>NC_036854.1:8587429-8659296 GCF_002910315.2 Salvelinus sp. IW2-2015 | reverse complement strand
TTGAGATTTCCATAAGCATTTTCTACGGCTGGCCATGCTTTCCCCTGGCTACCCCTACCCGGTCAACAGCACTGCCTCCCCTCTGCTACTCGCCCAAGCCTTCCCCATTTCTCTTTCTCCCAAATACAGTCAGCTGATGTTCTGAAAGAGCTGCAAATCTGGACCCTTACAAATCAGCCGGGCTAGATAATCTGGACCCTTTCTTTCTAAAACTATCTGCTGAAATTGTTGCCACCCCTATTACTAGCCTTTTCAACCTCTCTTTCGTGTCGTCTGAGATTCCCAAAGATTGGAGCAGCTGCGGTTATCCCCTCTTCAAAGGGGGGGACACTCTTGACCCTAACAGCTACAGACCTATATCTATCCTACCCTGCCTTTCTAAGGTCTTCGAAGCCAAGTCACAAACAGATTACGACCCATTTCGAATCCCACCATACCTTCTCCGCTATGCAATCTGGTTTCAGAGCTGGTCATGGTGCACTTCAGCCACGCTCAAGGTCATAAACGATATCTTAACCGCCATCGATAGGAAACAATACTGTGCAGCCGTATTCATTGACCTGGCCAAGGCTTTTGACTCTGTCAATCACCACATCCTCATCGGCAGACTCGACAGCCTTGGTTTCTCTAATGATTGCCTCGCCTGGTTCACCAACTACTTCTCTGATCGAGTTCGGTGTGTCAAATCGGAGGGTCTGTTTTTCGGGCCTCTGGCAGTCTCTATGGGGGTGCCACAGGGTTCAATTCTTGGACCGACTCTCTTCTCTGTATACATCAATGATGTTGCTCTTGCTGCTGGTGATTCTCTGATCCACCTCTACGCAGACGACACTATTCTGTATACCTCTGGCCCTTCTTTTGACACTGTGTTAACAACCTCCAGGCGAGCTTCAATGCCATACAACTCTCCTTCCGTGGCCTCCAATTGCTCTTAAATACAAGTAAAACTAAATGCATGCTCTTCAACCGATCGCTGCCTGCACCTGCCGCCTGTCCAACATCACTACTCTGGACGGCTCTGACTTAGAATATGTGGACAACTACAAATACCTAGGTGTCTGGTTAGACTGTAAACTCTCTTCCAGACTCACATCAAACATCTCCAATCCAAAGTTAAATCTAGAATTGGCTTCCTATTCCGCAACAAAGCATCCTTCACTCATGCTGCAAACATACCCTTGTAAAACTGACCATCCTACAATCCTCGACTTCGTGATGTCATTTACAAATAGCCTCCAACCCTACTCAATAAATTGGATGCAGTCTATCACAGTGCCATCCGTTTTTTCACCAAAGCCCCATATACTACCACCACTGCGACCTGTACACTCTCGTTGGCTGGCCCTCGCTTCATACTCGTCGCCAAACCCTGGCTCCAGGTCATCTACAAGACCCTGCTAGGTAAAGTCCCCCTTATCTCAGCTCGCTGGTCACCATAGCAGCACCTACCTGTAGCACGCGCTCCAGCAGGTATATCTCTCTGGTCACCCCCAAAACCAATTCTTCCTTTGGCCGCCTCTCCTTCCAGTTCTCTGCTGCCAATGACTGGAACGAACTACAAAAATCTCTGAACTGGAAACACTTATCTCCTCACTAGCTTTAAGCACCAGCTGTCAGAGCAGCTCATAGATTACTGCACCTGTACATAGCCCATCTATAATTTAGCCCAAACAACTACTCTTTACCTACTGTATTTATTTATTTATTTTGCTCCTTTGCACCCCATTATTTCTATCTCTACTTTACACTTTCTTCCACTGCAAACCAACCATTCCAGTGTTAAAAAAAATATATTAAAAAAATATTCTATTTTTTTTTTTTTACTTGCTATATTGTATTTACTTCGCTCCATGGCCTTTTTATATTTTTTTTATTTATATATATATTTTGTTTGCCTTCACCTCCCTTATCTCACCTCACTTGCTCACATTGTATTAGACTTATTTTTCACTGTATTATTGACTGTATGTTTGTTTTACTCCATGTGTAACTTGTGTTGTTGTATGTGTCGAACTGCTATGCTTTATCTTGGCCAGGTCGCAATTGTAAATGAGAAGCGTGTCTCAATTTGCCTACCTGGTTAAATAAAGGTGAAATTTAAAAAAATAAAAAAATATATGGTTACATAGACATGGCAAAAACGAACACCTAGCAACCCAAAGGTTGCGAGTTCAAATCACATCACGGACAACTTCAGCAATTTAGCAACTTTTCAACTACTTACTCTTTTTAGCTACTTTGCAACTACTGGATTTAGCATGTTAGCTAACCCTTCCCCTAACCCTAACCTTAACCCTTTTAGCTAACCCTTCCCCTAACCTCTAACACACCTTTTAGCTAAACCCACTCCGAACAACCCCCCACATCGACCCCAACAAACAAACAAAAAAAAAACAAACCACAAGAACAATAACAAAAACAAGACACCACCCTTTGCAACTCTGCCTAGAAGGCCAGCATCCCGGAGTCGCCTCTTCACGGTTGACGTTGAGACTGGTGTTTTGCGGGTACTATTTAATGAAGCTGAAAGTTGAGGAGTCGCTAGCGCGCGATGAGACAAGTTTGAAGTATTACACTCTCAGGCCATCTTATTCTCACAAAATCTCTATAAAATCTGACAAACATCCTAGCCATATTTAGGCAAACATCAGTGATTAAACGCAAGGGCACACCCACAATAAAGGCCTATGTGTGTGATCCAGGCCTGTTTGACTGCAGTGAGATCAATGTTTAGAATCCATAGTTTAAAACGACTGCCCAGCTGAAGTCTTCAGCATGCAGTGATGTGAAGTGTTTCTGTTGATAAGAGAAATAGTATGTGTGTGTGTGTGGCCCTGGACACTGATGTCCTCTCTCTTAACACCAGCTCAGTGAAGTGTGAGTCTATTCCCTGTTAATGATTATTTATCCTAACCAACACACTGCTGTTGGAGGGAAAATCACCTCAGCCTGTTTTACCTACTAGACCTTACTGCTACACATACACATGCATATATATATATATATATTATGCTTGAAAATATGGAGAATGATACTCAGTCATTATTTTGTATTTTTTATTTATTTAAATAGGCAAGTCAGTTAAGAACAAATTCTTATTTACAATGACGGCCTACACCGGCCAAACTTGGACGATGGGACTCCCGATCACGGCCGGTTGTGATACAGCCCGGGATTGAACCCGGGTCTGTAGTGGCGCAGCAGTCTATGTAATACATTTTTATTAAATATAGCATTCCGTCATTATTCCTATTAGATATGACTTGTTCTAAAGGCAAACGTCCAATTGCACAGACAGACTGTGATATTCAAAGCAGTTGCATCTCGGTTCTGTGCTATTGGCACCCTCGTCTTAGGTGGGTTTAGCGCTCGTTTTTTGAGTAATTCATGCATCCTTCTCGTCTATCTCAAATAGCGTCTTGGACATAGGGGACATCATGGTGATTGTATTGAACTGTAAAGATAAGACGTCTGTTTAGCTGGTCAATTCAGATCTTTGTGGCAATGCGTAATGGTCATGCATTATTTGGGCATATAAGATTTTAAAGAGAGATCGAGAGAGTGACAGAGAGATAGACAGAGAGAGACAGAGAAACGTACAGGGGTTTTCCAATACAGTTCTAGTGCTGTTTTTGGTAACTGTGTTTACATAGCTAGGGCTGACAATGAGGACTTGTGCAGAGCAGAATCAACAACCTCTGCATAGTTGCTTTGTATACTTTTGGGGAAAGGTCTGATGTGATAGAGTTTGCAGCACATTATGTGGGTTTAGTATTAAAGCTAGTAGCTACTATTCTTATTGTTGTTGCTGTTGTTTTTGTGTATCACTTAGCAACATTGATCTGCCATTCATGCCATTAACCCTATAGTATCTGTCCCGAGACCCCAGCAAAAATGGGCTTTTCATTTATTTGACTTTCATTATCCTTATATTTAGCCTCACAATTAAGTGTTTTACCATTTTCAGGACAACCAGGGCTGCAAGTATAGCACAAAACAATTTCACATAAACAGTTGCATTCACAAGTTTTATTGACAAATGTCAATCAAAAAAATTAAGTCTGCCAAAGAAAAAACCTGATCAAAATGAATTTATATGAATGCTGTAAGTGCAGAAATGGTTTGCTCAGAGGGAAATGTATATCCAACTAGTCAGTGACAACTGTGTGGAGTTTGGAGTTTGTGAGCTTATTACAGTATTATAGATACTATGTCCTGGGATTTCCTATGATCTTCTATATAGAAGAACCCCTTAGCTTCTAACAACCGTTGTGTAGCTTGTGAGTTCATAGAGGAAATAAATATGTTTAAAAGGGGTTAGAAGTCCAAAACACACCAGCGCTACGGTGGGACTCATTGTGTTAAAGTATATTGCATTTGAGAGACAGAGAGAGACCATACTCTGTGTCAACTATATTGTGACTGGTAGTCAAAGTAAATGTGACATTGTGCTTGTGTACAAAATACTCTTGACAAAAAGTATTCTTCATTTTATTCTCGTTTAAAGTTGTGGATTTAATGTTCAGACAGAGAACAACAATAAAGTACACTTTTATTTAATCATTATTGTCTCACAGTTAATATACTGTTAAGGGTAGAGGGAAATAACTATAGGAGGGTAGAAAACAAACATTTCTATAGCAGAAAATAACCGTGTTTTTTCTTCTTCTAGAAAGGCACTGATATATGTTTGTTTAGATGTACTTCAGTGCCTGAAAAGCATATTTAAAAAAGGCAAATAATATAATTATTTCACAGACTCTTCCAAAGTATATATTGCCATTGGTATCCAAGGGTGGATGATAGGAGGGTTCAGCTAAATTTGACTTTTTTCTAACAGATGATAACTAAGGCTACAAAAAAGCTATGCATTAGCTGAATGGAAGTGGATAATTATGAGTTTTTTACTCCGCTGGTCTCGGCTGGTCTCAGGAAGAAATTATGACTCCTCACTGTCCGCGACCAAGTCAAGACCGGACACCGAGACAAGACCATCTTGAGACCGGACTGAGTACTACAACACTGCCCAATCTTCTTCCTCAGTCTCTGCCTCATTTGACACAGGGGAAGCAGCAGCAGAACATCTTCTTGAAGGGGTTGTTCTTGTTGTGGCGCTTGGCCTTGCTGATTTTGACCAGTGCCTCCTGGATGGCCACATCTGTGGTCTGGACATTGGTCTGGATGGTGTTCATCATGGGGCCCTGCTCCTCCACCAGCAGAGCCACATCCAGGAAGATCTCATGGATGCTCTGGATCCTGCTCTCCAGGTCCAGCAGCTCTCGGTGGCGGCTCTCGATCTGGTTGAGCGCCGACCGCGCTGTCTTGCCCTCTGACAGGATGTTCTCATTGAAGACATTCCACTGGCCCGTCTCGATCATCTCCTCCACCTCCTCACCAGTCACCTCCCGCCCCACGATCTCCATCTGCCTCTGAATGTGGGCTTTGCAACTCTCCCTGTGGCTCATCTCTGCCTCATTGTAGTCGAACATGGCATCACGGAAGCTGTTGCTCAGGCAGGCGTACTGGGTCCTGGCGATGCGAGTCACGGCGGCATTGGAGCCATGGGCTGCCTCCAGCTCCCGCACTGCGGCGTCCATGTCCTTGAGGCACGTCAGCACACCCTCAGCACGGGCCTTGATGTCAGCTGCGATGGCGTTGGAGTCTCTCTTAACGACTGACATCCTAGTGGTGCCCTGGAGCACGCGTGAGTTCTGCTCACGGAGGCGTTTGACCTCGAGGCGGATAAGCTGAACCTCACGGTGGACCTGCTGGGACTGGGAGAAGACCTCCTCCAGTTCAGGGGTGTTGTCCCACACCACAGCCTGGTGAGGGAGCTCCTCCTCCAGGTCCACATTGATGGAGTCCCCGGAGACGGACTCCCCGGACTCGGCATAGTCCATCTGCTCCACATGGCCGTTGGACTGGGACAGCTCCTGCATGTGGCTCAGACGGTCCCTCATGGCTGGGTCTGGGGCGAGAGAAGGAGAGGGGGAGGAGGTGATAGAGGTGTAGACATGATCACTCACACACAAAATAACTATTGCTGGTGGTCCTGGCTGTTCACCATGACTGGGTGATAGCAAAGCTGTTAGAGATAAACCTATCAACATCATCACATTTACACTGAGTGTACAAAACATTAAGAACACCTGCCCTTTCCATGACATAGACTGACCAGGTGAATCCAGGTGAAAGATATGATCACTTATTGATGTCACTTATTAAATCCACTTCAATCAGTGTAGATGAAGTGGAGGAGACAGGTTAAAGATTTTTAAGCTTTAAGACAATTGAGACATGGATTGTGTATGTGTGCCATTCAGAGAGTGAATGGGAAAGTCAAAAGACTTAAAAGCCTTTGAACAGGGTATGGTAGTAGGTGCCAGGCGCACTGGTTTCTGTCAAGAACTGCAACGCTGCTGGGTTTTTCACACTCAACAGTTTCCTGTGTGTATCAAGAATGGTCCACCACACAATGGACAGCCAGTCAACTTCAAATCAAATCAAAGTTTATTTGTCACGTGCGCCGAATACAACAGGTGTAGACCTTACAGTGAAATGCTTACTTACAGGCTCTAACCAATAGTGCAAAAAAAAGGTATGTGTGTGTTTGTGTGTAGGTAAGTAAAGAAATAAAACAACAGTAAAAAGACATTTGAAAATAAGAGTAGCAAGGCTATATACAGACACCGGTTGGTCGGCACAATTGAGATAGTATGTACATGAATGTAAAGTTAAAGTGACTGTCCATATAAGATAAACAGAGAGTAGCAGCAGCGTAAAAGAGGGGTTGGGAGGCACACAATGCAAATAGTCCGGGTAACCATTTGGTTACCTGTTCAGGAGTCTTATGGCTTGGGGGTAAAAACTGTTGAGAAGCCTTTTTGTCCTAGACTTGGCACTCCGGTACCGCTTGCCATGCGGTAGTAGAGAGAACAGTCTATGACTGGGGTAGCTGGGGTCTTTGACAATTTTCAGGGCCTTCCTCTGACACCGCCTGGTGTAGAGGTCCTGGATGGCAGGCAGCTTTGCCCCAGTGATGTTCCCCCTCTGAAGTGCCTTGCGGTCGGATGCCGAGCAATTGCCGTACCAGGCAGTGATGCAACCGGTCAGGATGCTCTCGATGTTGCAGCTGTAGAACCTTTTGAGGATCTCAGGACCCATGCCAAATCTTTTTAGTTTCCAGAGGGGGAATAGGCTTTGTCGTGACCTCTTCACAACTGTCTTGGTGTGTTTGGACCATTCTAGTTTGTTGTTGATGTGGATACCCAGGAATTTGAAGCTCTCAACCTGCTCCACTACAGCCCCGATGAGAATGGGGACGTGTTCGGTGCTCCTTTTCCTGTAGTCCACAATCATCTCCTTAGTCTTGGTTACGTTGAGGTATAGGTTGTTATTCTGGCACCACCCGGCCAGGTCTCTGACCTCCTCCCTATAGGCTGTCTCGTCGTTGTCGGTGATCAGGCCTACCACTGTTGTGTCGTCAGCAAACTTAATGATGGTGTTGGAGTCGTGCCTGGCCATGCAGTCGTGGGTGAACAGGGAGTACAGGAGGGGACTGAGCACGCACCCCTGGGGAGCTCCAGTGTTGAGGATCAGCGTGGCAGATGTGTTGCTACCTACCCTTACCACCTGGGGGCGGCACGTCAGGAGGTCCAGGATCCAGTTGCAGAGGGAGGTGTTAAGTTCTAGGTTCCTTAGCTTAGTGATGAGCTTTGAGGGTACTATGGTGTTGAACGCTGAGCTGTAGTCAATGAATAGCATTCTCACATAGGTGTTCCTTTTGTCCAGGTGGGAAAGGGCAGTGTGGAGTGCAATAGAGATTGCATCATCTGTGGATCTGTTTGGGCGGTATGCAAATTGGAGTGGGTCTAGGGTTTCTGGGATAATGGTGTTGATGTGAGCCATTACCAGCCTTCCAAAGCACTTCATGGCTTTGAAAGGAGTGCTACGGGTCTGTAGTCATTTAGGCAGGTTGCCTTTGTGTTCTTGGGCACAGGGACTATGGTGGTCTGCTTGAAGCATGTTGGTATTACAGACTCAATCAGGGAYATGTTGAAAATGTCAGTGAAGACACCTGCCAGTTGGTCAGCACATGCCCGGAGCACACGTCCTGGTAATCGATCTGGCCCCGCAGCCTTGTGAATGTTGATCTGTTTAAAGGTCTTACTCACGTCGGCTACTGAGAGCGTGATCACACTTGACACAACTGTGGGAAGCATTGGAGTCAACATGGGCAGCATCCCTGTGGAACGCTTTGCACACCCATTAGAGTCCATGCGCTGATGAATTGAGGATGTTTTGAGAGCAAAAGGGGGGGTGCAACTCATTATTAGGAAAGTGTTCTTAATGTTTTCAAAACAGACAGACAGCAGCCTAAATACATACACTACATTGACACCCCCTGCAATGAGTGGATTCGGTTATTTCAGTCACACCCGTTTCTGACAGGTGTTTAAAATTGAGCACACCGACATGCAATCTCCATAGACAAACATTGGCAGCAGAATGACCTTACTGAAGAGATCAGTGACTTTCAATGTGCCATTGTCATAGGATGCCACCTTTCCAAGTCAGTTAGTCAAATGTCTTCCCTGCTAGAGCTGCCCCAGTCAACTGTAAGTGCTGTTATTGTGAAGTGAAAACGTCTAGGAGCAACAACGGCTCAGTTGCGAAGTGGTAGGCCACACAAGCTCACAGAACAGGACCGCCGAGTGCTGAAGTGCGTAGCGCCAAAAAATGGTGTCCTCAGTTGCAACACTCACTACCGGGAGCTTCGTCGGGTTTCCATGGCCAAGCAGCCACACACAAGCCTAAGATCACCATGCACAATGCCACGCGTCGGCTGGAGTGGTGTAAAGCTTGCAGCCATTGGACTCTGGAGCAGTGGAAACCTGTTCTCTGGAGTGATGAATCCTAAACCAATCCAAATTAAGCATGAAGCATGAATCGGTCAGAAAACAGATTCAAACATTACTAATAGGTGTTTTTCCTCAAATTGTTTATTTCGAAAAATACCTCTTATCTGTTATGACTGAATTGAAGCTCCTCTCCTTCAGTATAAACTTTTATGCATGTAACTGCATTTGACTGTCAGATAACAACTGTGCGCATACAGTTTCTCGTGCCAACGTGAGGTAGGCTGTTCTAATGTTCTAATAGGCTATTCCTACATCTGCATTCAGATGCTTGTAAAATGGCTTTCACAATGTCAAAACATAGACTTTATTAGTTGAGCGACAACCAATGTAATGTGCTGTGTTATTGTCACCAAATGCGCTGTAGAGGGCGTTTTACCGGAGTTGTGTAGCCTCCTGGAGTGGACGCAACTCACATCCAACTTCTGATTGGGGTTTGCAATTATTCAGATTTTATTTCGATTGTTCAGGTTCATCATAAGAAATAGATTTGTTAGTTTTGCTTTAAACGGTCAGTGTATTTGGTCATTTTTACATGAACATTGTCATTTCATAAAGGACAGCAATCATTTTTGCCAGCTGCGCATGATCGCATTCATTCATTGGTCGGAGCGGGAGAAGCTCTCCATAAAATTCCAAACGGTCTAAACCATTGGTATAGCTACATCTGTCATCCCTTATGGCCAGGGGAGATTAAATAAATTAATATTAAAATAAAGACTTATCCTAAGCTCTGATCAATTAAGCAACTTTTTAATAGAAAAATAAACATGCAGAGACCGTGAAGTTGTTATACCTGTTTTAGAAAAGAGTCCTTGATACTGAAACTCCTTCTGGTCTGACATACCCAGCAGCATTCACACGTCTTAACCAGAGAGAATAGTTGTGGGTGGCGTTTCTCACCAAACAAGTTCTTTACAGAGTTGGTTATTATCCGATTTATGGGCTAATCTAAAAAATGTGTTTTACCTTTATAATTCATCAGATTGACAAAAGAGGCAGTAGCGTCTCCTCAGGTCTCGAGGATTGAGAGATATTATTGTCATCAAGATATTGATAAAATAAAGCTGTTGAATGTTTATTTGCTATTAGAAATCCCAAAAGGAATTCCCTCTTGATTCCAACAAATAAGATTGTAATATATTGTCTGATTCTGATATTTTTCTGAGGGTGTTATAGTTTTATCCTTCATTGTTACAGCATTTTATCCATCACAGCAATGACGTCTGAATGTCATCTAAACAGTTGATAATTTTTCACCTGACAAACACAAGCTTTGAAGGGCAGAGGACCATACCTGTTCTGTTATGATGTAGGCTACCACTATAACACGTTATCATTCCAACTCAGGCCCCCCGTAGTGCCGCAACATCCTATCCGACTTCAGTGCGACTTCAGGATGATTTGTGTTGACTGACAGCGGCGTAGAACAATGTTCCCACCTAGGCGTAGCATGGCTAACTTTAGCACTAAGCCACCATGTGACTCTGGAATGAAGATGAGTTAGTTTGAAATATCAGGTGAAAGGGGACAGTGAAGCCTATTTACCTGCAGCCATGCCCAATCCAGATCCCTGAATCCAGATCCCAGAATCCCTGGTGGTCTAGCAGGTTTCCAGCTCACTTTGAATAATACAAGATATCGGAACTGGGAGGAGTGGTTAGTTTGGGTTAGATTGGCATCAGTGAGGCAGACTATGTACGCTTTGTGGACGAGTGAAAGTAGAAGTGGTTGTCGGAAACGGCACAGCTGTCCAGAGCATTGCGTCACAACCTGACGAAAAATATGATGTTCTTGCCACAACATCCGAAAACCGGTTTTTCAGGCTTTAGCAGGAGTGTTCGACCTGTACTGTAGGGGGTCCACAAAATAAGTTGATTTCCCTCCCCCCAATGTTTTTCTGAATATCGCTACAGTAGAAAAGAGGAGAATGTCTTCTTTATAATGATGTCAACTTTATTTCTCAACAGCTAATATTGCGCGAATTACACTCATTGGAGCCAATTATACTTTGCGGCAGGTAGCCTAGTGGTTAGAGCGTTGGGCCAATCACCGAAAGGTTGCAAGAACGGATCCCGGAGCTGACATGGTAAAAATCTGTTCCTAGGTCGTCATTGTAAATAGGAATTTGTTCTTAACTGACTTGCCTAGTTAAATAAAGGTTAAATAAATATAAATTTAAAAATCACTGACTGCAGTATCTGACATAGGCTTTGAAAAAGCACCCGTGAATAAATAGAATACCAGTGCGTCTGGTAAGCTTTCTTGACTTGGACATACATTTTTGCCAACATATGGCTAACCTTTGTTTAACCAGCAAAACAGCTGCTATTTTTTTGTTTTTTTTGTTGCTTGAATGTGTTTGGACTTTGGAATGACCTTTTAGATAATAGGCTATATTAGAGTTTACACTTCCTCTTCCAATTATAATGTGGGGAGGTCAAAATAATGAAAAACAACCTACCAAATCTATTCATTTTAAAATGTTGATTATTTCTCCTTGTCATTCACCTGATGATAAGTCAGGACATGTGAAAAAAAAAAAATGATGATATCGGTACACCTGTCAAACGGTAACGCAGGTGTCCTAAGGCGAGCTTAGGGAGTACAGAAACTTCCTGTGGAGCAGAAGGTTAAAAGCTCGCTTGATCTTGATTTTCAGTATGAATACGATCCATCTGAATTTTTGGCTTTTAAGCAGGAGGTGTTAGAAAAGTTACCACAGGGATAACTGGCTTGTGGCGACCAAGCATTCATAGCGACGTCGCTTTTTGATCCTTCGATGTCGGCTCTTCCTATTATAAGGGATTTGCGTCAATTCAAATCTGGTATCAGGATAAAATGTGATTCAGAGTCACCGAATATACTTTAAGTATTTTTATTAAGCTCAAGCGATAAATGGTAAATGCAATTTTCTTATATACGGGTTCACTGTAACACCTCGCAGGGTAGAACAGGGAACTGGCAGGATGTAAGTAAACAGCTGTTCTTATACTGTGATAGGCCAACAGACGGGTTGGAACTACGTCTATCACAGTAGAGGCTGAGCGTGGTTTAAACTTGCTCAGCCTATCGCCGGCGCTCAGGCTGGTCCCAGCCTCTTGGCGCTCCTTTGTGTCCGGCGCTGTTGCTGTGTAGATTACGCTCCCACACCCTAGAGACTGAGGTCAGACAGTTCTGTAACATTGTTTGAGCTATTTGCACCTGCATAGAAAGCATACTGTTCTCGCTCAAGGTTAACCACAGCTTCTCAGCACACTATCTGGGGCAAAATGTTACTTCCAGCACAAGCACACAGACACCCAGGCGCCCAGGCCAACAGTTGCTAATATTCAATTACAGCGCAATAAACACAGATCCTCACAATTCCCCCTTTTTACACCCCTAAGGGGTGTAAATTAAAACAGAAACCATCAAGTTCAATGATCGATACATATATACCAGGTTGTTGATAAACCCAGGAACTTTAAACCTTTAATGACCATTCAGAACACATTCTCATTACCCTAGTAACATATTAGATAACATAGGGATTTTTAGGAGTACCCCTTTTGACACCCCTAGGGTGTCACTCATTATCCTTTACTTCAGCGGTCACAGTATAGAAATATGTTAATAGTATTTCATGAAAATAGTGAAACGTTTATTATTAATTAATAATTTTTATTTTTTATCAACAAAGAAAAAATCAACAAATGATATACGCTAAGTTGCATTTCGACTCCTCCTTTTGACACCCTTTCAGGGTGTCACACTCAGAATACAAAGATTAAAAGAAACACACCTTTATTGTATAAAGAATAAAAACCATCTAGTCTACCCTGCTACACCTAACAGGTACTAGGTTGGCTACCTCCCACCCAGGAAATTTAAACCTTGACATAAGGTAGGACAACATACAGGGTAAAAGATTACAAGGATATATTGTGAAACAAAAAGCAATGAATTGAACAAAAAATAAGCCATTTTTATTTTAATTATTTTATAGCAAACCATGGATCATCCTCTGTCAAGGCAGTCTCAGCATCCCCCCCGTGAGCAAGCAGTGGCATCATAACTGCAGCGTGTGCAACATCTGTAAAATATTTCCTCAAACAGGGGATAATACATGCAGCACAGCACATTAATATAAGAAATACAACTATTAGGGTCAGAAATCCAGTAACCATCAATGCAGTGTACTCACCAAACCAGCCACCCAGCCAGGAGAACAGTCCCCCCTCCTCCACACCTGCAAAACCCTTCATCTCCAAAGATAACTTTTCCAACCCGCTCAGAGCTTTTGAAATGCTTCCATCCGGACTGGTATTGTTAGGGATCAACGTGCAACATTGTTCTCCAAACATTTTACAAACACCTCCCTGGTTGGCCAGAATCATGTCTAGTGCTAGCCTATTTTGTCTAGCGGTTCGAGAGGTGG
Organism: Salvelinus sp. IW2-2015; assembly: GCF_002910315.2. Taxonomy (NCBI): domain Eukaryota; kingdom Metazoa; phylum Chordata; class Actinopteri; order Salmoniformes; family Salmonidae; genus Salvelinus; species Salvelinus sp. IW2-2015. Next base: position 8,645,958 of record NC_036854.1, on the reverse strand, counting down.
CATCCAATTGTTCAGCCATCCCCATAAGTGCGGTGTGGGTGTAGTTAGCAAATCATTGTTGATTATAGTAGATATAATTGATCCAGGCAGTTTGCTTAGAATCCACAATAGCTGGGCCAATAATGGGTAAAATGCCACAGGCCATCATTCCTGTTTAATGCCTGGAATTCGTGGGGGACCCCTATTGGGACCCCCAACAGGTTGGTGTGGATGTTATCTGTACCCTCGGACCAAGGAGCGTCACGTTTCTGCCGTCCCCATGGGTTGGTCCCGAGCCTCTGTGTCATGTGGAGTTGGTTAGCTGTAACCTCAATGATAGTCAATGGTGTTATCAGACTGGCCAAAGCACATGTGCCCTGCCAGTCTCCTTTCAAAATAGGGGTCAACCGCCTGGCAGGTCCACACATCCACCATACATCAGCAACACCTCTAGTTTGGTTCAGCCCTTCAACGGGCCAGGTGGCATTAATAGTGACATTAGTGATGCACTCAGCAGTAGGGAGCCTCCCATAATTTATACCCCTACCTGTACCCGTGATGCAGCTGTAATTTCCCCCATATACCTTAACCCCCCATGGTGCCTTCTGGGGAGGGACTTCTGGGAACACAGGACTCAGAGTTTTACACAGGGTTGAATTTGGCTTATTATGGTAGAAACTTTCCGATATGCACATCCAACCTTCCCCACTGCTAAGAGCAAATGGGTGTGTGGCCAAAATAGGTCTGGCATGTCCACATACGACAAAGTCCTTTCTACTAAGTGTTTTGGCTGTGTATCTCATATATGCCAGCCAATTGTCCCTTTCTTCATATCCTGTTTCAGTGCCTAATTGGTCACTGTCTGAGATATCCTTAACATTAATTACCTGTACTGGGTTCAATATTTTAGTTGGTGGATTTGGAGTTGGACCTGGAGTGGTGGAGTGGTTCGACTGGATCTGTCTCTGTCCGGCTGGAACTGGTGGTGGTTTTGGCAGCACTGTTATGGTAAACATCCCCATCGTATCCTCCCCGTTTCTTTCCAATCCCAGGGTATAGGTACCTGCATCGGAGAGCTTAATAGACTTGATGGTTAGTAGGATTATCACCCTTACATGGTTCTTGCGTATTCCCAGACCCACCCCATAAGATAGACATTCTATCTACTTTTGAAGTACCCCCTACACTGTATGGCTAACCTACTCCAGTGTTGGTTATCATGTAATCCCAATACGGACACCCTCCCCCATTACACAGGTACACTGGCACCCTCCTATACACAGGTATACCGGTCCGTATCTCACCATCTGTTGCGTCATCGATTTCTCCAGAGTCCTGGAAATGAGACCTCTCACGCAACATCCGCACAAAACTAACACAGTCACACAGGTGAAGGTTGCCCACAACACAGTGATCATGACATTTTCCCACTTCCCAAACACACTATCAAACCAATTTGTTAGAGTATTATCTACCCCAGAGTTCTCTGCCAATTTGTGAGCTCATATGGTTAAACCAGCCAGAGCCTTGGTCACTGATCTGTCTAGAGCTGTGTTATAAAAAATAAAAATAAACATACAGCAATGAATCCCAATCATTCTACATACCCCGCCCTTTTCTGCCAATTTACATATATAGAGTCGGTTTATTTTACCAGGCCATGAGGAAGGTGTCGGATAATTGGTCAGAGAACCCCTCTACTGCATCTCCAGTCTCATTCACCAATCTCTGTTGCTTATAATAGATGTCATTAATCCAATCCACATTTTTATTTATTGTCAACCACCAATATAATGTAGTGATTAAGTCTTCACCTATTTGATCCATATTTTTGTATTAATCTGTAACTTCCCTGAGGATGCCAATAGCATCCATCTAAACTCCCATCCTGGTCAAAACACCTCCTGTGCCTACTTTAGCCTCCTATACCTGGCCTCTGATGACTAACTCGAACTGGTTTGACCAATAACCCCTGGTCGCAATTTCCTGACCACCCTCTTTGGTAGTATCTGTCGTATGCGTCCTTTGCTGGTATGAGCCCACCGTACATCAGTTATAGGTGTTGTGAGGTTAAGAATTGTCTCCTGTACTTCCAAACCCAAGTCAGTCACATTAACGATTACCTTTCAGCCATTCAAATCATCTAAGTTCTCGGTGCCATTCTTGTATCTTTAACACTTGCACTCATCAGAAGTTAAAGTGAACTGAGGTGGGTTGGCCGAGTACTTCAATCTGGCCATCCCAATCCCTGTACAGTTATTTGCTTTCCTAGGGATTTGTTTAATGTTTACCTTAAATCCTACATCTTGATCTTCTTTGACTCCTTATTTTGTTAGTCACTCATCAGTGAATTATATAGTTTATCTTTTACTTCTTATCAATGACAATGGCGTCATATAATTAGTACCTCCAGGTGGTTGATTTGGATGTATCAGAAAGGTTTCAAAGACTAAGATGCAGCTCAGAGCCCCTACTCTTCCCCAAAAAACGCCAACCCTCTCCTGCCCTTAGTTGGTCTGCTAGGTACCATCCCATACTCACACCTCTAGGAGCACACATAGTATGGAACTGTCGGGGTAGGAAATCTTCGTTTAACCTGTTTGGGCTGCAAGGGCAGTATTGAGTAGCCTGGATAAAAGGTGCCCATTTCAACAGGCAGTGAGAGAAGAAATGGAGTGTATAACATGATCTGAGGTCGAATAAAAGCTCTTGGCATGACATGACCCCAATTTCCTGTTTTCTGGAACACGCGAGAAGGGACCTGGTATTGCCTTCTGTAAAGCTGTCGTTATAGACGACTAATATCTCCGGCTTTGATTTTATTTGATAAATGTGACAATATCATCGTAAAGTATGTTTTTTCAATATAGTTTTATTAGATTATTGAMATTTTTTCGGGACGTTAGGCGTGTTGCTTTGTCTGCGTTTGTTCACGAAGGAGAGCTTCGCGCCACTTTGCTAGCTTTCCGTGCTAATTGACTGGAGAAGAGGACATTCTAAAACCAAACAACGATTGTTCCCGACAAAGGACCCCGTGTACAACATTCTGATGGAAGATCATCAAAAGTAGGACCCATTTTATGATGCTATTTCATATATCTGTCGAACATGTGTACTAGTAGTTTGCGCCCAGATTTTGGGCACTCTCTCGCTATAACTAAGCTGGATGTCGTAATGAAGTTATTTTTAGAATTCTAACACGGCGATTGCATTAAGAACTAGTGTATCTATCATTTCCTATACAACATGTATTTTTTAGTAACGTTTATGAATAGTTATTTGGTCAGAATAGTTGAGTGTCATAAAAATATCCGCACATTCTGGGAAAAAGATGCTACGTTAGCACAATGTATAACCACTGATTTCAGCTCTAAATATGCACATTTTCGAACAAAACATAAGTGTATGGTAGTACCTATGTTATAGGACTGTCATCTGATGAAGCTTATCAGGTTAGTCAAAAATTATATATTCTTTGCTGGTTTGTTATCGATCGCTACTTTTGCTGCTGGTAAAGGCGCGTTGTGTTCTGGCGTATTTGTGGTAAGCTAATATAATGCTATATTGTGTTTTCGCTGTAAAAACACTTAAGAAATCGGAAATATTGGCTGGATTCACAAGATGCTTGTCTTTCATTTGCTGTACACCATGTATTTTTCAGATATGTTTTATGATGAGTATTTAGGTATTTCACGTTGGTGTCTGTAATTACTCTGGCTGCTTCGGTGCTATTTGTGACGGTAGCTGTGATGGTAGCTGCAATGTAAAACTGATTTATACCTCAAATATGCACATTTTTCGAACAAAACATAGATTTATTGTATAACATGTTATACGACTGTCATCTGATGAAGTTGTTTCTTGGTTAGTTTGGTTGGTCTTGGTTAGTTAGGTTGGTTTTGTGCATGCTACCTGTGCTGTGTCCTTTTTTGTCTGTCCTTTTTTGTCTGTCCTTTTTGTATTTGGGTGTGAGCTAACATAAATATTACGTGGTGTTTTCGCTGTAAAACATTTAAAAATCGGACATGTTGGCTGATTCACAAGATGTTTATCTTTCATTTGCAGTATGGACTTGTTAATGTGTGAAAGTTAAATATTCTTAAAAAATATATTTTGAATTTCGCGCCTGCACTTGAGCTGGCGTTGTCATAAGTGTACGACACCGGCTGCAGCCATAAGAAGTTAACTTCTTATGGCTGCAAGCCCGAAGCCGGCACAATATGACAGACAAATAGACAGACAAAAAAGGACAGACAAAAAAGGACACAGCACAGGTAGCATGCACAAAACCAACCTAACTAACCAAGAACCAACCAAACTAACCAAGAAACAACTTCATCAGATGACAGTCGTATAACATGTTATACAATAAATCTATGTTTTGTTCGAAAAATGTGCATATTTGAGGTATAAATCAGTTTTACATTGCAGCTACCACACACTACCGTCACAAATAGCACCGAAGCAGCCAGAGTAATTACAGACACCAACGTGAATACCTAAATACTCATCATAAAACATATCTGAAAAATACATGGTGTACAGCAAATGAAAGACAAGCATCTTGTGAATCCAGCCAATATCCGATTTCTTAAGTGGTTTACAGCGAAAACACAATATAGCATTATATTAGCTTACCACAATAGCCAGAAACACAAGCCATTTAACAGCAGCAAAAGTTAGCGATCGTAACAAACCAGCAAAAGATATATAATTTTGATAACCTTGATAAGCTTCATCAGATGACAGTCCTATAATCAGGTTATACATACACTTATGTTGTTTCGAAAATGTGCATATTTAGAGCTGAATCAGTGGTTATACATTGTGCTAACGTAGCATCTTTTTCCCAGAATGTGCGGATATTTTTATGACACTCAACTATTCTGACCAAATAACTATTCATAAACGTTACTAAAAAAATACATGTTGTATAGGAAATGATAGATACACTAGTTCTTAATGCAATCGCCGTGTTAGAATTCTAAAAATAACTTCATTACGACATCCAGCTTAGTTATAGCGAGAGAGTGCCAAAATCTGGGCGCAAACTACTAGTACACATGTTCGACAGATATATGAAATAGCATCATAAAATGGGTCCTACTTTTGATGATCTTCCATCAGAATGTTGTACACGGGGCCTTTGTCGGGACAATGTTGTGTTTGTAGAATGTCCTCTCTCCAGTCAATTAGCACGGAAAGCTAGCAAAGTGGCGCGAAGCTCTCCTTCGTGAACAAACGCAGACAAAGCAACACGCCTAACGTCCACAAAAATTCAATAATCTAATAAAACTATATTGAAAAAAACTACTTTACGATGATATTGTCACATTTATCAAATAAAATCAAAGCCGGAGATATTAGTCGTCTATAACGACAGCTTTACAGAAGCAATACCAGGTCCCTTCTCGCGGTGTTCCAGAAAACAGGAAATGGGGTCACGTCATGCCAAGACTTTTATTCGACCTAGATCATGTTATACACTCCATTTCTTCTCTCACTGCCTGTGACATCTAGTGGAAGGCGTATGAAGTGCATGTATACTAATACATATCAAGCACATTTATAGGCAGGCCCTAGAACAGAGCATCGATTTCAGATTTTCCACTCCCTCTCAGGAAGTTTGCTGCAAAATGAGTTCTGTTTTACTCACAGAATATAATTCAAACGGTTTTAGAAACTAGAGAGTGTTTTCTATCCAATAGTAATAATAATATGCATATTGTACGAGCAAGAATTGAGTACGAGGCCGTTTGAAATGGGCACCTTTTATCCAGGCTACTCAATACGCCCCTGCAGCCCAAAGAAGTTAATACCTGCCTGCGCGCCCGAACAAAATCTTCTTTACCCTTCTCTATTAATACCGGCTACAACGTTGCGACCCAAGTGACTCTCTCAGCTATTCTAATGGCAAAGAGCGGGTGGTTTAACATAACCTGGGTATGCGGCTTCCCAACGCGGCTGTTTCCGTCTATTCTCCTCAGGGACTGGATCCCCCCCAGTCTCCTGTTGGATTGAGTGAATCACCTTTCCTGTCATTCACCTGTTGGACACACAAATCTTGACATACGGGTTGGTAACAAACAAATATATATGCAACATGTGTTCTATCTGATTAGCTAGAATGTCCTCCATTATTATCCTAGTAAACCAACTCTAGGGATAATATCTTGACCTAATATTTCAGTTACCATAAAGTGCCCTATTCCATCCCACTTTTGATACATGGCTCCGCCCTTGTATCAATACTGGCGCAAATCTAACAATTCTCTGTCAAGTGTCTTATCTACTTTAAGAGTTATCTGTGTTGCCCCTTAGTTCCTGAAACCAACTAAGTTTTCATTCCCTCTTTGTCTCCCCACAGTAACCGTGACCCAGTCTGTGTCACTCCTATCTCTCTGCTCCCAACCTTCAAGGTCTCAGCAGTGTGGGGAGTGCCCCTCTGTCTGCCCTTTCCCCTATCTGTCTGTAGCTGTCTCATACCAGCCAGTAACAACTATGTGTTGTTTCCAAACATTAACCTGTCTAGCCCCGGGGTTCCGCTAGCGGAACCCCCCCCACATTCCACTGAAAAGGCAGCGTGCGAAATTCAAAAAATATTTTTTAGAAATATTTAACTTTCACACATTAACAAGTCCAATACAGCAAATGAAAGAAACATCTTGTGAATCCATATATTTCAGGTATAAATCATAGTTTTACATTGCAGCTACAATCACAAATAGCACCGAAGCAGCAAGAATAACTACAGAGAGCAACGTGAAATACCTAAATACTCATCATAAAACATTTATGAAAAATACATGGTGTACAGCAAATGAAAGATAAACATCTTGTGAATCCAGCCAATATTTCTGATTTTTTAAGTGTTTTACAGCGAAAACACAATATAGCATTATATTAGCGTAGCACAATAGCCAACCACACAACCGCATTCATTCACCGCAAAGGTGGCGATCGCAAAAAAACAGCAAAAGATATAAAATTATTCACTAACCTTGACAAACTTCATCAGATGACAGTCCTATAACATCATGTTACACAATACATATATGTTTTGTTCGAAAATGTGCATATTTAGCGGTACAAATCGTGGTTTTACAATGTGAATACGTAGCCAAACTCCACAAAATTATCCGGATATATTTCTGACACTCACCTAATCTAATCAAATAACTCATCATAAACTTTACTAAAAAATACATGTTGTACAGCAAATGAAAGATACACTAGTTCTTAATGCAATCGCCGTGTTAGAATTCTAAAAATAACTTTAGTACGACATACAGCTTACGTTATAGCGAGACAGCGCCTGCAATGAGGGAGGAAAATAGGAATAAAATTTTTCCACAGAAATACGAAATAACATCATAAATGGTTCCTACTTTTGCTGAGCTTCCATCAGAATCTTGTACAAGGAGTCCTTTGTCCAGAATAAATCGTTGTTTGGTTTCAGAATGTCCTCTTCTCCTGTCGAATTAGCAACCAAAGCTAGCCAAGTGGCGCGAAGTTGTCCATCGTCACCAAACGCAGAGAACGGAAAACGCCAAAACTCCCGATAAACGTTCAATAATCTGATAAAACTATATTGAAAAAACATACTTTATGATGATATTATCACATGTATCAAATAAAATCAAAGCCGGAGATATTAGCCGTCTATACCGAAAGCTTTTCAGAAGGCAATCCAGGGTTCCTTCCCGCGCCTTGCTGAACAAAGGAAATTTGGGGTCACGTCATTCCAAGAGCTCTTGTTCGACCTCAGATCAAGCTAGACACCCCATTCCACCTCCCACTGCCTGTTGACATCTAGTGGAAGGCGTATGAAGTGCATGTATATCCATAGATTTCAAGCAAATKAATAGGAASRRRSCTYGRTTTCAGATYTTTCACTTCCTGACAGGAAGTTTGCTGCAAAATGAGTTCTGTTTTACTCACAGATATAATTCAAACGGTTTTAGAAACTTGAGAGTGTTTTCTATCCAATAGTAATAATAATATGCATATTGTACGATCTAGAATAGAGTACGAGGCCGTTTAAATTGGGCACGATTTTTTCCCAAAGTGAAAATAGCGCCCCCTATCCCAAAGAAGTTAACTTAGTTTCTCACTGTTTGGCTTTATCTGAACTCATGAATTACACAAAAAATGTCTATGGTGGCAAGTTCTAAAAACCTTAATTAACCTATGTAAGGACATCTCGATCCTATCAATAATCCCGAATCACCACAGATGTCATATATCCCCGTCCACTTTATACTATTTAAATAAAAATCTTCTAATGAATAAATGAGGCCAAACCGAATGCTAACCAAATCATATGCTTTCTGTACTAATGAAATCTCTCCTTTCTTCTTTTTTCCTGCCCTGTTGGCTTAAAATATGTTCTAAATACTTAACATGAATGTACCTTAAAAAAAAATAAAAAATAAACGTATCCTAACTAATTTTCATTGTGTTCCTAGGCCCATATGCTAAAAATAAACTTAAAATGTCCAATGGCGCCCTCTTGTGGACAATCCCGGTGGGGGGTAGGGGGCCGCATAGAGGGTGCACCCAACCCGGGCATGGACCTCCATCACCCCCACCCCCGAAGCCATTATACCCATTCCACAGCCAAGCATAGTGCAATGAACAGAGAAGTGGGCACTTCAAACCTCCATAAGTTGACCAATGGCGCCCTCAAGTGACTTTTCATCCTCCACCACTATCCATAAATTAATTTCACCGCCTTGTTGTATCAAATTAATTTAAACTTAGACGCCAATGACCTTAGATTCTCCATTCAAATGGCTTTCCAATGTGGCTGATCAGACCACAACGGAAAGTCACCTCAGAAGTCATAAGCCATACCACCACTTTAAAGAAGTGTTCCTTACTATATTAGACAAAATAAAGAACCCTTTATCTAATAAAATTTACGTTTTTATGAAAACTCAGAAAACAAAACTTCTAATATTCCATATGTGTGTGTACCCCTTTAAGATATCTTGTCTCTGGGAAACATGGAAATCCCCTCAAACCCAACGTTTACTACAAACAAAACCTAGTAATTATAACTGTCCCTTTAACATTAAATCAGCTCCACCAGCATGTTAATATACCTTAACTTTCTGTTAAATTTCACTGGTGTTACCTAGACATTCGAACTAAAAATCAATAAAGAGCTATCATAAACTTTTACGATTCAACTATTCTGACCTTCCTCTCTTATAGCCAAATATAGCCCAGTGAGCGCCAACAATCCGTGATGGCCACCTAGCAATTTTTGTTGCTAGTTTTAGCATCTTTTTAGACTACCCTGACGATATTAGTTTTACATTTCCTTAATGGTTATATCTAAAACCCATTCATGGTGTCACGTTTCTGACCTTATTTCCTTTGTTTAGTCTTTATTAGTTGGTCAGGACGTGAGCTGGGTGGGTATTATCTATGTTGTCTGTTTCTATGTGGGGTTTCTTGTTTGGCCTGATATGGTTCTCAATCAGAGGCAGGTGTTAGTCATCGTCTCTGATTGGGAACCATATTTAGGTAGCCTGTTTTGTAGTGTGTTTTGTGGGTGATTGTTCCTGTTCGTGTGTTCATCTGGTCTGTGTTCACTAGTTCGGGACTGTAGCGTCTTAGGGTCTTTCTGTCAGTTTGTTGTTTTTGTTCGTTGTTTAAGTAGCCTATTAAAATATGGATTATCATCACGCTGCAGTTTGGGCCTCCTCTCTTTCACCCGAAGACAGCCGTTACACATGGTGTATCCTACTTTATGAAACAGTTTTACGTTAGAACTCAATGATATCACAACGTTAGTTAGTAACAACCAAACCTTTAAGTCTATCGCAAGCTTTTAAAACACCATGTACCTCGCTAAATTTATATCGCATGTCAGTCAATCCATAAGAATGATAACATTCCGATGGGCACAACTTTATTGTATCTCTCCGTTATTAACTGTCTTCTATGATTTAGTAATTTAAATATGACTCCAGTCTCTATACATTATTCCAGCAGATCATTTAGGAAACACAACGTATCACTCGCACTTCCGGGTTGGAGCGAGTAGTCGCATTCCGCTTTCGCTCCTCAGGTAGTATTACATTTCATTTCATTTCATTACAGTACAACGGTTTGATTTGTTTGATCTTAGCTAGCTACATAGCCGTCTTTGTATCAAAGATAATTGTGTAGTTTAGAGTAATTATTGAGGTTCGCTAGCCAGCTATTGTTTGTCGTCCTAACGTAACGTAGTCAACACTGCTAGCTAGCCAGCTAGCCAGCTAGCCACCGAATAGCAGCACTGTATAAACTATAAACTATTACATTACAACGGAACGACTTGATTAGTGTAGTGTTAGCTAGCTACATAGTTGTCTTTGCTGTCTTTGTATCTAAGATAATTGTGTAGTTTAGAGTAATTATCGGTTAGCTAGCCAGCTATTTTCGTCCGCCGCGCTGCCGTTCTCCTACCTAATCAACACTGCTAGCTAACACTGCTAGCTAGCCAACTCCTACCGAATAGTAGCACTGTAGAAACTATTACATTACAACGGAACGACTTGATTAGCGTAGTGTTAGCTAGCTACATAGTTGTCTTTTGCTGTCTTTGTATCCAAGATAATTGTGTAGTCTAGAGTAATTGTCGAGGTTACCTAGCCAGTTAGAGGTTACCTAGCCAGCTACACTTTCAAACAAAGTCAACAACGCAGCCACTGCTAGCTAGCCTATTTCACCAGCCAGCAGTACTATATCATTTTAGTCAATAAGAATTTTTTTTTGCAACGTAAGCTTAACTTTCTGAACATTCGAGACGTGTAGTCTACTTGTCATTCCAATCTCCTTTGCATTAGCGTAGCCTCTTCTGTAGCCTGTCAACTATGTGTCTGTCTATCCCTCTTCTCTCCTCTCTGCACAGACCATACAAACGCTTCACACCGCGTGGCCGCTGCTACTCTAATTTGGTGGTCCCAGCACGCACGACCCACGTGGAGTTCCAGGTCTCCGGCAGCCTCTGGAACTGCCGATCTGCGGCCAACAAGGCAGAGTTCATCTCAGCCTATGCTTCCCTCCAGTCCCTCGACTTCTTGGCACTGACGGAAACATGGATTACCACTGATAACACTGCTACTCCTACTGCTCTCTCCTCGTCTGCCCACGTGTTCTCACACACCTAGAGAGCTTCTGGTCAGCGGGGTGGTGGCACTGGGATCCTCATCTCTCCCAAGTGGACATTCTCTCTTTCTCCCCTGACCCATCTGTCTATCACCTCCTTTGAATTCCATGCTGTCACAGTTACCAGCCCTTTCAAGCTTAACATCCTTATCATTTATCGCCCTCCAGGTTCCCTTGGAGAGTTCATCAATGAGCTTGACGCCCTGATAAGTTCCTTTCCTGAGGATGGCTCACCTCTCACAGTTCTGGGTGACTTTAACCTCCCCACGTCTACCTTTGACTCATTCCTCTCTGCCTCCTTCTTTCCACTCCTCTCCTCTTTTGACTCACCCTCTCACCTTCCCCCCTACTCACAAGGCAGCAATACGCTTGACCTCATCTTTACTAGATGCTGTTCTTCCACTAATCTCATTGCAACTCCCCTCCAAGTCTCCGACCACTACCTTGTATCCTTTTCCCTCTCGCTCTCATCCAACACTTCCCACACTGCCCTACTCGGATGGTATCGCGCCGTCCCAACCTTCGCTCTCTCTCCCCCCGCTACTTCTCCCTCTTCATCCTATCCTCTTCTCCTCGTCTCAAACTTCTCCAACCTATCTCCTGATTCTGCCTCCTCAACCTCCTCTCCTCCCTTTCTGCATCCTTTGATCCTCTATGTCCCTATCCTCCAGGCCGGCTCGGTCCTCCCCTCCTGCTCCGTGGCTCGACGTCTCGTGCGGACCTGGCATCCTTTCATCTCCCTCCTCTCTACATTCTCCTCTTCTGTCTCTGCTGCTAAGCCACTTTCTACCACTCTAAATTCCAAGCATCTGCCTCTAACCTAGGAAGCTTTCTTCTCCTCCTCCTGAATACCTCCTCCCCCTCCTCCTCTCTCTGCGGATGACTTCGTCACCATTTTGAAAAGAAGGTCGACGACATCCGATCCTCGTTTGCTAAGTCAAACGACACCGCTGGTTCTGCTCACACTGCCTACCCTGTGCTTTGACCTCTTTCTCCCTCTCTCTCCAGATGAAATCTCGCGTCTTGTGACGGCCGGCCGCCCAACAACCTGCCCGCTTGACCCTATCCCCTCCTCTCTCTCCAGACCATTTCCGGAGACTTTCTCCCTTACCTCACCTCGCTCATCAACTCATCCTTGAGCTGGCTACGTCCCTTCCGTCTTCAAGAGAGCGAGAGTTGCCCCTTCTGAAAAAACCTACACTCGATCCCTCCGATGTCAACAACTACAGACCAGTATCCCTTCTTTCTTTTCTCTCCAAAACTCTGAACGTGCCGTCCTTGGCCAGCTCTCCTGCTATCTCTCTCAGAATACCTTCTTGATCCAAACCAGTCAGGTTTCAAGACTAGTCATTCAACTGAGATGCTCTCTCTGTGTCACGGAGGCGCTCCGCACTGCTAAGCTAACTCTCTCTCCTCTGCTCTCATCCTTCTAGACCTATCGGCTGCCTTTGATACTGTGAACCATCAGATCCTCCTCTCCACCCTCTCCGAGCTGGGATCTCCGGCGCGGCCCACGCTTGGATTGCGTCTACCTGACAGGTCGCTCCTACAGGTGGCGTGGCGAGAATCTGTCTCCGCACCACGTGCTCTCACCACTGGTGTCCCCCAGGGCTCTGTTCTAGGCCTCTCCTATTCTCGCTATACACCAAGTCCTGGCTCTGTCATATCCTCACATGGTCTCTCCTATCATTGCTATGCAGACGACACACAATTAATCTTCTCCTTTCCCCCCTCTGATAACCAGGTGGCGAATCGCATCTCTGCATGTCTGGCAGACATATCAGTGTGGATGCGGATCACCACCTCAAGCTGAACCTCGGCAAGACGGAGCTGTCTTCCTCCCGGGAAGGACTGCCCGTTCCATGATCTCGCCATCACGGTTGACAACTCCATTGTGTCCTCCTCCCGAGTGCTAAGAACCTTGGCGTGATCCTGGACAACACCCTGTCGTTCTCAACAACATCAAGGCGGTGACCCGTTCCTGTAGGTTCATGCTCTACAACATTCGCAGAGTACGACCCTGCCTCACACAGGAAGCGGCGCAGGTCCTAATCCAGGCACTTGTCTCTCCCGTCTGGATTACTGCAACTCGCTGTTGGCTGGGCTCCCTGCCTGTGCCATTAAACCCTACAACTCATCCAGAACGCCGCAGCCCGTCTGGGGTTCAACCTTCCAAGTTCTCTCCACGTCACCCCGCTCCTCCGCTCTCTCCACTGGCTTCCAGTTGAAGCTCGCATCCGCTACAAGACATGGTGCTTGCCTAGGGAGCTGTGAGGGGAACGCACCTCCGTACCTTCAGGCTCTGATCAGGCCCTACACCCAAACAAGGGCACTGCGTCATCCACCTCTGGCCGCTCGCCTCCCTACCTCTGAGGAAGTACAGTTCCCGCTCAGCCCAGTCAAACTGTTCGCTGCTCTGGCACCCCAATGGTGGAACAAACTCCCTCACGACGCCAGGTCAGCGGAGTCAATCACCACCTTCCGGAGACACCTGAAACCCACTCTTTAAGGAATAACTAGGATAGGATAAAGTAATCCTTCTAACCCCCCCCCCCTTAAAAGAGTTAGATGGCACTATTGTAAAGTGGTTGTTGCGCACGTGGATATCATAAGGTGAATGCACCAATTTGTAAGTCGCTCTGGATAAGAGCGTCTGCTAAATGACTTAAATGTAAATGTAAATCACATCGAAATCGCCTCGCTATCATTTAGAATGGATTAGTCTTTCAATTTAACCTAAACAAGCTATTAAAACGTTCAGTTTATATCCTAAACAAACACTTACTAACCGTATCTCTCCCTCTTGTTTCCACTCGGAACTGGATTTATATGTTTTACGTTTCAGAGTCTCCAGTATTCTTCCGGGCTCCCCGTCGACTGGGAGCCCGCTATGTGAGGCAATGCTGCCCTCCTCAGTCCATTCTCTATAAAAAAAAAAATTCACCTCTCTTCCTCCATTAGTTTCTAATGTTGACTTCAATGTTTTCAACACTTTTTCCACATTCAGGTGTTCCATGGTAGTGTTTTGCTATTTGTGAAATATTATTATATATATATTTTTTAAAATTCCTCCCAACTATTCTGTCTGCTCTGCTATTTTATCAAAATGGTTATATCCTTAAAATGCTGGTTATAATATTAAGGCTGCCTCATTCGGCGGTTACACTCAGCGGAGCGTACAAATTATCCCGCCCCCTGTATCTGATATGTCCCCTAACTCCCGTTTGTTAAAAATGCACTTAATTATTATTATTTTTTTCTCCATAAAATGTAGAACATACAGGTTTTAGTAGGTTATACCGGACTTTCTAACATACCATTTCAATGTTCCCTCTAATATAATACTCCTATATTAATTCTATGTTGCTCAATCACAAAAACATTTAGTATAGCTATTTCACCGTGTCCTTTTTCTCAAATCTCATGCACACCCCCTCAATATTCAATGATATAACTCTGTGCAGACGTCTCATCTGCAAGTCCGCAACCTTTTCAAAACATTCTCACCGGTACCAGCTCCAACTGAAATACCTAATGTACTGCAATCACTTGGCAGTTTCAGTTAATACAACGTAGACATCTCATCTGAAGGTCCCTGACCTCATTCAAACCGATATTAGTCCCCGACTGAATATCAAGTGTATTTCATGCATACGATTTGAGTCTCACAAATCTTAATTCACGCCAGTAAGGTCTCAGCTTACTTCATACAAACTTGGCATCTCACCTTAACACACTTCATTCACTGTTGCATGAATCCCCACCCTCACTCATACTTTGGACATATAGCCCATTGGGCATCTCACCCTTATTCATACCCACTTGGCATCTCACCCAGTACATCACATTTGTTCGTTATATCATAGAATACCTGGCCAGTCAAAATTGCATTCACCACTATGTATTCCTTATGATCATTTACCAATATAAACTAATAAAATTTGGTTACTTACATCAAACAGGTGTCTCACAAAACTAAATTTGGATAATGCGAATGTGCAGAACTTTAGTTTTTCACAATAGGTTTCTGCTTACCTTTTTAGTTGACCGGTCTGGAGTTGTGAAACACACCCGTCTGACGACAGCAATGGTCAATTGGCTGGCACTCCAATGTCCAGCGAAGTCCTTCACCAGATCACTGTCGGGGGTCACCATATAAGGGATTTGCGTCAATTCAAATCTGGTATCAGGAYAAAATGTGATTCAGAGTCACCGAATATACTTTAAGTATTTTTATTAAACTCAAGCGATAAATGGTAAATGCAATTTTCATATATACGGGTTCACTGTAACACCTCGCAGGGTAGAACAGGGAACTGGCAGGATGTAAGTAAACAGCTGTTCTTATACTGTGATAGACGTAGTTCCAACCCGTCTGTTGGCCTATCACAGCAGAGGCTGAGCGTGGTTTAAACTTGCTCAGCCTATCGCCGGCGCTCAGGCTGGTCCCAGCCTCTTGGCGCTCCTTGGTGTCCGGCGCTGTTGCTGTGTAGATTACGCTCCCACACCCTAGAGACAGGTCAGACAGTTCTGTAACATTGTTTGAGCTATTTGCACCTGCATAGAAAGCATACTGTTCTCGCTCAAGGTTAACCACAGCTTCTCAGCACACTATCTGGGGCAAAATGTTACTTCCAGCACACACAGACACCCAGGCGCCCAGGCTAACAGTTGCTAATATTCAATTATAGCGCAATAAACACAGATCCTCACACTATCATTGCGAAGCAGAATTCACCACGTGTTGGATTGTTCACCCACTAATAAGGAACGTGAGCTGTGTTTAGACCGTCGTGAGAAAGGTTAGTTTTACCCTTTCTGATGATGTGTTATTGCAATAGTAATCTTGCTCAGTACGAGAGGAACCGCAGGTTCAGACATTTGGTGTACTTGATTGGCTGAGGAGCCAATGGTGCGAAGCTACCATCTGTGGGATTATGACTGAACGCCTCTAAGTCAGAATCCCCCCTAAACGTAAGGATACCGTAGTGCGGTGGATCTTCGGTTGGCCGGGATAACCTGCCTCTTTTGGCAGGTGAGTAGAGCCGTTCGTGACGGGGTTGGGGTGCGGCCGGATGAGTTGCCGCCCCTCTCCTGATGCGCACCGCATGTTTGTGGGGAACCTGGTGCTAAATCACTCGTAGACGACCTGATTCTGGGTCAGGGTTTCGTACTTAGCAGAGCAGCTCACTCGCTGCGATCTATTGAAAGTCAAGGCGTCTTCCTCCACCATCCTCCTTCTTTACTTACAGGTTACCAGGTGCATGTAGAAGTGCCAGGGGCCAGACACCAGACACAGAGTGTGAGAGAGTCCAGGCAGGCGGGTACAAGGCATAAGACATTGACATTGGGCTCTGGATAGGTAGGGGGCTAGGTGGTGGTTGCCCATCCGCCCGGGCCCGTCCTCTGTTGGGACTGTGAGTCAGGTTGGGACTCGCTGTGGAAGTCAAAAGGTCACCAGGTGCACGAGGAGGCTTCCCCCAAGGCGGGGGGCACTCAGAGTCCGAGCAGGGGCGGCCGGACTCAGCGGCTGGGGGCAGCACTCAGGCCATGGAGGTTGGAGTGGACACTTAGTCTGTGAGCAGAAAAAAGCGGGAGCATAGAGTCGCCAGGAGCACAGAGCCTGTTTCGGGTTAGCAGGTGCACAGAGGATGTTTCGGGTTACTAGGTGCACGTGGTTCCTGACAGCGGGACTATAGACATTTCAGTAATTCCAGGGAGTAAGCTATACTCTAAGGCCAAGGGAGAGGGGAGTTGACCGGGTAGGGAGAGTAGGTGTGGAGGCCTGGAGGTCTGTAGTTCCAGGGAGTAAGCTATACACTCTCAGGCACAGGGAGAGAGCAGGCAGGCGGGCAGGGACTGTAGGCCAGGAGTCAGAGGTCACCAGGTCAAAGGGGGCCTGTATTATGAAGGTCAGGAAGGCCCCAGGGAGAAGGCCCAAGTGAATAGGTGTGTGAGTGACACTGTCCTTCAGGGGGGCAGAGCAGGCAAATTAATGTAAACTTGTGTGTGAGATTAAAATGGACAAACTAAAGGGTGTGCAATGTGTAGGCCCACCGAGTGTATATTCTGAACCTTGTTTGAAGTCAGTAGGTCACATGACCAAGGAGCTATTGAAATTAGAACGTTTGAAAATGTATGTAAAAACATGTGTGATGAAAATGGACAAACTAAAGGGTGTGCAATATAGAAGGGTAGTCAGTGGACATTGGGAGCTATTGAAATTAGAAACATTGAACACATTGAAAACCCATGTAAAATTGTGTGAGATGAAAATGGACAAACTAAAGGGCATGCAATGTGTAGGGCTCACATTTCCACATGTTTATTAGCGTTGCAAAGTTATTGTCCAAATCGTGAAAATAAGACCTGCGCAATGCTGTGCGCAATTTTTCCAACATGACACTTATTTGGAGTCTGCCAATATCCAGCCTGAAACTGTTTTTACCTCAGTGCCTCAGAGTATGTTTGGAGTATTTATTTCTCGCACATAAGGACAAGCTGACCAATATAATTGGTCAACTTTTGTACTATGGGGATAGTAGATTGACATAGGCTAGTGCTTTTGCTGTTTTTTACTCAACTTGTTGGCAGAGGAAAAGTAATGTGGACAGTTCTTCTATATGGAAGGCCAAAAGTTTCAAATAGTCGTACCCGGAACACGCCTTAACACTTGTAATTATCATTTTTCACTTGCTATTTTCAAGCGTCAAATGTCATTTTTTGTACTCGTGATTTTTTTCACCTGTCCAGTGTGTGTTTACAGGCGACTTGAACACCTGTTATGGGCATTTTTACACTCGTTCATTACACCTGTTCAGTGTGCATTTACAGGTGATTAGAACGCTTGTTATGGGTATTTTACATGCGTTCATTACACCTGTTCAGCCTATTGGGCAAGGAATGGCGTTTTTGTAGTTGTTTTTGGATAATTGCCGAAAACAACTTATTTAGTAGCTAACGTCACATTTTGTGATTTAAAAAAAAGCACATTAAAGGCTTCATAATTCAGAAAGATATTTTTCATTTTAATTAGCTATACATCATTTTTCCTTGTCTGAAGTATCAAGTGTGTGTATATATATATATATATATATAAATTGTGACTCTTTCCATCCACCAGATGGGATTGTTTTGCGAAAAGTACCTACTTTTCCAAAACCCCATTTGTTTGAAAAATTTAAGCAATAATAGTCACTATACTTTCCAAACCACAAAGGCTGAATTAAAATGTTTTCTAAAAAATCATTTATAAACTGTTACGGAGGCAAGACCAGGGAGCACAACATTTGAGATAAATAAGCTTCTTGTGCCTATGGAAAATGTCTGGGATCTTTGATTTCAGCTCATGAGACCAACACTTTACATGTTGCATTTTGTATATACATCCATGTGAAAATGTGGTGCAAACTGAGACGTCACTGCTCTGGCTAGCCGTCTGTCCAGTACATAACATGCACATATCTAATGTTATCTTTTAAGGCTACTTCTGCACAGTTTATTTCGTCATTGATAGGATGTACGTTTATCCTACTTATTCCCTGACATTGTCCAAGTTCTCATTAAGGGAAATAAACATTTACAGTAGACATTTCCCCGATCATAGCCTAGCTCAAAACTAATGAGACTGTTTCAGCATGTAAAAAGTAACAGTACAAAACTGTACTGCAGATGCTTGAGTACTTTACATTTCCTAGAACTAACAACTTTATCAGATAGACATTTTCAGGAAAAACAACTCATTTAGCAAGCCAATAAAATACCTATTGCATGGTTCAACCTTGAAATATAGCTACTCAAGATAGAGATCTTACCTTTTTATATCTGTAGCAGTTTTCTCTCACCTTGTCTGGGCACTGCAACAGCCAGATCTTATTCCCCCTTCTCTATTGTCTAGATTCTGCAGGGAGCTAGCATGTTCTCCTAAAACATTAGCTAATAGCTAAGTTAGCCAACTTGAGCAAATAAATCTCAGCTTGCTAATTAGCAAAGCCAACCAATTACACAACAAATATACACAAAGTAAATAATTATTTTCTAAATTAATGTTAGTCTCAGCCAAATGACAAGTACAAAGAACTATTGCTCTGTCCCACAACGTAACAACCATTAGTTACAGGCTAGACAGAAGACTATTGCTAGTTAGCTAATTAGCCATGTTATTTCAATGAAAATAAGCTAGCTCGCCAGCGTCAGCTTTGTAGTTGTAATGCTATATGGAAAAATATGTTTTAATTTCTTCCTCCAATTGTCAACAATGCCAAATTTTAACAATTTGATCCATATTTAGAAACATCTCCTCCCTCCCTGAGTAAGCGATTCGTCGCAACAGGCCGGAAGTCAAACAAAGTCAAACTCACTGAAATTGAGGTGGGACAGGCTACACTGTGGTACTTTCAGACGTATGAAATGTACCCGTTACTACACAGGCGCTCAGAACGTGTGCAATGGCAGAATTTCACGAGTCTGAAAGTACAATATTCAAACATTCTAATCACCTGTAAATGTACACTGAACAGGTGCAATGAACACGTGTAAAAATGCCCATACGACTTCAATATGCGCCTAGGAATTCGATAAGGATGCGCTGTTGCATCCTAGATGACAGTCTTCACTTGTACCCTACCTCGGAGCTGCGTTGCCTGTGAGACAGATTTTGCTAGCTAGATCTTTTGTGTTTCAGATAGCCATGTGTCAGACACATTTGGCACTTTTGACACTTTCGGAACTGCCCGGGTGAGGACCATAGTAGTAGATAAGTTGCTGAACATTATTTCACTTGTATGGCCTGCTTGTTTAGAACGTTTGCAAAAACAATATGAATATATATATCTAATCTAGCCTTAAGCGCGGTATGCACAAGATCGCTAACGTTAGCCAGAGATACGTATATAATGAGGAGATGCTCATGTCTCCTCCCTAAAAATGGGAGTCATCCCAAAGCGGAAGGCAGGCTACAAGCTTGGGTTAGTTATACACAATTTTGGTTTAGGCAGATATGTTTTATAGTAAACCAAGATAGACCACAGCCTGTCGTTTCCAATGGGAACAAATTAGTCATAGTGGGCACAACAAGCAAGGAGGTGGGCAGAGCCAAGCACGAGGTAGCGAGATCCTATTGGCCCGTTCTAGCACGCATCTGTATATTTCCGTTGGAGAACGCCTACTATGTGAAGTGCGCGTGTGCAATGACTCAATTTGCCTTTGCACGCCTTCTAAACAACGCGATTTTTAAAAACTTTGGCAAATAGTAAGTATACAACATTTTGTCCACTCTGTTCATAACATATTATAGTTTTAGTAACAGAAAACTGTATTGATATCAAAAGTTTCATCGATGAGAAAATCTGCTGAATGTCGGGAAAAATCCATCTCCTTCCATCTTCTCCCACTGGCTGCCTTTCACTACCATATTTGGTAGTGAGGGGTAAAGCCAAGCGGATGCTTCACATGTATACATCCGGTGAAATATCTCTCATTGTTCTATCTGTGGCTTAGGGGTGTGTTCGTAAATTCAATCTGGAGTGCCAGAGAACAAATTCTGGGCGTTCGTAAATTCAGAGTATTGTCAGATTGTCCGTTCGTAAATTCAGAGCGCACACTGGACGCTCTGGCCGAGGAGTAGGGTTGATCAGAGCTTTCTGACCTCACAACGGTAGTCAAGCACCCGAGGTAACTAGCTAATGTTGGCTAGCTTGCTAGCTACTTCCAGACACAAATGAGAGAACACCTCACTCTGACCATTTTACTCGCCCCAGCAGAGCTGGTTAGGCTGTTTTCTAGAGCGTTGGTGACTGTAACTGTGCTGCTGGCAACAATTTAATTACGCTTTTTTTGCCGACGTTTATTGACACTGGCCATATTCAACGGGTGTTGAGCGTTCGTAAATTCGTCAGTCATAGTTATTCTGCGCTCAGGCGAGTGCTCCTGAAAGCGGAGTAGATAGCCAGAGTGAATTTACGAACGCACCTATAGATCTTCAAATTTTGCCCATATATCTGGCCTTATTGTGGACAGATTTTGGCGAGAGTTAAACATCTCGCTTCGCATCTTCCTCTCTTCGTTAGTTTGCTAGCTACAATTACAATAATATGGCTAGCTACAATAGGTAGACTGCATGTGTATGCTAGCTAGTTTGCCAGCTAGCTATGACCTAAGAGTGAAATTAAGCTGCACAAATAATTATATTTAGACTTGTCTTGAAATGTGAATCCTGCGTTTGCTTAAGTTGAATAGTAGCCAGCTAATAGCTTAACTAGCAAACGATAGCATATCAGTTATCGAGGGTTCCTTGGTAGCTCATCGTCTGTTTCATGCAGCTGCCGTGTTGAAATGGATGGCTCGGCAAACTGTACAAACATATGAAAAGTCTGCGTATTAACGTCAATGGGTAACTTTCCAGCAACTTTATTTATCAATACGTCGTTGCAGTAAGGTGTGTATACCAGGATGGCCGAGTGGTTAAGGCGTTGGACTTAAGATCCAATGGACATATGTCCGCGTGGGTTCGAACCCCACTCCTGGTAGAAAGTTTTGCTCAAGGAAAGCACTTCCATCGAAAATATGCGGCGTTGTTATTCAATTGAATTGGTTGTGGTAAACGGTTTGTACTGTAGTGTGTTTAGTCTGTCACATGCTGCAGTCAGTCTGTCGCAATAAACAACATTAAAACGTTAGAGCGTAATCTGGCTACACTTTCAGTGTGTTACATTGTAACAACGTAATCCGGCAACACTTTCAGTGTGTTACATTAAAACATTATATCTGATAGTTGGGCTGCTGTTATTGTAACACCTTCATGTCACATAAGAAGCAGTTGAATATATTAACTGACTATAAATGTCTTGTTTATGTCAAATGATAAAGTGTAGCCAAGGCTACCCCCTACTGGTCAATAAAATATATTGCCTTGATTCTCTACGATGTAATAACCTAATGTTGTTGTAATAAAAACGGTGGGTTATGATGTTTGCTTTACAAAAAAAGTATATAATGTGCTGATTGTTGAAATAAGCAACATGTACTTGACTTTTACTTGTATTTTACTCACGAGCTTCACGCCACATCTCTATTTAGAATATTTTTACAGTAAGCCTAGGCCCTAATATTTAATCAATGAATAAATGACAAGACTAGATGTATCCTGCTGGACACAAGGGGGCGCTAGAACTCCTTTATGTGTAGGCCTGCACTACATGCCCTTTCAATTTCATAATTGTCAGGCCAGCGGCACCACATTTTTTTTTTGGATTTAACCTTTATTTCACTAGGCAAGTCAGTTAAGACTAAATTCTTATTTACAATGACAGCCTACACCAGCCAAACCCGGACGATGCTGGGCCAATTGTGCGCCACCCTATGGGACTCCCAATCATGGCCGGTTGTGATAGAGCCTGGATCATCTCCATCACAGAATAATAATTAGAGCAGTATTATATATCTCAGAAAGCAACACTTTATCCTAGGTTTACATATATCTATGTAACTACACAGTAATATAACAGGTAGAGTTACATGATAACGGATTTGTACATGTAAGAGTGGTGAAACTTATTGCAATATCTGAGACAGATACTGCTGCCGGTGTATTCAAAGTGTAATATTAAATGTTGACTTAGCATGTAACGGTGACCTGTCATCTGCCTTTATGTGGCCCATCATGAGGCTGCATTTGGCCTATTGTTATTTTCCATTCAAATCAACTACTCTCTCCAACTGGTTTATAGGTCAGGATAGGTCTTACATTCCATCTTCATTTTGCAGTCTTCCTCCCAGGTCGGCTCATTTTACCTGTGCGGTTACCTGACACCTGTGCAAGGGCCCTGCTGAGCGCTCATTTGTGCAATCAATCCTCTTCTATGGTCTGCGCGAGGAAGCGCACACAAAGAGGCAGTGACAACTGAAACGAGGGAGGGAGAGCGGACAAGGCAACATCACTAAAGCCACCGAGGCCCAGGCAGAGGATGTTGTTTAGATTTCCATTAGGCCTACTCAACCTTGACCAGCAATGGTTGCCTTTGGGATGTTGGCCTTTAATATCAATTATATATTTAGGCCAATCCTAGATAGGCTTACTCATTATTAATTATCTATGTGTGTGTGTCTGATTAACTCAAGATAAAGGAAAGGAAAACCTAATTCAAAGGGATGAATGTGAAACATGCACCACTGTCATTGTTTCTAGTTGATCCCAGAAGAGCTATCCACACCTGTAAACTACACTGCTATCAAATATTTTTCCACCTACCTTGATGATCTTCAAACTGTTGACATGCAACCATGTTTCATAAACGCACATCATCAATAATTTCAGATTGCATATCTCATAGTTACAATATAGTTATAACATATAGGATATAGGCCTACTGTATAGGGTATGTTGCATTGTCAATGTCAACAGTTGAATGTCATTGGGGCTTTTGCTTTTTTGTAACATGTAACCGCTCTGAGATATCAAGCATCTTCAGTGGCATGGAATGTATCGCCTTGACTGCAGACAAATGCACAAAGCATTGGTTTTATACTATTATTTGAGACATTGGAAGGCAAACAACAATAGCAGCCCAAGTTCTATTAGCCCTAGTCCATGTGAAATGAGTGGCCTAATCAAACTAAATCAATAATAATTAACCAATAACCACAAGATCCATTTATTTGAGATAAAGTGACACAACAGAAAAACACATAAATTGTATTTTGGGTACGGTTACATCTTAACATTTTTGATTGAGTTGGTTTCCACACGCGATTCAAAAGTTTTCATATCCTTCGTCGGGGGAACCACCGTCATGGCTGGAAAGAGTACAGCTTTAATTTTTTTTGCAGTTGAGCTAACCACTGTCCTTCACCTAACCTGCCACGTTAATTATCCTAACCCGCTCCGGAAATTATCTTAACCTGCTACGAAAATTAAACTATGACAAAAACTGTTGGCCTGTCCATTCCAGTCAAAACCGGGAACCAACTCAAGCGCGTGTGCGCGCGGTCACGTGACGCCGACCGCGCCATGTTTCCATCTGCGCGTCAGAAGTTTGCGGGCAGGCAGGGAAAGGTAGCAACAGGAACAAAGTTTGGGACGGACTCCCTCGTTAGCAGAGCGGGTTTCTCCCGTAAAATGAGCTAACATTTTTTCATCAACAAAAAAACTGAACACACCCGATAACCATCAGGAAGACAACGGACCCACAAACAGCAGTTTCTTAGATGCTTTGGAAAATCGCTATTGTGAAGTGTGTTGATGTGCTGGACTGTGCTTTTTTTTTTTGCATAGTTTGGAGTGCCCCCGCCTCTTAAAATGGCTTAAAGGTCCTCGTGTTGATATATTTTAACATTTAAGATAGGGTATTTTTGTTAGCTTGTAATTTTTCACAAATACAGCGAACTTTTAAATATATATTTTTGTGCCAAAATACGCGGATTTTCCACGATCGCGCCCCCTGATTGACAGGAGCGAAGGTGAGTGTGATTTGTTTTGCAAACACTCGAGATGAAAATATGGCTACATAGTAGCCGAAATAGGCTATCATTATTTACGCCAATACACTCAAGAAAACACAATGTAGCCTACTTGCCAAATCAATAAATCATCTATTGTCTGAGATTGTGTAAGGACCTTGTGATCCAACTAGCAATGCATTGTTTCTTTATCATTTCTTGAACCACTTGTTGAATCATATTTGCTGTTTTTGCAAGTGTAACAGTGCCATATCCCATAGTTCAAAAGAGTCTGCTAGCCACATATTTGTAATGTTCGTGCTAATCTGATCGGATTAAAATGACATGAGTATTGGCCCGGAAAATTGCAGACATTGGTGCCATTCAAAGCAAACGATTCGTGTTAATAAGATATTTATAACTGGGTATAGCTACAACTGTATACTTTAGTGCAATCATTTCTACATATGCTTGCTATTTAATGCAATTTACTGAAACGTTTGAAGGCCCTTTAATTTGGCTAAACTAGTCGACTGGGTCCGTTGCTGATGTTTTTTGCCTTCGGTTGTCAAAGCAACTTTAATTTTTGGAGGAGGAACTGAAATTGAGAAGACACTGGCCAATTGGTTTTTCTGTTTTTCATCTTTACAGATACTATATTTGGATGCTTACATCACTCCCCAAGCATTAATACTTAGGCTAGTTACAGATAAAAACGTGTCCCTATTGAGTCTTCTTTCCTCTCATGGTAGAGACATATTAGTGTTATTCAAATGAACTTTGTGGTCTTATGAAGGGTTTATTTTTGTATAATTTTTTAAAACCTTTATTTAACTAGGCAAGTCAGTTAAGAAAAAAAAATCTTATTTATTAACTGAACTACTTAAACTCTTCATAAGGTATACAATGTAAAGTGTTGATGTATGCCAATGACATTACCGTTCAACTATTATGGATGAACTGTGGTAACAGATTTAGTTAACTTTGACCTCAATTTCTATTATAACCTCCAATTAATACTCTGCCAAACGTCATCCTTCTCTGATTTGCTCAGTAAGATCACATAACAGTCCCATTAAATGTGTACATGACAAATCACAGCACAACTCACCACATAGAGGTCAAATTATTTCAAGTACATGATTTGTGAAAACAGCTCTTTGGATAATAATGGATGGAGTTGTCCTGTGTTTAGTGTAGAGAGAGGTGAGATCACGCTCTGCTTGTAGGCCAGGTCAACAACCTCGCTTTGTGCACTCTCACAACACACACACAGCTGTCAGTTTATCCTGTGTCGCGGAACAACCTTTCCCCTCAGCCTCTTTGGCATGGCCCTACACCTGTGTGTGTAAGGTGTGTGTGTCAGTGGGGTATGGTGAGAAAGTCTTCCATTTTAATGAGGAGTCTCATCTTCTTACTTCTGCAGGGCAGCTGCATTTAACCATCACACAATTTTTCTAGCTGTCTTATAAAACAGGAGAGTTCTGTTGTGGTCATAGTTCTCCGACACATATGGATGAGTAGAACAGACCAATGTTTTTTCATGTGATGTTATTAGACAAGACCAGATTCAATCAACCAACCAAGCTAGGCCTCAATAGCATCCAAGGTAATAATAAGTAGTTAAAAACTTTCAGTACATTTGTTTTTCATATTTAGGTGACGTTGGATCTGAAGAAGTGGGACTCCTTTTAAAAAGTTAACAGATTAACATTCTAACGGAGGTAAACAGACAAGGACCTGGTGGACAAAATGGCTACCATGGCGTCACCTGGCGACGCTATCGAGGAAGCAGCCAATGATGAGTTCAATGACATCATCAAATGGAGATCTGGTACGTCCAATCATTGACCTCTTAATTAGTCAAAAGCATTTATCTTTTGGCGCATTGTCCTTGTTGGCAATGGCTGAGTCAACTGATGATACTTGTTTAGTAGTGTGTGTGTGTCATGCATTCCACATGAGGTCAGATAAGATATGACCGTGTGTGTGTGTGTGTGTGTGTGTGTGTGTGTGTGTGTGTGTGTGTGTGTGTGTGTTGAGAATCAAGTGACTGTGATTGTGTGTGTGTGTGTGTGTTGCTTGTACGTGTACAAAGGCATCAGTCCAAAGGATATGCTAACAAGGCCAGAAATCCTGTTTAAGGTGGATAACTTTAGTTCCCATTGTTGGAGTGACAGAAAGAGCCTATGGGAATAAGAGAGAGCAAGATATGGTTTGAGGTAAGGACTCGAGTGAGGGAGGAAGGGAGATGGGGAGGAAGGAGAGCTACAAAGACAGAGGAGAAAGAGAAAGCAAAGGGAAAAGGAGGAATGCAGGGATGGGTTACAAGCCACACCTTTCATTCCCTCTCCTTTTGAACTCATCATTCTCACAATAGTCTTGTGTCTCAGTCTTGTGTGTGTCTGTGTGTGGCATTGAGAGCCTTTTACGTGGCAGTTCTCCCATAGTGTTTGAGTGTCTTGATTGTAACAGTGATTAGGCCCAGGGTCATTGTTCTATGCAATGCTGTGCTGTGTCGTGTTGACTGTTGAAAACACTTTGAAACTGTCATCACTGGGGAGTGTCAGTGAGTGTATGCAGTCACTTTGCCACAGTTGGGAGGATATGACTGTATTAGCCCATAGGGCAGCTACAGTGGTTATCCTTTTCCCTTGTCCTGTCTCCCAGTGGTTTTAAGTTCCAGCCCTCAGAGCGGGCACTAAGCCCAGCTTTTTGGAACGCCAGCAGATTCCAGGCCAGGAATTCAACCATTCTGTTGGACTTTGTAATTTACAACGCTTGTCTCCAGACCACAATGCTTTTCTTATAAGGATTTAGGTTGCCTAGCAACCCTAAAAGTAGTGTTTTCTTTTACCGCTCAGATGGAGAATTTAGCACATAGCTGAGGCGCTCTCTGAGAAATATAGCCGATACTAGGGATGTGACAAATGGACAATTTTGCTTAATGGTTTTCCATTAAAACTTCAATGTCAATTCTTAATACAGTACCAGTCAAACGTTTGGACACACCTACAGATTCCAGGGTTTTTCTTATTTTTTTAAACTTTTTTCTACATTGTAGAGTAATAGTGAAGACATCAAATCTATGAAATAACACATATGGAATCATGTAGTAACCCAAAAAGTGTGAAACAAATCAAAATATATTTGAGATTCTTCAAAGTAACCACCTGTCACGGCCGTCGAAAGAAGAGGACCTAAGCGCAGCGTGGTCAGCGTACATATTCCTTTTTATTTTGAATGACGCCGGCAAAAACAATAAACAATACAAGAACGACCGTGAAGCTTAAGGGCTATAGTGCCACAAACAAAGACAACCTCCCACACAGAATGGAGGGAAAAGGGCTACCTAAGTATGGTTCCCAATCAGAGACAGCGATAGACAGCTGTCCCTGATTGAGAACCATACCCGGCCAAATCAAAGAAATACAAAAACATAGAAAATATAACATAGAATGCCCACCCAAATCACACCCTGACCAAACCCCCCAAATAGAGACATAAAAAGCTCTAAGGTCAGGCGTGACAGTAACCCCCCCCCCCCCCCCCCCCAAAGGTGCGGACTCTGGCCGCAAGATCTGAACCTATAGGGGAGGGTCTGGGTGGGCATCTATCCCGGGTGCGGCTCTGGTGCGGGACGTAGACCCCGCTCCACCTCTGGCTCTCACCCACTTTGGTGGCGCCTCTGGTGCGGGGACCCCCGTCCGCGACCCCGGACTGGGCACCCTCGTAGCGGGCCCCGCGACTGGGCACCCTCGTAGCGGCCCCGGACTGGCACCCTCGTAGCGGGCCCCGGACTGGGCACCCTCGTAGCGGTCCCGGACTGGCCACCCTCGTAGCGGTCCCCGGACTGGCCACCCTCGTTGCGGACCGCGGACTGGAGACCGTCGCTGGAGGCTCCGACTGGAGACCTCGCTGGAGACTCCGTCAGGCGTGACACCACCCTTTGCCTTGATGACAGCTTTGCCACACTCTTGGCATTCTCTCAACCAGCTTCATGAGGTGTCACCTGGAATGCATTTCAATTAACATGTGTGCCTTTTTTTAAAGTTAATTTGTGAATTCTTCCTTCTTAATGCGTTTGAGCCAATCAGTTGTGTTGTGACAAGTAGGTGGTATACAGAAGATAGCCCTATTTTATTAAAATACCAAGCATATTATGGCAAGAAAGGTTCAAATAAGCAAAAAGAAACAACAGTCCATCATTACTTTAAGACATGAAGGTCAGCAATTCTGAACATTTCAAGAACTTTTAATGTTTCTTCAAGTGGAGTTGCAAAAACCATCAAGCGCTGTGATGAAACTGGCTCTCATGAGGACTGCCACAGGAAAGGAAGACCCAGAGTTAGCTCTGTTGCAGAGGATAAGTTCATTAGAGTTAACTGCACCTCAGATTGCAGCCCAAATAAATGCTTCATGGGGTTCAATAACAAACACATCTCAACATCAACTGTTCAGAGGAGACTGCGTGAATCAGCCTTCAAGTACGAATTGCTGCAAAGAAACCACTACTAACAATTTTGAGATTTTTGTTTCCAAACTGCCGTGTCTTTGTGAGGTGAATGGATGATCTCCGCATGTGTGGTTCCCACCGTGAAGCATGGAGGAGGAGGTGTGATGGTTCTTTTCTGGTGACACTGTCAGTGATTTATTTAGATTTCAAGGCACACTTCACCAGCATGCTACCACAGGATTCTGCAGCGATACGCCATCCCATCTGGTTTGTGCTTAGTGGGACTGTAATTTGCTTTTCACAGGACAATGACCCAACACACCTCCAGCTGTGTAAGGGCTATTTGAGTGATGGAGTGCTGCATCAGATGACCTGGCCTCCACAATCACCCGACCTCAACCCAATTGAGATGGTTTGGATGAAGCGGACCGCAGAGTGAAGGAAAAGCAGCCAACAAGTGCTCAGCATATTAGGAACTCCTTCAAGACTGTTGAAAAGCATTCCAGGTGAAGCTGGTTGAGAGAATGCCAAGAGTGTGCAAACTGTCATCAAGGCAAAGGGTGCGTCACGCATTCAAGAGAAGAAGATGAGGACAAGTGCAGCGTATGCGTGTTAATTTAATTTAATAACCGAACACTAAACACGAAAATGACAAAACGAATAACCGAAACTGTTCTGTCTGGTACAGAATACGAACAAAAAAAACAACTACCACAAACACTGGTTGGAACAGGCTACCTAAGTATGCTCCAATCAGAGACAACGATAGACAGCTGCTCTGATTGGGACCACCCAGGCAAACACATAGAAACACACAACAAAAAGAACATAGACTGCCCACCCTAGTCAACCCTGGCTTCCCAAATAGAGAATAAAAAGCCTCTATAGCCAGGCGTAACAGGGTGCTATTTATGAAGAATCTAAAAATATTTAGATTTGTTTAACACTTTTTTGTTACTACAGGATTCCATATTGTGTAACTTCATTGTTTTTATGTCTTCGCTATTCTACAATAAAGAAAAGCCTTGAATGAGTAGTGTGTCCAGACTTTTGACTGGTACTGTATATCTCATCATCTACACACAATACCCATAATGACAAAGTGAAACAGGATTTTAGAATTTTTTGCTAATAGATATAATTACTGTGTAGTTACATAGACACACAAATACCTTATTTACGAAAGTATTCAGACCCTTTGTTATGAGACTCAAAATTGAGCTCAGGTGAATCCTTTCCATTGATCATCTTTGAGTTGTTTCTACAACTTGATTGGAGTCCAGCTGTGGTAAATTCAATTGATTGGACATGATCTGGAAAGCACACACCTGTCTATATACACTGCTCAAAAAAATAAAGGGAACACTAAAACAACACAATGTAACTCCAAGTCAATCACACTTCTGTGAATTCAAACTGTCCACTTAGGAAGCAACACTGATTTGACAATAAATTTCACATGTGTTGTGCAAATGGAATAGACAACAGGTGGAAATTATAGGCAATTAGCAAGACACCCCCAATAAAGGAGTGTTTCTGCAGGTGGTGACCACAGACCACTTCTCAGTTCTATGCTTCATGGCTGATGTTTGGTCACTTTTCAATGGTGGCGTGCTTTCACTCTAGTGGTAGCATGAGACGGAGTCTACAACCCACACAAGTGGCTCAGGTACTGCAGCTCATCTCATATGAGGGCCTGTGCAGGACGTTTGGCATTGCCAGAGAACACCAAGATTGGCAAATTCGCACTGGCGCCCTGTGCTCTTCACAGATGAAAGCAGGTTCACACTTGAGCACATGACAGACGGACAGAGTCTGGAGACGCCGTGGAGAACGTTCTGCTGCCTGCACATCCTCCAGCATGACCGGTTTGGCGTGGGTCAGTCATGGTGTGGGTGGCATTTCTTTGGGGGCCGCACAGCCCTCCATGTGCTCGCCAGAGTAGCCTGACTGCCATTAGGTACGAGATGAGATCCTCAGACCCCTTGTGAGACCATATGCTGGTGCGTTGGCCTGGGTTCCTCCTAATGCAAGACAATGCTAGACCTCATGTGGCTGGAGTGTGTCAGCAGTTCCTGCAAGAGGAAGGCATTGATGCTATGGACTGGCCCGCCCGTTCCCCAGACCTGAATCCAATTGAGCACATCTGGGACATCATGTCTCGCTCCATCCACCAACGCCACGTTGCACCACAGACTGTCCAGGAGTTGGTGGATGCTTTAGTCCAGGTCTGGGAGGATCCCTCAGGAGACCATCCGCCACCTCATCAGGAGCATGCCCAGGCGTTGTAGGGAGGTCATACAGGCACGTGGAGGCCACACACACTACTGAGSCTCATTTTGACTTGTTTTAAGGACATTACATCAAAGTTGGATCAGCCTGTAGTGTGGTTTTCCACTTTAATTTTGAGTGTGACTCCAAATCCAGACCTCCATGGGTTGATAMATTTGATTTCCATTGATCATTTTTGTGTGATTTTGTTGTCAGCACATTCAACTATGTAAAGAAAAAAGTATTTAATAAGAATATTTCATTCATTCAGATCTAGGATGTGTTATTTTAGTGTTCCCTTTATTTTTTTGAGCAGTGTATAAGGTCCCACAGTTGACAGAGCATGTCAGATCAAAAACCACACCATGAGGTCGAAGGAATTGGCCATAGAGGTCCGAAACAGGATTGTGTCGAGTAGCAGATCTTAGGGAAGGATACCAAAAAAATTCTGCAGCATTGAAGGTCCCAAAAACACAGTGGCCTCCATCATTCTTAAATGTAAGAAGTTTGGAACCGCCAAGACTCTTCCTAGAGCTGGCCGCCTGGCCAAACTGAGCAATCGGGGGAGAAGTGCCTTGGTCAGGGAGGTGACCAAGAACGCGATGGTCACTCTGACAGAGTTCCTCTGTGGAGATGGGAGAACCTTCCAGAAGGGCAACCATCTCTGCAGCACAACACAAATCAGGCCTTTATGGTAGAGTGGCCAGACGGAAGCCATTCCTCAGGAAAAGGTACATGACAGCCCACTTGGAGTTTGCCAAAAGGCACCTAAAGGACTCTCAGAACCAAGGTAAAGTTGGTTTTATATTCACACATTCGAACATTCAACCGACATTCAACAGACATTCGCCAAAATCCATAAATTTTAAAAAAAATCAATAACTAATTAATTGTTTGTCACAGAAACATAAAAATAGATATGGTTTATTCTACAAATGTCGAGCATACTTTTACAACCTTTGTTTTGAATACAAATTCCAGTTTTGATTTGATAGAAATACATAAAATCTATCAAATGCCATTTAAAGCGGTATAAATCAATAACTAATTCACCGATTGTCACAGAAACATGAAGGACTTCAGACTGGGGCGAAGGTTTACCTTCAACAAGACAATGACCCTAAGCACACAGCCAAGACAATGCAGGAGTGGCTTTGGGACAAGTCTCTGAATGTCTTTGAGTGGCCAAGCCAGAGCTCGGATTTGAACCCGATCAAATATCTCTGGAGAGATCTGAAAATAGCTGTGTAGCGACACTCCCCATCCAACCTGACAGAGCTTGTGAGGCTCTGCAGAGAAGAATGGGAGAAACTCCCCAAGCTTATAGCGTCATACCCAAGAAGACTGGAGGCTGTAATCGCTGCCAAAGGTGCTTCAACAAAGTACAGAGTAAAGGGTCTGAATACTTATGTAAATGTGTATTTCAGTTGTAAAAAAAAAAATTGCAAACATTTCTAAAAACCTGTTTTTGATTTGTCATTATTGGGTATTGTCTGTAGATTGATGAGGGAAAAAACTATTTAATCAATTTTAGAATAAGGCTGTAACGTAACAAAATGTGGAAAAAGTCAAGGGGTCTGGATACTTTCTGAATGCACTGTGTGTGTGTATGTATGTATGCGTGTGTGTGTGTGTGTAGCAGTAAGGCCCAGCAGGTAAAAAACGTCTGAGGTGATTTTCCCTCCAACAGCAGTGTGTTGGTTAGGATAAATAATCATTAACAGGGAGTAGACTCACACTTCACTGAGCTGGTGTTAAGAGAGAGGACATCAGTGTCCAGGGCCACACACACACACATACTATTTCTCTTATCAACAGAAACACTTCACATCACTGCATGCTGAAGACTTCAGCTGGGCAGTCGTTTTAAACTATGGATTCTAAACATTGATCTCACTGCAGTCAAACAGGCCTGGATCACACACATAGGCCTTCATTGTGTGTGTGCTCTTGTGTTTAATCACTGTTGTTTGCCTAAATATGGCTAGGATGTTTGTCAGATTTTATAGAGATGTTGTAAGAATGAGATGGCCTGAGAGTGTAATTCTTAAAACTGCAGTATGTAACTTTTTGGGTGACCTGACCAAATTCACATAGAACTCTGTGTTATAGATCTGTCATTCTCGTTGAAAGCAAGTCTAAGAAGCGGGAGATCTGTTCTATGTTAGCTATTTCTATTCTTCCCGTAAAGTTTTGTTTTGGTGTCTTTTACTTTCAGTTTTGTACACCAACTTGTAACAGCTCAAAATACAATATTTCTGGTCTATTTTAAATATATTTTACAGCGGTTTAGATGGTACAATGATTACACTATACTTGGTTGTTTAGTCACATAAAGTGAAATTAGGCAAACTATAAACATTTTCGCACCCAGGAAATAACGGAGCAATTTCTGCATAGTGCATCTTTAAGGTATAAAAACCTTGTCTGAGTAACGATCTGGGAGACAGGTGGAGAGATGTTTTTACTGAAGGATGTATGGGGGGAGTGTGTGGACTGTCAAGTGCACCCCTTCACTTAATCCCTCTTATTAAAGACTGGTAATGGTGTGTGTGTGTACAATGTAGGATTTCCCACCAAACACTGGGGTTCTCTCTGGGTTCTGTCAACCCCCCACAAAGAAGTCCAGTTGTCAGGAACTTGTGTTCAGTTAATATTTGTGTCAGTGGACAACAGCATAGTTAGAAAAAACAGGTTGGAACAACCAAAATAGCTGTCAGGGTTGGGCTTTGGGATTTGATATTGGTTGAGTGAAAGCCATTTGTCATGAGAAGCCATGCAGACATACTATAATTATAGTCTGCACTCTCAGCTGCTGGGTGCCCCTGGCCCTCACACAGACCAACATTATGGTAGTCTTAAAGGACATAAGTAGGTACACATCATTACATAGAGGGCTTCCCTGCTTGCATTTTGAGAGAGATAATAACACACACACACACACACACACACACACAGTCACACTCAGACACTCTTCGCCTCTCTCTCTCTCTGTGTCTTTTTCTCCTAATTAGTAATGTGTAATTTTACCAGTGAGGGCCAGTTTGTGTGTGTGTGTGTTTGCATGTCTCCAGAGGATGGAAGATAACTGCGTGTCAGAGAGGCGGCCATGCCAATCCACTCTGGCTAAACAACCAGCCACTCCACTGGGAAAGCCATCAGAATGCCACTGATGGGCTCAGGACGAGAGCGATAACAGACACACACACCCCATGCACACGTTCAGACATTACTCTTGGCGCTCTCTCTTCTCCTCTCTCTCTTTATTCGTCACCTCTTCCCCCCCCCCCCCCCCCCCATCTCAACGAAGGGACCAGATACCGGTCTCCATGTTCTTCCAAGCCTCAATGTGTTATGTAAACCCACCGGACCAGGGAGAGAGAGGAGAGGGGAGGGGGGGGAAGGGACAGAGACAGGACTTGTAGCCACCACCATCAGCACTCAAGAGGGAAAATGCCACAGAAGGAAACCATGTTTTTTGTATTTCACATGATTAGATGTGTAATATCAGGAGTGTAGCACTATTCTTAACCTGACCTACTCCTGCCTCTGTCGCTCCTCCTGCTGACGACAACAGCCTGGTCTGCTGGGAAAGGTCAAAGTGTCCAAAATGACCCAAGGGGAATAGAGCTGTTGTCTTAACAGAGTAGACTTTAGTTTTACACCCCCCTCATCCGTATACGTCTCAGTCACTTAATTGTCTGTGAATCCCGACCACGTTCCCTTGTGTCATTTGAGACCAGTGTGATGGAGAAAGTGGTTAATAGCGGATTGGGTATGGACGCAGTGGGCCCGAGAAACAAGTATTTGATTACACCTGCTGATGTTTGCAGGCTTTTCCTACTTACAATAAGCATGTAGAGGTCAATGTAATTGTAGTCATAGTGGTACACTTCACTGTGAGAGATCGGAAAGTCTAAAACAAAAGATTGCTATGATTTTTAAGTAGATTAATTTTCATTTATTGCATGACATAAGTATTTGATACATCAGAAAAGCAGAACTTCATATTTGGTACAGAAACCTTGGTTTGGCAATCTACAGAGATCATACGTTTCCTGTAAGTTCTTGACCAGGTTTGCACCACACTGCAGCAGGGGGGGTTTTTTGGCCCACTCTCCATACAAGACCTTTCTCCAGATCCTTTAGGTTTCGGGCTGTCGCTGGGCAATATGGACTATCAGCTCACTCCAAAGATTTCTATTGGGTTCAGGTCTGGAGACGGCTAGGCCACTCCAGGACCTTGAGATGCTTCTTACGGAGCACTCCTTATTGCCCTGGCTGTATGTTTCGGGTCGTTGTCATGCTGGAAGACCCAGTCACGACCCATCTTCAATCCTCTTACTGAGGGAAGGAGGTTGTTGGCCAAGATCTTGCGATCATGGCCCATCCTCCTCCCCTCAATACGGTGCAGTCGTCCTGTCCCCTTTGCAGAAAAGCATCCCCAGAGAATGCTGTTTCTACCTCCATGCTTCACGGTTGGGATGGTGTTCTTGGGGTTGTACTCATCCTTCTTCTTCCTCCAAACAGGGCGAGTGGAGTTTAGACCAAAAAGCTCTATTTTTGTCTCATCAGACCACATGACCTTCTCCCATTCCTCCTCTGGATCATCCAGATGGTCATTGGTCTTATTTCCTTTGTTCAGTATTGTTTAGTTGGTCAGGACGTGAGCTGGGTGGGCATTCTATGTTATGTGTTTCTATGTTGGGTTCATTGTTTGGCCTAATATGGTTCTCAATCAGGGGCAGGTGTTTGTCATTGTCTCTGATTGGGAACCATATTAAGGTTGACTGTTTACACTGTTTGTTTGTGGGTGATTGTTGCCGTGTCTGTGTTTGTTCGCCACACGGTACTGTTTCGTTCGTTTGTTCCTGTTCGTGCGTTCATGTTTTATATGTTCTCAAGTTCAGGTCTGTTCACGTCGTTTTGTTGTTTTTGTATTTTGTCAGTGTTCTGTTTTGTTGGATCGTCATTAAAATTCAGCATCATGAACATTTACCACGCTGCGCCTTGGTCCTCCTCTCTTCCACCTAACGACGGGCGTTACAGTCATCATCATTTAACAAAAGCGCATTCGCGAAAAAAGCACAATCGTTGCACCAATGTACCTAACCATAAACATCAATGCCTTTCTTAAAATCAATACACAAGTCTATTTTTTTTAAACCTGCATATTTAGTTAAGAGAAATTCATATTAGCAAGCAATATTAACTAGGGAAATTGTATCACTTCTCTTGCGTTCTGTGCAAGCAGAGTCAGGGTATATGCAGCAGTTTTGGCCGCCTGGCTCGTTGCAAACTGTGTGAAGACCATTTCTTCCTAACAAAGACCGTAATTCATTTGCCAGAATTTTACATAATTATGACATAACATTGAAGGTTGTGCAATGTAACAGCAATATTTAGACTTGGGGTTATCACCCGTTCGATAAAATACGGAACAGTTCCGTAATTTCACTGAAAGAATAAACGTTTTGTTTTCGAAATGATAGTTTCCGGATTTGACCATATTAATGACCGATAGCTCATATGTGTGTTATTATATTATAATTAAGTCTATTATTTGATAGAGCAGTCAGACTGAGCGGTGGTAGGCAGCAGCAGGCTCGTAAGCATTCATTCAAACAGCACTTTCCTGCATTTGCCAGCAGCTCTTCGCAATGCTTGAAGCACAGCGCTGTTTATGACTTCAAGCCTATCAACTCCCGAGATTAGGCTGGCAATACTATAGTGTCTATAAGAACATCCAATAGTCTAAGGTATATGAAATACAAATGGTATAGAAAGAAATAGTCCTATAATTCCTATAATAACTACAACCTAAAACGTTTTAACTGGGAATATTGAAGACTCATGTTAAAAGGAACCACCAGCTTTCATATGTTCTCATGTTCTGAGCAAGGAACTTAGCTTTCTTACATAGCACATATTGCACTTTTACTTTCTTCTTCAACACTGTTTTTGCATTATTTAAACCAAATTGAACATGTTTCCTAATTTATTTGAGACTAAATGGATTTTATTTAGGTATTATATTAAGTTAAAATAAAAGTGTTCATTCAGTGTTGTTGTAATTGTCATTATTACAAATATATATATAAAAATTGGCTGATTAATCGGTATCGTCTTTTTTTGGTCCTCCAATAATCGGTATCGGCTTTGAAAAATCATAATGATCGACCTCTACTATAAGTCGTATCTGATTGGACACACATTTATTACCAAATAACAACCGTGTTCTCACAAATTCAAAATGGACTGGTTAACTGAAGTGCAGAAATATGTGTTCCTGACATTGTGCTGCAGTTTTGGTATAATTTGCTTAAGTTTCGAACACACCAACAGCGGTATTGTATTTTAGGACACCAGAATTATATTCATTTCCAATGAAACGCTGCGTTTGCCTTGCAGCATTGCGTTGCAGAGGCAGTTGCAGTGCGTTCTGCGTGGTGCATATGTTGGATTTATCGAATATATGCGTCAAACTGTATGCGTAGACGACTTGACAGAAATTGTAGCAGAAGGTGAATGTTGAACTTTTGTTGCACACATATCCAGATGATGTTGCGTGCTATTTTGCGCAATGACGCTGTCGGTGTGTTCGAAGCGTTACGCAAAATGGTACGCAGCATTCCATTGGAAGTGAATGTACTTCTGGTGTACCAAAATGAAATAAACTATCGGTGTGATCGAGGTGTTAGCCTAGGCCCCTCAAACTCAAGTCTGGACCTCAAAGCCAGTTCCACTGCATGTTTTTATTGTTCCCCTCTAATCAGGGTCCTGATTTAGACCTGGGACACCAGGTGTGTGTGCAATTAATGATCAGGTAGAAGAGAAAACCAGAATCACTAAGCCTGGGCCTACTCACCAAACAGATGTCTTGGCCATAATTCATCCCCATGCAGTGTTCAATGTAGAATTGTTCATCCACGTAGAAAGTTCCAAGGAACAGACATAATACACTCAAACGTCTGTATATCGAAAATAGGACAGATTTTGGTTTGTAACCCTGAAAAATTTGTTTTTTTCACCATGCCAAATTGAGCCCTGTTTCAAATGATCAATAACTGTTCCAGACGCAAGATGCAAATCACTTTGCACTATTCTGTTTTTATTTCATTCTGTTATTAGATAATGTTTTTTTTTTACTATAAAATAGGTGTCTTGACTGTGACAAGGGCTCGGGAAATAGGAGCGTCTTGTCTGCTAAAATTAACAAAACAAGGCTATGTCATTGCACAGCCATAGGCTTCTACAATTCAAGCGCCACACTGCTAAGGTTATTACCTTTTTGATGATTGTGTTCCACTATATAATATAACCAGGGTTGGGGAGTAGCGGATTACATCCATTACATGTAAGTGATTACAAAAAACGGGTAACTGTAATACGTTACATTACCTGCAAAACTATTGTAATCAGATTACAGATACTTTTGAAAAAGTTTGATTACTTTGAGGATTACTTTTAAAATTCAGAAAGGATGTTTGCGAGAGGAAAAAAATACTTTGACACTTCTCTTTCTCAATGACATTCAAATCAGCATTGAAAAAAGGCCAAGTTTAAATTTGTTCCACGTGAGCAAGTCTGACCACAAGTCAGAGACCACTATGATGACACACCAAATGTTTTTGATGGATCGCGGGAAAAGAGCAGGAATGGGCATTTGTAGGCTACAGTACAAGCTAAAGATTATCCAACTTTTTTTATTTTTTATTTTTATTTTTTTTACACTTTACCCCCTTTTCTCCCCAATTTTCGTGGTATCCAATTGCTAGTAATTACTATCTTGTCTCATCGCTGGCTTCCAACCCGGAAGCCAGCCGCACCAATGTGTCGGAGGAAACACCGTGCACCTGGCTCCCTTGGTTAGCACGCACTGCGCCCAGCCCGCCACAGGAGTCGCTGGTGCGCGATGAGACAAGGGTATCCCTACCGGCCTAACTCGGACGACGCTAGGCCAATTGTGCGTCGCCCCACGGACCTCCAGGTCGCGGCCGGCTGCGACAGAGCCTGGGCGCGAACCCAGAGTCTCTGGTGGCGCAGCTAGCGCTGCGATGCAGTGCCCTAGACCACTGCGCCACCCGGGAGGCCCAAGATTACAACTTGAATAAACGCTTGGAAGTAAGGATGACAGTGGTGTGGTCTACGGCAATATGGATATCACTTTTTTATTGATATGTACATAGCGCATTGATGTGAATCACACTGCTGCTCTCTCATTTAGCTATTTGCGCCTTATGGATTGTGGTTGTTGTAGATGGCTGTTCAAAAATCGAAATGTGGATTTGAACCCAATAATGGTTGAATTCATGAAGTTTAAGCTGCCTATCAATCATTGTTTTTGAAATAAATCAGTGGACAGCCAGTGAAAATGCGCTCTTGCAACAGCTGCATAGTGAGGATCCCAGCCTATGGAAAAGAAGTGGGGCTTTTATTGATCAATCTAATTTATGCTGATAATTTTTTTAATCTATAGGCCTAATGGACACATTATACACTTTTGATTGACTTAAAGGGGCAATCTGTAGTTGCTGCATCCATTTTTTTATGAATTATATTAATGTAAAGATATAATTTAATCATATTATTATATGTAGTAGAAAGCGATCGGTTAGAAGAAGCCTACACAACCAACCCATAAAGTAAAATTGAAGTCGGAAGTTTACATACACCTTAGCCAAATACAACTCAGTTTTTCACAATTCCTGACATTTAATCCTAGTAAAAATTCCCTGTTTTAGGACAGTTACGATCACCACTTTATTTTAAGAATGTGAAATGTCAGAATAATAGTAGAAAGAATGATTTAGTTCAGCTTTTATTTATTTCATCACATTCCCAGTGGTTCAGAAGTTTACATACACTCAATTAGTATTTGGTAGCATTGCCTTTAAATTGTTTAACTTGGGTCAAATGTTTTGGGTAGCCTTCCACAAGCTTCCCACAATAAGTTGGGTGAATTTTGGCCCATTCCTCCTGACAGAGCAGGTGTAACTGAGTCAGGTTTGTAGGCCTCCTTGCTCACACACACTTTTTCAGTTCTGCCCACAAATTTTCTATAGGATTGAGGTCAGGGCTTGGTTGATTGGCCACTCCAATACCTTGACTTTGTTGTTCTTCAGCTATTTTGCTACAACTTTGAAGTATGCTTGTGGTCATTGTCCATTTGGAAGACCCATTTGCGACCAAGCTTTAACTTCCTGACTGATGTCTTGAGATGTTGCTTCAATATATCCACATAATTTCTTACATCATGATGCCATCTATTTTGTGAAGTGCACCAGTCCCTCCTGCAGCAAAGCACCCACAACATGAGTCTGCCACCCCAGTGCTTCACGGTTGGGATGGTGTTCTTCGGCTTGCAAGCCTCCCCTTTTTCCTCCAAACATAACGATGGGTTATGGCCAAACAGTTCTATTTTTGTTTCATCAGACCAGAGGACATTTCTCCCAAAAGGACAATCTTTCCCCATGTGCAGTTGCAACCGTGTCTTGCTTTTTTATGGCGGTTTTGGAGCAGTGGCTTCTTCCTGAGCGGGCCTTTCAGGTTATGTCGATATACAGTCGTATGAAAAAGTTTGGGCACCCCTCTGAGGCTGCATAATAATTTACTCTGTCGTCACAGAAAATGATCACAGTGGCATGCCATTCATTTTCTAATAAAGCTGAGTACTGGGGTATGTCCAGACAAAGATGTTTAGTGTAGCAATATTAAGTTGTATGAAATTAAATCAGATGTGAAAAATAGGATATGCAAAAATGTGGGCACCCTTGTCATTCTGTAGATTTGAATACCTGAACTACTTAGCACTGATTAATTGGAACACACAATTGGTTTGGTGAGCTCATTAAGCCTTGAACTTCATAGACAAGTGCATCCAATCATGAGAAAAGGTATTTAAGGTGGCCAATTGCAAGTTGTTGTTCTCTTTGACTCTCCTCTGAAGAGTGGCAACATCGGGGCCTCAAAACAACTCTCAAATGACCTGAAAACAAAGATTGTTCAACTTATGGTTTAGAGAAGGCTACAAAAAGCTATCGCAGAGATTTAAGCTGTCAGTGTCCACTGTGAGGAACATAGTGAGGAAATGGAAGACCACAGGCACAGTTCTTGTTAAGCAGAAGTGGCAGGCCAAGAAAATATCGGAGAGGCAAAGTGAAGGATGGTGGGAACGGTCAAAAACAGCCCACAGACCACCTCCAAAGACCTACAACATCATCTTGCTGCAGATGGTGTCACTGTGCATCGTTCAACAATTCAGCGCACTTTGCACAAGGAGAAGCTGTATGGGAGATGATGCGAAGAAGCCTTTTCTGCACACACGCCACAAACAGAGTCGCTTGAGGTATGCAAACGCACATTTGGACAAGCCAGCTTCATTTTGAATAAGGTGCTGTGGACTGATGAAACAAAGATTGAAGTTATTTGGTCATAACAAGGGACGTTATGCATGGCGGCAAAAGCAACACAGCGTTCCAGAAAAACACTTGTACCCACAGTAAAATTTGGTGGGGTTCCATCATGCTGTGGGGTTGTGTGCCAGTGCCGGTACTGGGAATCTTGTTAAAGTTGAGGGTCGCATGGATTCCACTCAATATCAGCAGATTCTGGAATAATGTTGAAGAATCAGTCACAAAGTGAAGTTACGCTGGCGCTGGATGTTTCAACAAGACAACGACCCAAAACACTGCTCAAAATCTACCCGGGCATTTATGCAGAGGAACAAGTACAATGTTCTGGAATGGCCATCCCAGTCCCCAGACCTGAATATCATTGAGAATCTGTGGGATGATTTGAAGCGGCTGTCCATGCTCGGCAACCATCAAACCTAACTGAACTGGAGATGTTTTGTAAGGAGGAATGGTCCGAAATACCTTCATCCAGAATCCAGAAACTCATTAGAGGCTATGGGAAGCATCTAGAGGCTGTTATTTTAGCAAAAGGAGGCTCTACTAAATATTGATGTGATGTTTCTATTTGGGTGCCCAAATGTATGCTCCCGTCTAATTTTTTTTTGAGCATATTGCACATTTTCTGTTAATCCAATAAACCTAATTTCACTACTGAAATATTACTGTGTCCATCAGTTATTTGAAGATCAAAATGAAATTGCTGATCCAAACCACCAATTATTTATAAATGGAAATCATGGAAATTGTCAGGGGTGCCCAAACTTTTCATACGACTGTAGTACTCATTTTACTGTGGATATAGATACTTTTGTACCTCTTTCCTCCAGCATCTTCACAAGGTCCTTTGTTATTGGTCTGGGATTGATTTGCCACTTTTCGCAACAAAAAGTCATTAATCTCTAGGAGCAGAACGTGCCTCCTTCCTGTGAGGTATGACTGCTGCGTGGTCCCATGGTGTATATACTTGCCATGGTGTTTATACCTGCGTACTATTGTTTGTACAGATGAACGTAGGTACCTCAGGCGTTTGAAATTGCTCCCAAGGATGAACCAGACTTGTGAGGGTTTACCATTTTTTTTCTGAGGTCTTGCTGATTTCTTTTGATTTTCCCATGATGTCAAGCAAAGAGGCACTGAGTTTGAAGGTAGGCCTTGAAATACATCCACAGTTCACCTCCAATTGATCAAATATGTCTAACTAGGCTATCAGAAGCTTCTTACAGCGCTTGATGACATCATTTTCTGGAATTTTCCAAGCTGTTTAAAGGCACAGTCAACTTAGTGTATGTAAACTTCTGACCCACTGGAATTGTGATACAGTGAAATAATCTGTCTGTAAACAATTGTTGGAAAAGTATTTGTGTCATGCACAAAGTAGATGTCCTAACCGACTTGCCAAAACTATAGTTTGTTAACAAGAAATTTGTGGAGTGGTTGAAAAACAAGTTTTAATGACTCCAACATAAGTGTATGTAAACTTCCGACTTCAACTGTATATCCATACTATGACTAATAAGCATACTACATACTGGAATTGATGTCACAAATAGTACGGTTAGTGGAGTTAGTATTAGTATTCAAACACAGCTAGAGGGTACTCGCCTCTACCTCCCTCTCTCGCTACCTCAAATGTATAGTTCTCCTCTACATTGTTTGTGATTTGATTTGAGGTGTGTGTGTGTGGATGTGCATGCTCAGGTTTACCTTTACAACTAGCTTGATAGACTAGTTGATCATGTCATTGTTGCAGCCAGTGGAATGTGTCAGGGATGAACCAGAGGGTGTGTGTATGCTTTATTGAGTCTGTGTCATCACACATCATTCCTTTCCCTTAATGATTAATATATCGATGCCACAATACCTCCTTATGCCGCCCCGACCCTGTTGTCTGCAAGTCCAAGAGAGAGAGACATGAACACAGAGATATAGACACACATGGA
The DNA here is from genome assembly GCF_002910315.2 of Salvelinus sp. IW2-2015. Taxonomy (NCBI): domain Eukaryota; kingdom Metazoa; phylum Chordata; class Actinopteri; order Salmoniformes; family Salmonidae; genus Salvelinus; species Salvelinus sp. IW2-2015. Next base: position 8,602,300 of record NC_036854.1, on the reverse strand, counting down.
TTATAGTGTTATAAGGTTCAGTTTTAAAGGCTGTCTGTTTCTGATCTGGAAAAAGTTATGAGGTCCAAGCCATCAGAAACATTACCGGGAGCACTTTTCAACACAACCTCAGCAGCATAGTGTGCACCGTTCAACACCAGATATACAAGGTGTACTTCGCTTCACAAATCCAGCCAGCTGTATAGCCAGGGACAATGGTATTGGACACACTGGGTGAGAGTAAAACAGACACACTATATATACAAAACTATGTTGACACCCCTTCAAATTCGGACACACTGCCATGCAATCTCCATAGACAAATATTGCCTGTAGAATGGCCTTACTGAAGAGCTCAGTGACTTTCAACGTGGAACCGAACAAGTCAGTTCATTACATTTCTGCCCTGCTAGAGCTTCCCCGGTCAACTGTAAGTGTTATTATTGTGAAGTGGAAATGTCTAGGAGCAACAACGGGTCAGCCGGGAAGCGGTAGGCTACACAAGCTCACAGAACGGGACTGCCGAGTGCTGAAGCGCGTAACGTGTAAAAAATCATCTGTCCTCGGTTTCAACACTCACTACCGAGTTCCAAACTGCCTCTGGAAGCAACGTCAGCACAATAACTGTTCGTCGGGAGCTTTATGAAATGGGTTTTCATGGCCGAGCAGCCACACACAAGCCTAAGATCGCCATGCGCAATGCCAAGCGTCGACTGGAGTGGCATAAAACTCGCCGCCATTGGACTCTGGAGCAGTGGAAACGTGTTCTCAGGTGATGAAACATGCTTCACCATCTGGCAGTCCATCGGAAGAATCTGGGTCTGGCGGATGCCAGGAGAACGCTACCTGCCCGAATGCATAGTGCCAACTGTAAAGTTTGGTGGAGAATAAATAATGGTCTGGGGCTGTTTTTCATGGTTCAGGCTAAGCCCCATAGTTGCAGTGAAGGGAAATCTTAACACTACAGCATACAATGACATTCTATTCTGTGCTTCCAACTTTGTTGCAACAGTTTGGGGAAGGCCCTTTCCTGTTTCAGCATGACAATGCCCCTGTGCACAGCTTCTGAGCTCCTATTAGCAGCAAATATTAATTTCAAAAAGAAAATGAATGTGTTCATGCAAAAAAGATATTGTACGGAATCTCGTCAATTCGTTACACTAATCAAAACGAATTGCACTGACTCGTTTCAAGCTAAAACGTATCGTTCCTGTAAGGTATCGGAGCCCTTGTTTCTAGATGCGTATCGAATCGTTCATGAAAGGAGAGATGCACATTCTCTCTCTCTCTTGCTCTCTCTCTCTCGCTCTTTGTATCTCACAGACAGACATAACATAACTGTGTGTGTTTGTGTGGTTACAAGATGGCGCCAACAGAGAGGGCCGCCTCGCTTCTAGTCCTAAGGAAACTTTGCATATTTTTTATTTTTATGTATTAATTCTTACATTGTTAGCCCAGAAAATCTTAAGTGTTATTACATACAGCCGGGAAGAACTATTGGATATCAGAACGACGTCAACTTACCAGCACTACGACCAGGAATACGACTTTCCCGAAGCAGATCCTTTGTCCGAACCACCCAGGGTATTGGAACTGATTTCAGAGGCTTCCCAAAACAGCGTCACCGCAGAAGAGGTAGACAGAGAGGCCTTATGGTCAGACTTCGGAGGCGCTCACACCACCCACTGCTTCCGATTATATTACTCGCTCCATTCTCTAGATAGCAAGGTAGACAAAATTAGGGCAAGGGTTGCTTTCCAGAGGGGCATCAGGGACTGTAACACGGAAACATGGCTCTCTCGGCATATGCTGTCGGAGTCAGTACAGCCACCGATATTCTTTGTGGTGCCGACAGAAATAACCATCTTTCTGGGAAGAAGAAGGACGGGTGTGTATGTTTCATGACTAATAACTCATAGTGTAATTGTAACAACGTACAGGAACTCAAGTCCTTTTGTTCACCTGACCTAGAATTCCTCACAATCAAATGCCGACCGTATTATCTCCCAAGAGAATTCTCGTCGGTTATTGTCACAGCCGTGTATATCCCCCCTCAAGCCGACACCACGACGGCCCTCAAGGAACTTCACTGGACTTTATGCAAGCTGGAAACAATATATCCTGAGGCTGCATTTATTGTAGCTGGGGATTTCAACAAAGCAAATTTGAGAACAAGGCTACCAAAATTCTATCAGCATATTGATTGTAGCACTCGTGCTGGCAAAACTCTGGATCACTGCTACTCTAACTTCCGAGATGCATACAAGGCCCTCCCCCACCCTCCCTTCGGCAAATCTGACCACAATTCCATTTTGCTCCTCCCTTCCTATAGGCAGAAACTCAAACAGGATGTACCCATGACAAGGACTATTCAATGCTGGTCTGACCAATCAGAATCCACGCTTCAAGATTGTTTTGATCACACGGACTGGGATATGTTCTGGGTAGCGTCAGAGAATAATATCGATTTTATACGCTGATTCAGTGAGCGAGTTCATAAGGAAGTGCATAGGAGATGTTGTACCCACTGTGACTATTAAAACCTACTCTAACCAGAAACCGTGGATAGATGGCGGCATTCGCGCAAAACTGAAAGTTGACTGGGAATATATACAAACAGTGTAGTTACTCCCTCCGCAAAGCAATCAAACAAGCGAAATGTCAGTATAGAGACAAAGTGGAGTCGAAATTCAACGGCTCAGACACGAGATGTATGTGGCAGGGTCTACAGACAATCACGGACTACAAAGGAAAACCATCCACGTCACGGACACTGACGTCTTGCTTCCAGACAAACTAAACACCTTCTTTGCCCGCTTTGAGGATAATACAGTGCCACCTTGGCCAGCTACCAAGGACTGTGGGCTCTCCTCCGTGGCCAACATGAGTAAGACATTTAAACGTGTTAACCCTCGTAAGGTTGCCGGCCCAGACGGCATCCCTAGCCGTGTCCTCAGAGCATGCGCAGACCAGCTGGCTGGTGTGTTTACGGACATATTCAATCTCTCCCTATCCCAGTCTGCTGTCCCCACATGCTTCAAGATGACCACCATTGTTCCTGTACCCAAGAAGGCAAAGGTAACTGAACTAAATGACTATCGCCCCGTATCACTCACTTCTGTCATTATGAAGTGCTTTGAGAGACTAGTCAAGGATCATATCACCTCCATCTTACCTGTCACCTTAGACCCACTTAAATTCGCGTACCACCCCAATAGGTCCACAGACGATGCAATCGCCATCACTCTGTACACTGACTGCACTGTCCCAACTGGACAAGAGGAATACAAATGTAAGAAAGCTGTTCATTGACTACAGCTCAACATTCAACACCATAGTACCCTCCAAGTTCATCACTAAGCTAAGGACCCTGGGACTAAACACCTCCCAACCGAAAGGTTGGTTCAAATCCCTGAGACGACTAGGTGAAAAATCTGTCTGTGCCATTGAGCAAGGTACTTAACCCTAATTGCTCCTGCAAGTTGCTCAGATAAGAGCGTCTGCTAAATGACGAACACGTAAATGTGATGAGAGCCTTATTATTCTCAGCTCTCTGTTCTTGTCTTTCTCTCTCTTTCTATGCTTCTCTCACCCCTTTCCCATCTCTGTTTCTCACCCCCCCTGTGCCTTTATGGACTGCTGATGTTCCCTGTCATTCTTCTTAAGAAGGATTTGGGGGCACAGACCCAGAGCCACTGAACAGAACGTCGATCTCCTTTTGCATGTGTGTGATGGTGTGTGTGTGTTCGTTCGTGTGACGTGCAACATGCGTCTGTGTGTTGTCATTGGAGTTAATGCTTTGAAAGGGAGAGGCTCGCTAGCTAATGTTGCTTTGATGACTCATTGTTGTTGTCAAAATCCGGGTAACAAGAGGGTGTGTGAGTTCATATGTATGTGTATTGTGTGAGTGTTAGAGTGTTGGAAACTTTAAGAAATGTTCTCATTGCAGGGGCACAGTAGGCCTACTGTTTAGGTTGTGTGGTGTATTTAGGTGGTGTGTGTGTGTGCGTGTGTGTGCGTGCGTGCACGTGTGTGTGTTGTGATGGCACTGCTCTCCAAGTGCTAGAACCCAGCTGGAAAAGGGAGGGAAAGCTCCATTCGGATTTCAGAGTGTGTGGAAATTTGGGACAGAAGCGGAGGCCAAGATATTCCCCTAGGGTGTGGCTGTGTGAATGCTACACATTTAAACTCCTCTGTCAGGGAGTAGGCCTACTGCCCAGGGAAGAAACTGTTAAACTGTAGTGTTTGAAACCCTATTGTACCTGTGTCACAGTGTCTGTTTCATTGTGTTCACACTGCTGTGTGTGTGTATTCTCCTCTTGTATCCTCCCAGCAGGAGATGGCTGTGAGAACCTGTATCTGGGACCCCGCCCCCACTACCCCTCCTTGCCGAAACATCCCCCCATATCCCTTCCCACCCCCCTTGTCTGACAGTTGTCACACCCCTACATACAGTATACACACCCAAGAAATAGCCTCCCTTCTCCCCCTGTCCTGATCGTTAGGGAAATAAGCTTTGTTGCCCAATCTAGCTTCTGATCCTTCCCCTGACCGAGGGGGATTTTATAAAATAGGCTCAGGCCCAGAAAGTAAATATTAACCTAGTGACATGTTCTACTGCCTCCTACATTCAGTATTCTAATACTTTACCAACCTGAGAGAAAAATCTTATTTTCTACTATGGTCCATTTCAGCTCTGACATTTTGGTAATAAATGTTTCTTAACAGTTAATACAGACTAAATTAACTCCTGACACCATGTTATCTGTTCTTTATGGAGCTAGCTGTTTGTCAGGACAGAATTATGGTAAGGCAATGACCTCATGGTGGGGTCAAAGGGAAATGTTGCAGTCTTTTAATGTTTTACCCATTGTTCAACCCATGTTTTGGCCTATATGCTGTTGGCTTTGGACTTAGTTGGGCCTTAAACCCTCTCAAACCCTCCTCCAGCTGACCACTTGGCATTGTCACCTATCCTGTCATTTTAGCCTCTCTTTTAGTTCTAGTTCATGGATAGAGGTGTGTTGCTATAGTAACCTGGTATGGCCTTTCCCCCCAGGTGGTCACACACAGGAATGTGTGTAATATTCTCCTTTTCGCTCAATTTCAACTCCATGGGGAGTTATACAACATGGGATCCAATATAAAGAACTGTCCATGTGGAATTCTGTGCTATAAGATGTGTAGGGGATTATTAACTTACTACCTGTCTGGGGGAATATGCAGCCTTGCAGGAAGTAACTGACCTTAAGTTCATACTGTGTGTGTGTGTGTGTGTGTGTGTGTGTGTGATGGAGGCAGTTGCAGGATACTAATGACGGACCAGCAGCACAGCTAGACCAGCTGTTACCATGACACCTCAGAAGAATTCTCTGACATCCAGCACCGTGTGTGTTACTTAGATCATTTTTGCGTGTGATTGTTCCTTCTGTGTGTGACATTGTATGTTGTGTTTATTTGCTTGTGTGTATGCCAATAGGGTGTGTTTTTCAAAGTAACTCTGTCACCGAACATTATTTCAGGGCACAGTGGTGATTTGTGGCTTCTGCCGCTGTGTGGAAGTCTTCTGAATTTCTGACAATAGACAGACATAGTAGAGAGAAGCTAGACAGAAGGCTACTGGCATAACAACAAATACTAGAGACACCTTTACTGGTTGTCTGAGATGGAAGGRGGGGGGGGGGGGGTTGCATGCGGTGTCCTGGCAACCGTTTCTGCGGTGGCCATTTATCAGAGGCCATTGTGGGTAGGAGAGGGGTTGGAGAAGGGAGTGTTAGAGTGCCTAAATCCTTTTTGACAGCTTTAATGTTAGGGTGTCTTTCTCTTTGCAGGCAAGTGCAACACAAAACAAAATAGAGCTATGAGTGAAGGAATGAAAGAGTGTGTTAGTGAAGGAATGAGTGAGGCTTTCAGATGGAAAGTGTGAATGAAGGAGAGAGAGGTTTTGGGATGGTGAGAGTGAGTGAAGGAAGGAATGAGGGATTAAAAGAGTGGAAGTAGGGCTTTTGCTCAGAGACAGAGGCCTCCTCCCTAGTTCAGCACATACAGCACGAGGGCGTGGGCCTGTGGCATTCTGGGAGATTTCTATGGAGTGTTTGTCTCTGTGGCCTGAGTTCTCTGAGACGTGGGCCCCACCATTGACTCCCCTGTTCCTTCTCAGCCCGCACAGCCCGGCTCGTGTTTGTGTGTGTGTTAGGGTTGGGTGGTATCCAGATGTTTATACTGTCATATCGTTTCTGTACCATACTGGGGTATACAGCATTACCGAATGTTCACACAATTACACTGAACAAAGATATAAAAGGCAACATACAACAATTTCAAAGATTTTACTGAGTTACAGTTCATATAGGGAAATCAGTCAATTAAAATAAATTCATTACGCCCTAATCTATGGATTTCACATGACTGGGTATACAGATATGTATCTGTTGGTCACAGATACCTTAACAAAAAAAAGGAGGGGCGTGGATCAGAAAACCAGTCAGTATTGGGTGTGACCACCATTTGCGTCATGCAGCGTGACATCTTCGCATAGAGCTGATCAGGCTGTTGAATTTTGCCTGTGGAATGTTGTCCCACTCCTCTTCAATGGCTGTGCAAAGTTGCTGGATATTGGTGGGAACTGGAATACGCTGTCGTACACGTCAATCCAGAGCATCCCTAACATGCTCAATGGGTGACATGTCTGGTAAGTATGCAGGCTATGGAAGAACTGAGACATTTTCAGCTTCCAGAAGTTGTGTGCAGATCCTTGCGACATGGGGCCGTGCATTATCATGCTGAAACATGAGGTGATAGCGACGGATGAATGACACGACAATGGGCCTCAGGATCTCGTCACAGTATCTCTGTGTATTCAAATTGCCATCGATAAAATGCAATTGTCCATAGCTTATGCCTGCCCATACCATAATCCCACTGCCACCATGGGGCACTCTGTTCACAACGTTGACATCAGCAAACCGCTCGCCCACACAACGCCATAAGGGTCTGCTATCTGCCCGGTACAGTTGAAACCAGGATTCATCCGTGAGAAGCACGTGTCTCCAGCGTGCCAGTGGCCATCGAAGGTGAGCATTTGCCCACTGAAGTCGGTGACGACGTTGAACTGCAGTCAGGTCAAGACCCTGGTGAGAACGACGAGCACACAGTTGATCTTTCCTGAAACGGTTTCTGACAGTTTGTGCAGAAATTCTTCTGTTGTGCAAACCCATGGTTTCATCAACTGTCTAGGTGGCTGGTCTCAGAAGTTCCCGCAAGTGAAGCAGCCAGATGTGGAGGGCCTGGGCTGGTGTGGTTACACGTGGTTGTGAGGCCAAATTCTCTAAGACAACGAGGTGGCTTATGGTAAAGAAATTAACATTAAGAGCTCTGGTGGACATTCTTGCAGCCAGCATGCCAATTGCAGGTTCCCTCAAAACTTGAGACATCTGTGGCATTGTGTTGTGTGACAAAATAACACATTTTACGTTTCCCTTTTGTTATCCCCAACACAAGGTCCACCTGTGTAATGATTATACTGTTTAATCAGCTTTTTGATATGCCACACCTGTCAAGTGGATGGATTATCTTGGCAAAGGAGAAATTCTCATTAGCAGGGATATAAACTAATTTGTGCACAAAATTTGAGAGAAAGAGGCTTTTTCTGCGTATGGAAAATTTCTGGGATCTCTTATTTCAGCTCATGAAACTAACAATTTACATGTTGCATTTATATTTTTGTTCAGTGTATAATAATAATGTGAGTTTTTTTGATGCACAATACAATTTAGACAACAGGGATTTTGGTCCAGTAGAGGATTAAACGTATTTTACATTGAACATTTTTGTCATTTAGCAGATGCTCTAACCAGAGCGATTTACAGGAGCAGCTCAGGGATTCGAACCAACAACCTTTTGGTTACTGGCCCAACACTCTTAAAACTTCTTACGGCTGAAATCCCGTTAACGGGATCGATTTGACAACAGCCAGTGAAAGTGCAGGGCGCCAAATTCAAACAACAGAAATCTCATAATTAAAATTCTCCAAACATACAAGTATTACACACCATTTTAAAGATAAACTTGTTAATCCCACCACAGTGTCCGATTTCAAATAGGCTTTGCGACGAAAGCATACCATGCGATTATGTTAGGTCAGCGCCTAGTCACAAAAAACAGCCATTTTCCAGCCAAAGAGAGGAGTCACAAAAAGCAGAAATAGAGATAAAATTAATCACTAACCTTTGATGATCTTCATCAGATGGCACTCATAGGACTTCAGGTTACACAATACATGTATGTTTTGTTCGATAAAGTTCATATTTATATCCACAAATCTCAGTTTACATTGGCGCGTTATGTTCAGTAATGTTTTGCCTCCAAAACATCTGGTGATTTTTCGGAGAGCCACATCAATTTACAGGAATACTCATCATAAACATTGATTAAAGATACAAGTGTTATGCATAGAATTAAAGATATACTTCTCCTTAATGCAACCGCTGTGTCAGATTTCAAAAAAGCTTTACAGCAAAAGCACACCATGCGATAATCTGAGTACAGCGCTCAGCCACCAAACAGATACCCGCCATGTTGTGGAGTCAACAAAAGTCAGAAATAGCATTATAAATATTCACTTACCTCTGATGATCGGAATGCACTCCCAGGAATCCCAGTTCCACAATAAATGTTTGTTTTGTTCGATAGAGTCCATAATTTATGTCCAAATACCTCATTTTTGTTTGCGCGTTTAGTCCAGTAATCCAAATGCACAAGGCGCAGGCTTGGTCCACTAGGTCCAGACGAAAAGTCAAAAAAGTTCTATTACAGTTCGTAGAAACATGTCAAACGATGTATAGAATCAATCTTTAGGATGTTATCATAAATCTTCAATAATGTTTCAACCGGACAATTCCTTTGTCTTTAGAAATGAAAAGGAACAGAGCTCGTGCTCACGGCCGTGCACGTGACTAAACTAACGGCATTCTGCCAGACCCCTGGTTCAAACAGCTCTTATTCGCTCCCCCTTCACAGTAGAAGCCCGAAACAAAGTTCTAAAGACTGTTGACATCTAGTGGAAGCATTAGGAAGTGCAATCGGACCAAATTTTACACAGTATATTGGATAGGCAATCACTTGAAAAACTACAAACCTCAGATTTCTCACTTCCTGGTTGGATTTTTCTCAGGTTTTCGCCTGCCATATGAGTTATGTTATACTCACATCATTCAAACAGTTTTAGAAACGTCAGAGTGTTTTCTATCCAAATCTACTAATAATATGCATATCTTAGCTTCTGGGCCTCTGTAGCAGGCAGTTTACTCTGGGCACGCTTTTCATCCGAACGTGAAAATAGCGCCCCCCAGCCATAAGAAGTTAACCACTAGGCTACCTGGCGCGTATCTGCTGTAACCAAAAAGCTGTAAGCAAGAAGCGTGTCTGCTGTAACTGTAATATCTTATGTTTCACCGAGTGGTGGCTGAACGATGACATGGATAACACAGTTTGCAGGGTTTTTGGTCCATCTGCAAGATATAACAGCTGCCTCTGTTAAGAAAAGGGGTGGCGGTCTGTGAATATTTGTAAACAATAGCTGGTGCACGAAATCTAATATTAAGGAAGTCTCAAGGTTTTGCTCGCCCGAGGTAGAGTATCTCATGATAAGCTGTAGACCACAATTTTTACCAAGAGAGTTTTTATCTATATTCTTCGTAGCTGTCTATTTACGACCACAAACCGATTCTGGCACTAAGACTACACTCAATGAGCTGTATAAGGCAATAAGCAAACAGGAAAATGCTCATCCAGAGGCGGCGCTCCTAGTGCCCGGGGACTTTAATGCAGGGAAACTTACAGTTGAAGTCGGAAGTTTACATACACAATAGCCAAACAACACAATTCCTGACATTTAATCCTTGTAAAAATTCTCTGTCTTAGGTCAGTTAGGATCACCACTTTATTTTAAGAATGTGAAATGACAGAATAATAGTAGAGAATGATTTATTTCAGCTTTTATTTCTTTCATCACATTTCCAGTGGGTCAGAAGTTTACATACACTCAATTCGTATTTGGTAGCATTGCCTTAAAATTGTCTAACTTGGGTCAAATGTTTCGGGTAGCCTTCCATAAGCTTCCCACAATAAGTTGGGTAAATTTTCGCCCATTCCTCCTGACAGAGGTGGTGTAACTGAGTCAGGTTTGTAGGCCTCCTTGCTCACACACGCTTTTTCAGTTCTGCCCACAAATTTTCTATGGGATTGAGGTCAGGGCTTTGTGATGGCCACTCCAATACCTTGACTTTGTTATCCTTAAGCCATTTTTCCACAACTTTGGACGTATGCTTGGATTGCTTGCATATGCTTGCATTGTCCATTTGGAAGACCCATTTGCGACCAAGCTTTAACTTCCTGACTGATGGCTTGAGATGTTGTTTTAATATATCCATATAATTTTCCATCCTCATGATGCCATCTATTTTGTGAAGTGCACCAGTCCCTCCTGCAGCAAAGCACCCCCACAACATGATGCTGCCACCCCCGTGCTTCACGGTTGGGATAGTGTTCTTTGGCTTGCAAGCCTCCCCCTTTTTCCTCCAAACATAACGATGGTCATTATGGCCAAACAGTTCTATTTTTGTTTCATCAGACCAGAGGACATTTCTCCAAAAAGTACGATCTTTGTCCCCATGTGCAGTTGCAAACCGTATTCTGACTTTTTAATGGCGGTTTTCGAGCAGTGGCTTCTATAGGGCTCGTTTTACTGTGGATATAGATACTTTTGTACCTGTTTCCTCCAGCATCTTCACTAGGTCCTTTGCTGCTGTTCTGGGATTGATTTGCACTTTTCGCACCAAAGTACATTCATCTCTATGAGACAGAACGCGTCTCCTTCCTGAGTGGTATGACGGCTGCGTGGTCCTATGGTGCTTATACTTGCGTACTATTGTTTGTACAGATGAGCATGGTACCTTCAGGCATTTGGAAATTGATCCCAAGGATGAACCAGACTTTTGGAGGTCTTCAATTTTGTTTCTGAGGACTTGGCTGATTTCTTTTGATTTTCCCATGATGTCAAGCAAAGAGGCACTGAGTATCAAGGTAGGCCTTGAAATACATCCACAGGTACACCTCCAATTGACTCAAAATATGTCAATTAGCCTATCAGAAGCTTCTAAAGCCATGACATAATTTTCTGGAATTTCCCAAGCTGTTTAAAGGCACAGTCAACTTAGTGTATGTAAACTTCTGACCCACTGGAATTGTGATACAGGGAATTATAAGTGAAATAATCTGTCTGTAAACAATTGTTGGAAAAATGTATTGTGTCATGCACAAAGTTGATGTCTTAATGCTGTCTCTTATACACATCTAGATGTGTATAAGAGACAGCACACACACACACACACACACACACACACACACACACACACACACACACACACACACACACACACACACACACACACACACACACACACACACACACACACACACACACACACACACACACACACACACAGGTGACAAAGTAGATGTCCTAACCGACTTGCCAAACTATAATTTTGGCAAGTCGGTTAGGACATCTACTTTGTGCATGACACAAGTAATTTTTCCAACAATTGTTTACAGCACAAAAATAGCCTATTCCCCCTCAGGAGACTGAAAAGATTTGGCATGGGTCCTCAGATCCTCAAAGTTATACAGCTACACCATCGAGAGCATCCTGACTGGTTACACCACTGCTTGGTATGGCAACTGCTCAGCCTTCGACCACAAGACACTACAGAGGGTAGTGCGTACGGCCCAGTACATCACTGGGACCAAGCTTTCTGCCATCCAGGACATCTAAACCATGCAGTGCCCTATTAGGCAAAACATAGCCCAAAACAAACTGCAAATGCATCCAACAAGATTGTAGTCAAGAGATTGTAGTCATTGAGTGCAAGGAATATGGGACCAAAAATGGGACCACTCTAAGTGAATTTGTCCAAATACTTATGACAACTTCAAATGGGGGGACTGATACACATTGTGCTTTCATTTCTATACGGCATAACAGATATGTAGGAAAATACCCTGAAATAAAAGGTGACATTCTATACTGTAGCCTCAAATGAAACATTTAATCTCAAATCCAAAATGATGAAGTATAGAGTCACATTTAAAATGTTAGCTTCACTGTCCAAATACATATTGAGGGGAGTGTAGCTCAGTGGAAAGTCCCTCTGGTTCTCAGATTATTTCACTCCATACCAAATCCAGCCCCACCCAACCCAAACCCAACTCAGTTCTGTCCTAGACTGTATATTAGGGTTCTGTCTAGCCCAGCCCTGTCCTAACCCCAGCTGGTCTGATCCTCTATGGAAGGAAGTGGTGCTAATGCAATCTGACTCAGAGGGAAGTTAGTCACGGGACTGACCAGGCTTGTAATCCTTTTCCATTTCCTCCTCGTGGGAGAAAGGAAGAGTGAAAACAAAACACACCAAACAAACCCCTCCTCCCCTCTTTCTGTTCTCTCTCTCCCTCTCATTTCTCGTGGGAGGGGATGGATGTAGGTCCAGTTGTTCCTCATTGTAGAGAGGTTTCGTCATTAGTGGCCAAATTGACTGTCTTTCCTCTCCTCTCTCTGGCAGCGATGGGGGGATGAGTCAAGGGAACAATATTTGTCAAAGACTTCGTCATATGTCATCTCTCTGTTTACAATACTGTATAAAGGTAGTATACAGGGTTTAAGAGAGAGAGAAATCCTCTGATACCCCTATCTCTTGGTGTGTGTTACGAGTCATCCTGGGGTCATGTTGATCTGCTGTCTCACTCTCACGTGTAACAGGATGTGAGCTGACCACCCACTGGGGGGGGGGGGGGTTGCTGTGTGGCTGTGTTTAGGCCAGTGGAGGATTCTCCCTTTTTGTAATTCTGATGTAACACTGCCCCCGACGCACGCACGCACGCACGCACGCACGCACACACTATATCTGTCACTTTGACAGGAAGTCACACTTCTCTTGTTTGACAAGCTGGCCTTGTGCCTTCCTCACCTCCCTCTCTCCCCATCGCCCTCTTCTCACACCCCTGCTGTAGTGTGTGTGACATAACAGAGTACACCTTACCATAAATCCAAGTAAACATACCCAGCATGCTCAGCAAACAGCCCTCAAATGTCCACTTCCTCAGACTGCCAGTGCCACTACTTGTCTTCCTCTTCCGTGTTTGTTGGTTTCGTTTCTTTCTCTCTTATATGTTCTCTCCATCATGAATTTGAGTAAGTGGCTGCCTTGGAGAAGGCACAGTGCTTCCAGACAGAGGAGGAAGCAGGAGAGAGTGTCTCTTGTTCTCGGTGAGTAGTACGGGATAAATAGCAGAGCTCTCTTAGTTTCCTGTTTCAACTAAAGAAAAGAGTAAAGAGGCTAGAATTGCTTTCACTCTGTCTCTCTCTGTCTAATCGACAGTAGAGTACAGATTAGTCGTTGCTGGCTTCCTCTACAGTGAGTAAACGTTTTTTCCCCACAGAATATTCATGTTCACTTTTAGGGTTGAATTTGATGAGCAAGTTTAAGTATCTTTAAAGTAAATTTGCATAATTTTGAGTAACTTTATTCCAGCATCACGTAAAGAAAATAGCACTGCGTTTTTTTGTGCATGTTTCTGGCCGTGTCTGTGTATGTGTCTCTGTGCATCTCTCTCTCTGTGTGTGTGTGTGTGTGTGTGTGTGTGTGTGTTTTGATATACTTCACATTTATCCAGGGCAATACCAGCACCTCTGTAAGGTTGAACCACATGGTCAACTGCTCCCAGCCAACCGTGGCAGACATCAGTATTTCTCTGTTTGGTTCTGGGGATGTTCTCACTGCGTTGTGTAGGAGTTATCACTGGATCTAGACTATAGAGAACAACAGAAAAGTGGGTTTTGTGTATGTTTTTCCCCCGTCCCTTAGGCCATGTTTCTGTACAAGGTTTCTAGGCCTCTCTTCTGCAGTCTTTCACTGTGTCTGATAGGACTGTGGCTGTGTATCTGATATTTGACATTCTTCCATGGTTTGATGTTGGAGATGTAGCAGCCCTGCTGGCTGCTGTGCTGTCTTATGTTGTGTTAGACAGATAACCGGTAACCCATCCAAGTCCTCGGCTCCTCCTAACCTTATCTGGCCCTCTTCTTTCCAATGTTGTGTCTAACCTGTGTGTGTTAGGGTTACAGGTTTCTCTTTCTCTCTGTCTGTCTCTTTCTCTCTCTTCCTCTCTCTCTCTCTCTCTCTCTCTCTCTCTCTCTCTCTCTCTCTCTCTCTCTCTCTCTCTCTCTCTGGCCTTCCGCCAACTCTGCCCACTAGCCTTCCGCCATCTCTCCCACTAGGCCTTCCGCCATCTCTCCCACTAGGCCTTCCGCCATCTCTCCCACTAGGCCTTCCGTCCATGCCTTCTTCCCACTAGGCCTTCCGCCATCTCTCCCACTAGGCCTCCGCCATCTCTCCCACTAGGCCTCTCCGCCCATCTCTCCCACTAGGCCTTCCGCCATCTCTCCCACTAGGCTTCCGCCATCTCTCCCACTAGCCTTCCGCCATCTCTCCCACTAGGCCTTCCGCCATCTCTCCCACTATGCCTTCCGCCATCTCTCCACTATGCCTTCCGCCATCTCTCCCACATGCCTTCCGCCATCTCTCCCACTTTGCCTTCCGCCATCTCTCCCACTATGCCTTCCGCCATCTCTCCCACTATGGCCTTTCGCCATCTTCCCACTATGCCTTCCGCCATCTCTCCCACTATGCCTTCCGCCATCTCTCCCACTATGCCTTCCGCCATCTCTCCCACTATGCCTTCCGCCATCTCTCCCACTATGCCTTCCGCCATCTCTCCCACTATGCCTTCCACCACCTCCCACTATGCCTTCCACCCATCTCTCCCACTATGCCTTCC
>NC_036854.1:8571678-8586751 GCF_002910315.2 Salvelinus sp. IW2-2015 | reverse complement strand
TAGTGGGAGAGATGGCGGAAGGCCTAGTGGGAGAGATGGCGGAAGGCCTAGTGGGAGAGATGGCGGAAGGCCTAGTGGGAGAGATGGCGGAAGGCATAGTGGGAGAGATGGCGGAAGGCATAGTGGGAGAGATGGCGGAGCGTGGTCTCAAGCTCAGAGGTAGGACTCTCAACCAGGTGACATAGAACCAGGTAGACACAGGTCAGTGACACACAGGTGTAGTTTTACTGTAGATAGACAACCTGTGACATGGAGCTGTCATTCACTCTGTGGTTGGGCACTTCAGGATAGTTGGACAGATAGGCTTAGGTGGTTTAGTGAGTCTGTGTCTTAGGTGGGTTACACATCTGGGTCATAACAAATACAGGGCCATGCGAACCATGCTAAGCCATGCCTGTACGCTACATCTCAGCTTTGTTCTGAACTGCATAGAACTTTAGAGTGTTTACGAAAGTGTGACGCAGCTGCTGCTGCAGAGATCTCAACGCAGAAGGAAGGTGATTCTCACCTGTTCATTCTGTGTGTGCTCTTGCCTTTACATAAGAGGAATCAGCATATTCAATAGTATAGTGTGACAATGCATAGTTTCACTCCATGGACCTTTTGTGTGCATTGCGTAGCCAGGGCAATATATATCTCCACCCTAACTTTTTTTTAACTTCCGTAGTCTGCACCTCTGATTTCATATTGTGGTTAGACATGCTGATTGGATCCTTCTTCATAATTKCTTGCCTTGCAACCTTTATTTTGACTACATGGGAAATATATACAGTTGAAGTCGGAAGTTTATATACACTTAGGTTGGGGTCATTAAAATTTGTTTTTCAACCACTCCACAAATTTCTTGTTAACAAATTATAGTTTTGGCAAGTCGGTTAGGACATCTACTTTGTGCATGACACAAGTAATTTTTTCAACAATTGTTTACAGACAGATTATTTTACTTATAATTCACTGTATCACAATTCCAGTGGCTCAGAAGTTTACATACACTAAGTGGACTGTGCCTTTAAACAGCTTGGAAAATTCCAGAAAATCATGTCATGGCTTTAGAAGCTTCTGATAGGCTAATTGACATCATTTGAGTCAATTGGAGGTGTAACTGTGGATGTATTTCAAGGCCTACCTTCAAACTCAGTGCCTCTTTGCTTGACATCGTGGGAAAATCAAAAGGAAATCAGCCAAGACCCCAGAAACAAAATTGAAGACCTCACAAGTCTGGTTCATCCTTGGGAGCAATTTCCAAACGCCTGAAGGTACCACGTTCATCTGTACAAACAATAGTATGCAAGTATAAACACCATGGGACCATGCAGCCGTCATACCGCTCAGGAAGGAGACTCGTTCTGCCTCCTAGAGATGAATGTACTTTGGTGCGAAAAGTGCAAATCAATCCCAGAACAACAGCAAAGGACCGTGTGAAGATGCTGGAGAAAACCAGTACAAAAGTATCTATATCCACAGTAAAATGAGTCCTATATCGACATAACCTGAAAGGCCGCTCAGCAAGGAAGAAGCCACTGCTCCAAAACTGCCATTAAAAAGCCAGACTACGGTTTGCAACTGCACATGGGGACAAAGATTGTACTTTTTGGAGAAATGTCCTCTGGTCTGATGAAACAAAAATAGAACTGTTTGGCCATAATGACCATCGTTATGTTTGGAGGAAAAAGGGGGATGCTTGCAAGCTGAAGAACACTATCCCAACCGTGAAGCACTGGGGTGGCACCATCATGTTGTGGGGGTGCTTTGCTGCAGGAGGGACTGGTGCACTTCACAAAATAGATGGCATCATGAGGTAAGAAAATTATGTGGATATATTGAAGCAACATCTCAACACATCAGTCAGGAAGTTAAAGCTTGGTCGCAAATGGGTCTTCCAAATGGACAATGACCACAAGCATACTTCCAATGTTGTGGCAAAATAGCTGAAGAACAACAAAGTCAAGGTATTGGAGTGGCCATCACAAAGCCCTGACCTCAATCCTATAGAAAATTTGTGGGCAGAACTGAAAAAGTGTGTGTGAGCAAGGAGGCCTACAAACCTGACTCAGTTACACCTGCTCTGTCAGGAGGAATGGGCCAAAATTCACCCATCTTATTGTGGGAAGCTTGTGGAAGGCTACCCGAAATGTTTGACCCAAGTTAGACAATTTTAAGGCAATGCTACCAAATACTAATTGAGTGTATGTAAACTTCTGACCCACTGGGAATGTGATGAAAGAAATAAAAGCTGAAATAGATCATTCTCTACTATTATTCTGACATTTCACATTCTTAAAATAAAGTGGTGATCCTAACTGACCTAAGACAGGGAATTTTTACTAGGATTAAATGTCAGGAATTGTGAAAAACTGAGTTTAAATGTATTTGGCTAAGGTGTATGTAAACTTCTGACTTCAACTGTATTTTTAACATAGTAAGTTGTTGCTTTCTGTGGTTTTGAGATGGAATACTTTCAGCAGCCAGAGAGTTAATCATTCTGCTGTGTGTCAGGAGAAACCTTCTCACCTGTAAATTACACCATACCTACCTTCTCATCTCCACACACGGGGGTGTTTTTGAAAAGGACTAAGTGGGGATATCGGTTAATCTTCCCGGACACAAGAAGTGTTTTCCCTACAAATTCCCCAATCCCGGCAGCGGAGCATCAACAGCCCTGGGTCGGGCAAGCTTGGGCAAGTGTCTGGTTGGCGGGGGTGGAATGCGTGGGAAATTATGGGAATGCTATACATTCCACACGTCCCACAAAGTCAAAATATAACACCGTTGAGCTGTGAACAGGGGGGCGTGTGTGTCTGTATGTTTGTGTCTGTGTGTGGATGATGTACTGAGGCATGGATTGAAAAGTCAGTGCATAGTGCATCATCATTTGTCCATGCAAGCGTTCAAAGCGTTCTTTGTGCTTGTCTGCGTCTGCGTTGTATGTGTGTGTTGGGCATACATTGGGCATACCACCCATTGAGCCCTCTGTAAGGGTCAGTTGTACACAGGTCAGGCCAGGGCAGGGGTGGAGCTAGACTGACGGATAGATGTCCTAACAGCTGTGTTGTTTTTAAAACTTTACAAGGTGAAGTTTACCCGGGAGGGACGGTACCTTTTATGACTTAGTCTTCTGTTAGAAAGGGTCTCTCTTCACGGCTTAGACACAAGGGACTGGTTTAGTGCCCAATGACAAAGACCTGGGAAAAGCATACAATTTACACTGAACTGTACTGAAAGCCTTAAATGGTTAAAATGCCACTCAACCTCATACAAAAAGTTTCCTACACTGTTTAGTCTATTGGCTAGTGCTGTCAAACAATTAAAACATTTAATCAAGTTAATTGCAAGATTTGCTGTGATTAATCACAAATTCAGAATTTGCTCAAATGGAGCTGTAATTTTAAGATTTTTATACAAAAAGCATTACAAGAATATTTGCCTTCTTGATTTTGCCCAAAGTAACGATAAGTAAAATCTGTTAAATTGATAAAGCACACGTTCTTTAACCTCAATGTCAACTTGTTTTGACCTCGCAGTGCTATTTTTAGTTTTATAGATTATGGATTTTGGATGTTTTCAGTGTTTTTTGAATACCTTTGAACACTAAAATTACAAGAAGTTAACTTGAGTTAACTGATTAGCTCTGACAGCCCTACTGTAGACAAATTTGAGGTTGTTGATGGAATTCCCTCTGGTCTAAAACAGTCCTGGCTGTGCTTAACCTACAGTGAGATAAAGAAGGAATCATCAGAAATGAGGTCCTCTCTGTTTTCCCTGGTCCCAGGGCTCCTTGTGTTGATGTGAGTGTTGCTGCCATGGAAACTATGTCCTATTTGGTTGTAGGTCTCTGTATTATTGCCCTTGTTACGCTCCTCTCCACCATGTCTTGAATTTTACATTTACATTTTAGTCATTTAGCAGACACTCTTAACCAGAGCAACTTACAGGAGCAATTATGGTTAACTGCCTTGCTCAAGGGGACATCGGTAGAATTTTCACTTAGTCGTCTCAGGGATTCAAACCAGCGACCTTTCAGTTACGCTCTTAACTGAAAATTACCAGAGAAAGAGTGACTGGACGTCTGTTTTGGTTTGGGTTGCATGGTCTGTGTCTCCTTCATGAACGATTCGATACGCATCTAGATACAAGGGCTTTGATACGGGACAGGAACGATATGTTTTCGTTTGAAACGAGTCGGTGCAATTAGTTTTGATTAGAGTAACGATTTGATGCGATTCGGGACAATATATTTTTTGCATGAACACCTTCATTTTCCTTTTAATATTAATATTCGCTGCTGATGGGAGCTCAGGAGCAGGGCCTCTCTGAGATTACTTTTCTAAGCTGTGTGTGTGCGTGCGAGCGAGAGAGAGTGAGAGAAGACGTCCCCAGTCCCCACCTCTGTGTGTGTTCCCTGCAGTGCTTTGGGTCATTAGCTATCAGATCAGTGAGCTGTAAGAGGAGTCCTGTGGGACTTGTCTTCCTGATGTAATCACTACTTCCTGTTTCACTGGCAGGCAGATGGGAAGAAGGCCTTTCCTCTCAGAGCGGATAGCCGTGTGTGTGTTCTTACCATCTGTCTGGTTTCACTGGTTTAGTGTCCGATTGTATACTAGTGTGTATACGTTAGAGGGAGTGTGTGTAATATGATGACTGATGCGTACTCCAAAGGGAGTGTTTGCTTAATACACACATCCGTTCAACTGCAGGTATATAGCTAATTTCTAGGTGGACAGATTTGGGCTGTGGCGGTCATTACATTTTGTCAGACGGTTATTGTCATGCAGGAGAACAGTTATCTGGCTATGCTCCGTGCCATAGGCTGTACGCTAGTTCATTTAGCTGACAATATATGCTTATAAGTCCCTTGATATTACATGATTTTATAGGAAAACATGGTTGTTGTGGATGTTGTTTCAAAGCCTAACACAATGAAATGGACAGTGCTTTCTAAGGTGACGATTATTTCAAAAACACCCTTATACATAGGCCTATATAAGAGCCCAAGCCCGGAAAAATAAGGGAATTAAACTAATGATTGTGCCGTTATACAATACATAGCCTACCTACATGTCTTTTCCCCTGCCCTTGTTCCTGCCCATTTGACAATGGACTATTCTAAATCAAAATACATTTTATATATTAGTAAAGACAAGATTAAATTGAGAATAGTCTGATGGGTGAAAATCACTTGAGAGAACAGTTGTGCAGCCTGAGGCAAGGAACAGAGCACAAGCTTTTTCTGCTTCTTTCTCAAATCAATAGCAGATAGTCGCTCCATGCAGCCCATTTATGTTCTAAGACATTCTAAGGTTTGTTTCATTCACAACTAAAGTTGCCAAATAACTCTACATCTGGCATATAGGACCTGTTTCAAATGATCCCTTTTACGTTCAACATAGCCACTTCATATGCACACACGCTTCGGAATGGGAAAAATATCCTATTTTATTCAGCTAAGTTCAATTATATTCTTCTTACACTCAGTTTCAACCTGTTGTTGAACTTCTTTCTTCAAGTTGGTCAATCACAGTGAGGTGAGTTTTAAGAGCACGATACTGTTTTGATGATAAGTGTTTGATGTGATTTTCCATTGCATTTACGTTGATGTCAGTGGTTAGAGGGACAATAGAGCCCTGAGTACCAGGCCATTAGGACCTGATGGTAGTTAGCGAGTTGGGTACTACCAACACATGTCCAGAGTGCATAAGAGGAGATTACCGTGACTCAACGGTCATGTGGAATTTTACTGCGGTCAGGAAATTTTGTCAGCCGGTCTCATGGTAATTTACCATTAACATAAACACATTTAGCATCTCCTGGCTTCCACGCATAGCCTACAAGCCACTGTATCGTACATTCGGAAAGCTACATTTGAAAAAGTCTAATAAATACATTTAATATAGCCTACACCATCACAATCAATCCATTATATATTTTAGACAGGTCTATGAAACATGATATAAAGAAAATGTAGCGTATTTCTTCTTATGTTACCACCTCAGTCATCGGCTTCATTGTACGTACATATCCCAAACAGAAGCCATAGATTACAGGCAACGTCCGCATCGAGCTAAAGGCTAGATCTTCTGCTTTCAAGGAGCGGGACACTAATCCGGATGCCTATAAGAAACCCTGCTATGCCCTCAGGAGAACCGTCAAACAAGCAAAGCGTCAATACAGGATTAAGATTGAATCCTACTACACCGGCTCTGACGCTCGTCGGATGTGGCAGGGCTTGAAAACTATTACGGACTACAAAGGGAAACCCAGACGCGAGCTGCCCAGGGACGCGAGCCTACCAGACGAGCTAAATGCCTTTTAGGCAAGACAAAGGAGCTGTGTGTTTCGGGTCGTTGTCATGCTGGAAGACCCAGCCACGACCCATCTTCAATGCACTTACTGAGGGAAGGAGGTTGTTGGCCAAGATCTAGTGATACATGGCCCCATCCATCCTCCCCTCAATACGGTGCAGTCGTCCTGTCCCCTTTGCAGAAAAGCATCCCCAAAGAATAATGTTTCCACCTCCATGCTTCACGGTTGGGATGGTGTTCTTGAGGTTGTACTCATCCTTCTTCTTCCTCCAAACACGGCGAGTGGAGTTTAGACCAAAAAGCTCTATTTTTGTTTCATCAGACCACATGACCTTCTCCCATTCCTCCTCTGGATCATCCAGATGGTCATTGGCAAACTTCAGACGGGCCTGGACATGCGCTGGCTTGAGCAGGGGACCATCCATGACGCCATCCATGACGGCGTAGTGTGTTACTAATGGTTTTCTTTGAGACTGTGATCCCAGCTCTCTTCAGGTCATTGACCAGGTCCGGCCGTGTAGTTCTGGGCTGATCCCTCACCTTCCTCATAATCATTGATGCCCCACGAGGTGAGATCTTGCATGGAGCCCCAGACCGAGGGTGATTGACCGTCATCTTGAACTTCTTCCATTTTCTAATAATTGCGCCAACAGTTGTTGCCTTCTCACCAAGCTGTTTGCCTATTGTCCTGTAGCCCATCCCAGCCTTGTGCAGGTCTACAATTTCATCCCTGATGTCCTTACACAGCTCTCTGGTCTTGGCCGTTGTGGAGAGGTTGGAGTCTGTTTGATTGAGTGTGTGGACAGGTGTCTTTTATACAGGTAACGAGTTCAAACAGGTGCAGTTAATACAGGTAATGAGTGGAGAGCAGGAGGGCTTCTTAAAGAAAAACTAACAGGTCTGTGAGAGCCGGAATTCTTACTGGTTGGTAGGTGATCAAATACTTATGTCATGCAATAAAATGCAAATGAATTACTTAAAAATCATACAATGTGATTTTCTGGATTTTTGTTTTAGATTCCATCTCTCACAGTTGAAGTGTACCTATGATAAAAATGACAGACCTCTACATGCTTTGTAAGTAGGAAAACCTGCAAAATCGGCAGTGTATCAAATACTTGTTCTCCCCACTGTATATAATAGGCGGTGTCATAGGAAAAAACATAAAATTGTCAGAGACTCCAGCCACCCAGGTCATAGGCTGTTTTCTCTGCTACCTCACGGCAAGTGGTACCAGAGAGCCAAGTCTAGGTCTAAAAGGCTCCTTAACATCTTCTACCCCCAAGCCATAAGACTGCTAAACAATTAATCAAATGGCCACCGGACTATTACATTGACCCCCCCCCACATTTGTTTTGTACACTGCTGCTACTCGCTGTTTATTATCTATGCATAGCCACTTCACCCTACCTACTTGTACAAATTACCTCTAACCTGTACACCCGCACACTGACTCAGTACCGGTACCCCCTGTATATAGCCTCGTTATTGTTATGTTATTGTGTTACTTTTTATTATTTTTTTACTTTAGTTTATTGCACTGCACTGTTGGTAAGGGCTTGTAAGTAAGCGTTTCACGTTAAGGTCCACACTTGTTGTATTCGGCACATGTGACAAAGTTTTTGATTTGATTTGATTTTTTTGTTAGCACATACCTGAATAAAATAGAAAGTATATTTACCCCAAACGATTCCTGAGGGAATGCGCACTGTGTTGCGCGGTTAACAGGTCCTCCTATATGCTTAATTTAGAGTAATGTAACTTTAGTTGTGATACAAACGTTGGTTATATGTTTTGATTTGTAATACATTCCAGGGCTGCATGATGCGACTCTAATGCAGATTTGCTCCCTTCTATTTCTTGTCTCTCATTCACAATTTGACAAGCACTTGATAATATTCTCACCCATCAGACTATTCTTAATGTAATCTGTTCTTTACATATAGCCTACTAATATACTGTATGTGTGGAACTATTTTTGATTTAGAACGGCCCACAAAAAAAGCGTAATTGGTAGCCTGCACTGGAATAGCAAATGGAGGTTACGTGCGGTTCCGTTTTTAATATGCAAGCATAGGCGGCGCGTTCATAAGGCTAGGGCAACCTTTCCCTAAAGTAAATGTAATTACATTGCCAAAATTATCTAGCCTAATATGCCTACTCCTGTCTATACAAAAATAAATGAAATAATAAAAAATAGGCTCCAAAAGCATGATTTGGCCACAGAGGATCATTAGCTTCTTTAAAAAGTTGTGGATTGTTTTAAATGCCTACAGTCGGAAGGAAAGGCAGCGCGCTAAATTTGGGTAGATTATTGTTGAGTTGCGACTGTCTGAAAAGTACAAGCCAGGTATATATCGCAATATTTGAAAATACAATCATGGGAAAACATTGGAAAGTAAATGCTTATTGCTATAAAGAGAAGACAATGAAAATAATAATCTGTCTTTTAGTTATCAAAGTGTTCAATTTATCTTATTGGCACCAGCAGAGAGCATGGACAATATCCCCGGTGAGTGCGCACTGTGCCCATAATCACTATTTATCATTGTTAGGTCAGTGCTACTTCAAAGTTTTTTGGGGAACAGTAATTTCCTCCTCCAGTTTAGATGGATGTCATGTTCTATTTGTCTCTCCTCTTCTTCTAGTCCTATTATATGGATAACATTGCTTTTATTGATCTGTTTTTCAGTGTCAGCGGAGTAGGCTACCCTGTCATTTGTCCTCTTAAAAAGGATTCTGCTAATGTCTTCAGTCATATAAAGTGTAATGTTCCAGGGGTCCTAGGCCTATAGGCTACATTTGGTTATTTGGCCACTTTAGTTGTAATACAAACCTCATCAAAACATACAGGCAATGGGCTAGGCTACAAGATGTGTGCGGCTGTGCGGCTATGATTTGAAAATGTCGCAAAAAAAGGCATGTGCTGTTTTTTGCCTTAGACTGCACACGCTGAGCATCAGCAACATGATTCTCAAGTAGAGGTCGACCGATTAATCGGAATGGCCGATCTCAAGATTTCAAGTTTTCATAACAATCGGAAATCGGTATTTTTGGACACCGATTTGGCATATATATCTTTTTTTTTACACCTTTATTTAATCTTTATTTAACTAGGCAAGTGAGTTAAGAACAAATTCTTATTTTCAATGACGGCCTAGTGGGTGGGTTAACTGCCTCGTTCAGGGGCAGAACAACATTTTTTTTACCTTGTCAGCTCGGGGGATTCAATCTTGCAACCTTACAGTTAACTAGTCCAACGCTCTAACCACCTGATTACATTGCACTCCACGAGGAGCCTGCCTGTTACGCGAATGCAGTAGAAGCCAAGGTAAGTTGCTAGCTAGCATTAAACKTATCTTATAAAAAACAATCAATCAATCAATCATAATCACTAGTTAACGACACATGGTTGATGATATTACTGGTTTATCTAGCGTGTCCTGCGTTGCATATAATCGATGCGGTGCGTATCATTGCTCCAATGTGTACTTAACCATAAACAGCRATGCCTTTCTTAAAATCAATACACAGAAGTATATATTTTTAAACCTGCATATTTAGCTAAAAGAAATCCAGGTTAGCAGGCAATATTAACCAGGTGAAATTGTGTCACATCTCTTGCGTTCATTGCACGCAGAGTCAGTGTATACGCAACAGTTTGGGCCGCCTAATTTGCCAGAATTTTACGTAATTATGACATAACATTGAAGGTTGTGCAATGTAACAGGAATATTTAGACTTATGGATGCCACCCGTTAGATAAAATACGGAACGGTTCCGTATTTCACTGAAAGAATAAACGTTTTGTTTTTGAGATGATAGTTTCCGGATTCGACCATATTAATGACCTAAGGCTCGTATTTCTGTGTGTTATTATGTTATAACTAAGTCTATGATTTGACAGAGCAGTCTGACTGAGCGATGGTAGGCACCAGCAGGCTCGTAAGCATTCATTCAAACAGCACTTTCCTGCGTTTTGCCAGAAGCTCTTCGCTGTGCTTCAAGCCTATCAACTCCCGAGATTAGGCTGGTGTAACCGATGTGAAATGGCTAGCTAGTTAGCGGGGTGCGCGCTAATAGCGTTTCAAACGTCACTCGCTCTGAGACTTGGAGTAGTTATTCCCCTTGCTCTGCATGGGTAACGCTGCTTCGAGGGTAACTGTTGTCGTTGTGTTCCTGGTTCGAGCCCAGGTAGGAGCGAGGAGAGGGATGGAAGCTATACTGTTACACTGGCAATACTAAAGTGCCTATAAGAACATCCAATAGTCAAAGGTTAATGAAATACAAGTGGTATAGAGAGAAATAGTCCTATAATTACTATAATAACTACAACCTAAAACTTCTTACCTGGGAATATTGAAGACTCATGTTAAAAGGAACCACCAGCTTTCATATGTTCTCATGTTCTGAGTAAGGAACTTAAACGTTAGCTTTCTTACATGGCACATATTGCACTTTTACTTTCTTCTCCAACACTTTGTTTTTGCATTATTTAAACCAAATTGAACATGTTTCATTATTTATTTGAGGCTAAATTGATTTTATTGATGTATTATATTAAGTTAAAATAAGTGTTCATTCAGTATTGTTGTAATTGTCATTATTACCAACAAAAAAAGAAGAAAATCGGCTGTTTATTCGGTACCGGCTTATTTTGGTCCTCCAATAATCGGTATCGGTATCGGCGTTGAAAAATCATAATCGGTCGACCTCTGTTCTCAAGTGATAATATTGTCACCCATCAGACTACAGTGATCCCTCGCCACTTCACGGTTCACTTATCGCGGATTCGCTATTTCGCGGATTTTCATAATGCATTTTTTTTTTTTTTTTGGTGCATTGTGCTCTGCATTCTGATTCGCTAAAAACTCACTCCCGCTTCTTGTATCAAAACATGCTACGAATTGTGCTATCATTTTGTCGTCTCGTGCAGTTATGTGTACGTACATAAAACAGCTTGGCAAATTTACATTAAGTTGGCCAAATTATCTTGTAATTTCGAACATCTCCTAAACCCATAATGTCGACGAAACGGCCTACACGTGAGTCACTGTATTTGTATACATGTAATAGTTGCTAATTGTAAAAAAAAAAAAAGTTTTCTATTTCGCGGATTTCACTTATCGCGGGTCATTTTCGGAACGTAACCCCCGCGATAAACGAGGGATTACTGTATTCTCAATGTAATCTTGTCTTTTCATGTAATAAATAATATATGTGTGAAATTAGTTTTGATTTAGAATGGGCCATTATCATGCACCTGTCGAAACAGGGGAAAAAGTACATGTCATCTATATGCACTTAAATAGAGAATAGGACGCTTTTACTGTGGTTCATGTTCATGCCAGCCAGGTAGGCTATAAAGAGAAGCAATGTGCTTAATATTAGGAAAGTTGAGAAGTAAATATAGTAGGCCTAGTAGGCCTCCTCCTCTTTTTAATAGAGGCCATCAAAACGTGTGTTTTCTCACGCAATTGCATAGGCTATAGAAATGTTGCACAACATGAGCTCAATGGCTCTTATGAAGCGTTTGATTTGATTTTGGATTTGATTTGCATTGATGTTAGTGATTAGAGGGACAATAGAGCACCGAGTACCAGGCCATTAGCAACTGGCAGTTAGCAAGTTTGGTAAGCTACTTTTGACCATCAGAGCGCAGTTTTGGAGAAGCCTAGTTACCGTGACTAAACGGTCACGTGGAATTTGACTGTGGTTATATGGTCACCGCAACAGCTCTAGGACAGATAGAATATCACTGACAGACAATAAGCATCTACAGGTAGCTGCCAAAATAAAATAAACACTTGAGTAAATGAGGGATATT
Source organism: Salvelinus sp. IW2-2015 (assembly GCF_002910315.2). Taxonomy (NCBI): domain Eukaryota; kingdom Metazoa; phylum Chordata; class Actinopteri; order Salmoniformes; family Salmonidae; genus Salvelinus; species Salvelinus sp. IW2-2015. The sequence continues at coordinate 8,574,625 of NC_036854.1, read as the reverse complement.
AAAGTATATTGAAAGCAGGTGCTTCCACACACGTGTGGTTTCTCAGTTAATTAAGCAATTAACATCTCATCATGCTTAGGGTCATGTATAAAAATGCCCAGTTGACCATTATTTTGGCTACCGGGCTAGAAGAAGAAATCTGTGACTTTGAGAGTAGTCTCAAAGGATCATAGGGGGTTTAATAACCTTTCAGGGCTACCCATCCCAGATCCGGGAGCATCCTCATCAAAAAAGCTGACTAGCATAGCCTAGCCTAACGGGACAGGGATATCATATAATATAATTTCATGAAATCACAAGTACAATACAGCAAATGAAAGATAAACATCTTGTGAATCCAGCCATTATTTCCGATTTTTAAAATGTTTTACAGCGAAAACACAATATGTATTTATATTAGCTAACCACAATAGCCAAACACACAACGCCATGTTTTCACCATGTTTCCACCGCATAGGTAGCTTTCACAAAACCCAGAAATAGAGATAAAATTAATCACTAACCTTGAACAACTTCATCAGATGACAGTCTTATAACATCATGTTATACAATACATTTATGTTTTGTTCGACAATGTGCATATTTGAGGTATAAATCGTAGTTTTTACATTGCAGCCACCATAACAAATAGCACCAAACAAGCCAGAATAATTACAGAGAGCAACGTGAATACCTAAATACTCATCATAAAACATTTATGAAAATACATGGTGTACAGCAAATGAAAGATAAACATCTTGTGAATCCAGACAATATTTGCAATTTTTTAAGTGTTTTACAGCGAAAACACAATATAGAATTATATTAGCTTACCACAATAGCCAAACACACAAAGCCATTTATTCACCGCCAACATAGCTTTCACAAAAACCAGCAATAGAGATACAATTAATCAATAACCTTTGGACAACTTCATCAGATGACAGTCTTATAACATCATGTTATACAATACATTTATGTTTTGTTCGAAAATGTGCATATTTAGAGCTGCAAATCGTGGTTATACATTGTGAATACGTAGCAACAATTCACCAAAATGTCCAGAGATATTTCAAAATTTAAGACGGAATATACTGTGTTCAATAGCGGATAAAAACAATGTGGAGCGAGCTCCAGTTCACACGCGCCACACAGAAGAGTCCACTTGGCTTGACACTCACAATGAACAGCCCTACTTCTTAATTTCACAAAAGAAAAACATCAACCAATTTCTAAAGACTGTTGACATCTAGTGGAAGCCATAGGAACTACAACCAGGTTCCCCATAAATATAGTTTCCCATAGAAAATCAATTGAAAACAATTGAAAATCAATTGACAACAAAAAATTCCCCTGGATGGTTTGTCCTCGGGTTTCGCCTGCCAAATAAGTTATGTTATACTCACAGACATAATTTTAACAGTTTTAGCAACTTTGGAGTGTTTTCTATCTAAATCTACCATTATATGCATATCCTAGCTTCTGGGCCTGAGAAACAGGCACGCTTTTCATCCGGACGTGAAAATACTGCCCCCTATCCCAATGAAGTCAACAAGACATTTGTGGAGTGGTTGAAAAACAAGTTTTTTCTGACTCCAACGTAAGTGTATGTAAACTTCCGACTTCAACTATATATATAATTATATATATTTTTTTACACATTTTAACCCCTTTTTTGGGTTAGGCACAAAACTACCTTCATACTGCCATTCATTTTTTTAGACCGGTACCGGTTACCTTTAGACGAGTTCTGTGACACATGTAGGAGTCGTAGAGCAGTACGGAGAACACCACCATCGTGATTGTGAGAATCTCCCCTTTCCACAGTGGGGTCACATTAGTTTGTAGTCCAAACGGTTTGGAGCTACAAACAGGAGTTGGAACATTGATAATACTGAATTCAGACGAGTCCCCTGACACTTGTGGGGGGTCATAGAGCAAAACCGAGCCCCTGTCTCCTCTAGCTTAAACTGACCGATTTTTTATGTTACTTAGATTGATGTACCGGTACGTCAATCGACTCTTGGGGGTTAAAAACCTGCTGTATGTAAAATATTGTGTGATATAGCTTGCAAAATAAATAAATGTGACTCGGTCCTCTCATCCTCCCCCTAGCCCCTGTCATCTCATCCTCTCACCCTTTGGTGAGAGGAAGGGGCTAGGAGGGTGAGAGGACAGGGGCTAGGGGAGGGTGAGAGGGGTGAGGAGGGATAGGGGACTAGGGGGAAGGATGAGAGGGTGGAGGACAGGGGCTAGGGGAGGGATGAAGGAGGGTGAGAGGATAGGGGCTAGGGGGAGGATGAGAGGGTGAGAGGACAGGGGCTAGGGGAAGGGTGTGAGGGTGAGAGGAAGGGACTATGGGAGGGTGAGAGGACAGGGACTAGGGGAGGGGTGAGAGGACAGGGCTGGGGAAGGGTGACGAGGACAGGGGCTGGGAGGGTGAGAGAAGGGGCTAGGGGAAGGGTGAGAGGGTATAGGAAGGGGCTAGGGGAGAATGAGAGGGTGAGAGGACAGGGGCTAGGGAAGGGTGAGAGGACATAGGCTATGGAAGGGTGAGAGGACAGAGGCTAGGGCAGGTGAGAGGACAGAGGTGGGGAAGGTGAGAGGAAGGACTAGGGGAAGGGTGAGAGGACAGGACTAGGGAAGGTGAGAGGACAGAGGCCTAGGGGAAGGGTGAGAGGGAAGGGACTAGGGGAAGGGTGAGAGGGTTGAGAGGATGGGGAGGGGAGGATGAAGGGTGAAGAGGTAGGGGAGGAATAGGGGTGAGGATGGGCTAGGGGAGGATGAGAGGGTGAGCAGGACAGGAGGCAGGGAAGGGTGAGAGGACAGAGGCTAGGGCAGGTGAGAGGGAAGATGTCTAGGGGAAGGGTGGAGAGAAGAGGTAGGGGAAGGGTGAGGACAGGGACTAGGGAAGGGGTGAGAGGTGAGAGGATAGGGGCGAGGGGAAGGATGAAGAGGGTGGAGATTG
>NC_036854.1:8567420-8569550 GCF_002910315.2 Salvelinus sp. IW2-2015 | reverse complement strand
TCTCATCCTCCCCTAGCCCCTGTCCTCTCACCCTCTCATCCTTCCCCTAGCCCCTGTCCTCTCACCCTCTCATCCTTCCCCTAGCCCCTACCCTCTCACCCTCTCATCCTAGTCACCTCCCTGGGACACATTCCTGTCTTTATACCCCTGCTCTGTGAGCCAGCGGTGCTCACACACAGTCCACACATCTTGAACAAAGGAGTCGCCGACCCTTCAGGCTGGTGATCATAATCTTTGACCTCTGGTGTTCTCCCCACAAATACATGGATGTTGTTTAACACCCAAAATACATGAATGTGCCTGGGGTGGGGGGGAAATGTAGGGGGATTTTACACACACACGCACGCGGAGTAGATGGTACACAGAAGCTGAGTTGAATGAACTCCTCTGACAGACAGCCTGTGGTGGTCATTATTGAGAAACGACTGACAGCTCAATGAGGGGCTAATATTGAAAAATAACTTTCAGCTGACTGACAGGTGTGGGATAGAACCAACTTAACTGACAGATCAGGGAAGCGGACTATGACAGTAGTGGGCGTATTTTAGCTGATTGCCACTGTGACTGACAGTTGAGAGACCCCTGAGGGTGTAAGGATGGAACTATATGATCAAGGACAGGACATAATATAGTCATAAAACAAGTAAAATCACCTGACATACTGCTTGTACAACTACACAATGAGACCTTAGTAGAAAACCTGGCAGGCAGGTAGCTTAGTGGTTAGAACGTTGGGCCAGTAACTGAAAGGTTGCTGGGTTGAATCCCTGTGCTGACAAGGTAAAAATCTGTCGTTCTGCCCCTGTTCCCCGGGCGCTGAAGACATGGATGTTGATTATAGCAGCCCCCCCACACCTCTCTGAATCAGAGAGGTTGGGTTAAATGCCAAAGACACATTTCAGTTGAATACATTCAGTTTCCCCTTCTACACAACGAGGCCTTATTAGAAACCTGACCTACTGCCTTCTACACAACGAGGCCTTATTAGAAACCTGACCTACTGCCTTCTACACAACGAGTTAATAAGGTCTCGTATGTGTAGAAGCAGTAGGTCAGGTTTCTAATAAGGCTCTTGTTGTGTAAAGAAGGTAAGGTCAGGGTTTCAAATAAGGGCTCGTGTGTGTAGAAGGCAGTAGGTCAGGTTTCTAATAAGGACGTCTCATCGTTGTGTAGAGGGCAGTAGGTCATTGAGTTTCAAATGGCCTCGTTGTGTAGAAGGCAGTAGGTCAGGTTTCTAATAAGGTCTCATTGTGTAGAAGCAGTAGGTCAGGTTTCTAATAAGGTCTCATTGTGTAGAAGGCAGTAGGTCAGGGTTCTAATAAGGTCTCTATTGTGTAGAAGGCAGTAGGTCAGGTTTCTAATAAGGCTCCTTTTGAGGAGAGGGGTTTTTTTAGAGGCAGTAGTCAGTGGTTTCTAATAAGGCCTCTATTGGTGTAGAAGGCAGTAGGTCAGGTTTCTATAAGGCCTCGTTGTGTAGAAGAGTCAGTCAGGTAGGTTCTAATAAGGTCTTGTGTAGAAGGCAGTAGGTCAGGTTTCTAATAAGGCCTCGTTGTGTAAGAAGGCAGTAGGTCAGGGTTTCTAATAAGGTCTTCATTGTGTAGAAGGCAGTTAGTAGTCAGGTTTCTAATAAGGTTCATTGTGTAGAAGGCAGTAGGTCAGGTTTCTAATAAGGCTCGTTGTGTAGAAGGCAGTAGGTCAGGTTTCAATAAGGTCTCATTGTGTAGAAGGCAGTGAGGTCAGGTTTAATATAAGGTCTCGTTGTGTAGAAGGCAGTAGGTCAGGGTTTCTAATAAGGTTCATTGTGTAGAAGGCAGTAGGTCTAGGTTCATTATAGGTGTTGCTGGTGTAGAAGCAGTAGGTCAGGTTTCAAATAAGGCTCGTTGTGTAGAAGGCAGTAGGTCAGGGTTTTCAAATAAGGCTCGTTGTGTGACAGAGGCATTAGGTCAGGTTTCTAATAAGGTCTCTTGTGTAGAGGCAGTATGGTCAGGTTTCTAATAACCGTCTCATTGTGTAGACAAAGGCAGGTCAGTGTAGGTTCTTAATATCGGTTCATATGTGTAATAGGCAGTAGGTCAGGTTTTTTAATAAGGCTCGTTGTGTAGAAGGCAGTAGGTCAGGTTTCTAATAAGG
>NC_036854.1:8554264-8560962 GCF_002910315.2 Salvelinus sp. IW2-2015 | reverse complement strand
ACCCACACACACACACACACACACACACACACACACACACACACACACACACACACACACACACACACACACACATCACACACACACACACACACACACACACACACACACACACACACACACACACACACACAGTCTGCATTCACCTCTGCAGAGGAAAAGCTGAAGCTACATGAAGTTACACACTCACACATCAACTATTTTTAATCACTCCAAGTGACTCAGATACATCAGAACAAATATTTCCATCTTGTGTGTGTGTGTGTGTGTGTGTGTGTGTGTGTGTGTGTGTGTGTGTGTGTGTCTGCGTGACTGATTGCGTGAGTGTTTTTTCGGAGTTTTGACGTTACACAGTCTCACCTTTCTGGATCTCTGTCTCTCCAGACTGACATGTTGTTTTGTTCCCAACCTTTTAGTAGGTTACATGGTCATTATGTTTACATCAATCTTCTATCCAGCTCCTAGTGGTCTCATCTCTGGCACAAATAGTGCAGCAATCACCTCAGAATGGGACTTTTAGTCTGGTTTCAAAGACCTGCAGGTACACCTAATAACATGTCAGTGAGTCTAGTCTCAGAGTTGAGGTTCTCAAATGGAGGCACAATGATCTGCATCTGCTCTCTGCTGACTGATGTTGCAGACCTCTCTGTCCTGTTCTCCTGTTGAAATAGTGACCGGTCCAACATGATGTTTTGTTCTGGTTGGAACTAAAAACAAGGTCAGTTTCTCACCGTGTCTCTTTTTCTCTCCTCTCTTTCACAGATGAGCACGATGCAGTACAGAAGAAAACCTTCACCAAATGGATAAATGCACAGTTCTCCAAGGTAATGGCAAAGTTTGGAAGGCTATATCCGAGCCTCTTCACACAAAGGTTGCTTAGTTAAACCCACCAATAACTTTAGTTAAACCCACCAATAACTTTAGTTAAACCCACCAATAATTTAAGTTAAACCCATCACTAATTTAAGTTAAACCCTCCAATAATTTAAATTCAACCCACCAATAATTGTAACTAAACTCACCAATAATTTAAATTAAACCCACCAATCATTTTTGTTAAATCCACCAATAATTTTTGTTAAATCCACCAGCACCAGCTAAGAAAATATTGTTCTGGAAAACTCCAACACTGATGTTGAACCGAGCTAGGAGTTTGAAGACGGGCTGAATGAAGTAGTGTGAGCAGGTTATTTCTGTCCAAACAGACTGTTTTGTTTGACTGTTTCAGACTAATAACTTCCCCTTTGAACACTAACCCTGACCTTCTCTTCCCAGGCCCAGGAGAATAACAGATTCACTGCAGGAAAGAATAGATAGCCTAGCGGAGCACTAAGAGGACGTTAGCATGGCTGGCTCCCCTATTACAGTGTATACAGGGGAAATGCTTCAACGCTAACTCGATTTAGCTAATGTCTTCTTGATAAATTAATTGGTCTTCACTTGAGTCAGGTTAATCTTCTCTGTGTTAATCAGAAACATGCTAATTTAATATTGATGCTTCCGTCCCTCTCCTCGCTCCAACCTGGGCTCAAACCATGGACCCTCTGTCTCCCACAAAGCATTGTTACCTATCGCTCCACAAAAGCCTTGGCCCTTGTAGAACAAGAGTAATAACTGCTTCAAGGTTTCAGAGCAAGTGACGCCACCGATTGAAACGCTACTAGCGCGTAGCGCTAACTAGCTAGCCATTTCACACCGTTTACATTAACGCGCTCCAACGCGCTAATGCTAGTCTGATAATGAACCTTGTGTGTGTGGTCTTGTTTTAGCTATGTTCCCTCACTCCCACAGGGTAGTTAACAGAAATATTCGAAACATGCTTATACAATTTCACTAATGGGTTTTCCATAAATACATGTATGGACTCTAGTTTTTTTTCTTTTTTCTCTCAGTCGCTCTCTTTTCTTTCTCTCTCTCCCCCTTCTCCCTCTCTTTTTCTCTCTGTAGCTCTCTCTCTCTCCATCTTTATTATTCCTCTCCTCTGTGTTAGCTCTGTGTGTTTCTCTCCTCCCCTTTGTGTTAGCTCTGTGTGTTTCTCTCCTCTCCTCTGTGTTAGCTCTGTGTGTTTCTCCTCCTCCCCTTTGTGTTAGCTCTGTGTGTTTCCCTCCTCTCCTCTGTGTTAGCTCTGTGTGTTTCTCTCCTCCCCTCTGTGTTTGTTAGCTCTGTGTTTCTCTCCTCTCCTCTGTGTTTCCCCCAGAGAGAGAAGATGTTGTTAGTTTGTGTGTGTTCTTTCCTCCCCTGCTGTGTTGTTACGCTTGTGTGTTTCTCATCCTCTCCTCTTGTGTAGCTTGTGTAGCTTCTCTCCTTCTCGTTAGTGTGTTTTCTCTCCTCCCTCTGTGTTTGTTGCGTCTGTGTGTTTTCTCTCCCTCCTCTGTGTTGTTGTAGCTCTGTGTGTTTCTCGTCCTCCCTCTGTGTTTGTTCTAGCGTCTTGTGTGTGTTGTTGCTCTCCGTGCTGTTGGTTTCCTCCTGCTCTCTGTGTTTCTCTCCTCTCCTCTGTGTTAGCTCTGGTGGTGTTGGTTCTCCTCTCCTCTGTGTAGCTCTGTGTGTGTTGTCTCGCTGGCCGCTCTGTGGGTTTGTTAGCTCTGTGTTTCCTCTCCTCTGGCCCTTGTGTTTGTTAGCTCTGTGTGGTTTCTTTCCTCTCCCTCGTGTGTGTGTTGTTAGCTCTGTGTGTGTGTTCTCCTCCCCTCTGTGTTTGAGCTCTGTGTGTGTTCTCTCTGTTCTCTCCCCTCTGGTGTTTGGTTTAGCTCTGTGTGTTTCTCTCTCCCCTCTGTGTTTGTAGCTTCTGTGTGTTTCTTCCTCCCGTCGTGTGTTGTTAGCTCTGGTGTGTGTGTCTCTCCTCCCCTCTGTGTTTGCTCTGTGTTTGGTTCTTCTCGCCTCTGGGTTTGTTAGCTCTGTGGTGTTTCTCTCCCTCCCCTTGTGTTAGCTCTGTGTGTTTCTCTCCTCCCTCTGTGTTTGTTAGCCTGGGTGTTCTCTCCTCCCGCTATGTGTTTAGCTCTGTGTGTTCTCCCTCCCTCTGTGTTTGTTAGGTCGGTGTGTGTTTCTCTCTCTCGCTCTGTGTTGTGTTAGCTCTGTGTGGTTTCTCTCCTCCCGCTTGTGTGTGTTGTTAGCTTTGTGTGTTTCTCTCCTCCCTCTGTGTTTGTTAGCTCTGTGTGTTTCTCTTCCTCCCTCTGTGTTTAGCTCTGGTGTGTTTTCTCCTCCCCTCTGGTGTTAGTCTGTGTGTTTTTCTCCTCCCCTCTGTGTTTGTTAGCTCTGTGTGTTTTCTCTCTCCCCTCTGTGTTTTGGTTCTCGCTCTGTGTGTGTTGGTTTACTCTGTTGTTTCCTGCTCCTCTCCTCTGCTGCTGTGTGTTTCTCCTGCTCTCTGTGCTCTCTTGTGTTTGTTAGCTCGTGTGGTGTTTCTCTCCTCCCTCTGGTGTTAGCTCGTGTGTGTTTCTCTCTCCCCTCGGTGTTTGTGAGCTCTGTGTTTCTCTCCTCCCTATGGTGTTAGCTCGTGTGTGTTTCTTTCCTCCCCTCTGTGTTTGTGTAGTCTTGTGGTTTCTCTCCTCCGCCTCGTGTGTTTGTTAGCTCTGTGTTTCTCTCCTCTCCTCTGTGTGTTGTTAGCTCTGTGTGTTTTCTCTCCTCCCTTTGCTAGCTTGGTGTGTTTTCTCTCCTCCCCTCTGGTAGCTTTGTGAGTCTGTGTGTTTCTCTCCTCCCCTCTGTGTTTTGTTAGCTCTGTGTGTTTTCTCTCCTCCTCTGTGTTTGTTAGCTCTGTGTGTTTCTTCTCCTCCCTGCTGCTGTTCGGTTAGCTCTGGTGTGTTTTTTCTCCTCCCCTCGTGTGGTTAGCTCTGTGTGTTTCTCTCTCTCCCCTCTTGTGTTGTTAGCTCGTGTGTGTTTTCTCTCGCTCCCCTCTGTGTTTGTTAGCTCTGTGTGTTTTTCTCTCTGTGTTTTCTCTTGTGTGTTTCTCTCCCTCCTCTGTGTGTTTAGCTCTGTGTTGTTGTTCTCTCCTCCCCTCTGTGTTTGTTAGCTCTGTGTGTTTCTCTCCTCCCCTCTGTGTTTGTTAGCGTCTGTGTGTTTCTCTCCTCTCCGTCTGTGTTTGTGTTGTCTCTTGTGTTTCGTGCTCTCTCCCCTCTGTGTTTGTTAGCTCTGTGTGTTTCTCTCCTCCTCTGTGTTGTTAGCTCTGTTGTGTTTCTCTCTCTCCTCTGTGTTTGTTAGCTCTGTGTGTTTCTCTCCTCCCTCTGTGTTGTTACGCTCTGTGTGTTTCTCTCTCCCCTCTGTGTTTGAGCTTGTGTGTTTCTCTCCTCCCCTCTGGTGTTGTAGCTCTGTGTGTTTCTCTCTCCTCCTTGTGTTTGTAGCTCTGTGTGTTTCTCTCTCTCCCCTCGTGGTGTTTGTGTAGCTCTGTGTGTTTTCTCTCGCTCTCCTCTCGTGTTTGTTAGCTCTGTGTGTTTCTTCTTCCTCTCCTCTGGTGTTGTTAGCGTCTGTGTGTTTCTCTCCTCCTCTGTGTTGTGTTAGCTCTGTGTGTTTCTCTGCCCTCTCCTCTGTGTTTGTTTAGCTCTGTGTGTTTCTCTCTCCCCTCTGTGTTTGTTAGCTGCTGTGTGTTTCTCTTCCCCTCTGTGTTTGTTAGCTCTGTGTGTTTCTCGTCCTCCCTCTGTTGTTTGTTAGCTCTGTTGTTGTTTTCTGCTCCTCCCTTGGTGTTTGTTAGCTCTGTGTGTTTCTCTCCTCCCTCTTGTGTTTGTTAGCTCTGTGTGTTTCTCTCCTCTCCTCTGTGTTTGTTGTTAGCTCTGTGTGTTTCTCTCCTCTCCTCTGGTGTTTGTTAGCTCTGGTGTGTTTCTCTCCTCCCCTCTGTGTTTGTAGCTCTGTGTGTTTTCTCTCTCTCTCCTCTGTGTTTGTTGCTCGTGTGTGTTTCTCTCCTCCCTCTGTTGGTGTAGCTCTGTGTGTTTCTCCTCTCCCCTTCTGTGTGTTGTTAGCTCTGTGTGTTTCTCTCCTCCCTCTGTGTTAGCTTCTGGTGTGTTTTCTCCTCTCTTCTGTGTTGCGTCTGTGTGTTTTCTCCTCTCCTCTGTGTTAGCTCGTGTGTTTCTCTTCTCTCCCTCTGTGTTTGTTAGCTCTGTGTGGTTTCTCTCTCCCTCTGTGTTTGTTACCTCTGTGTGTTTCTCTCCTCCCCTCTGTGTTTGTTAGCGGTCTGTGGTGGTCTCTCCTCCCTCTGTGTTTGTTAGCTCTGTGTGTTTCTCTCCTCTCCTTATGTGGTTAGCTCTGTGTGTTTCCTCTTCCTCCCTCTGTGTTTAGCTTTGTGTGTTTCTCTCCGCCCTTGCTCTGTGTTTTGTGTAGGCTCTGTGTGTTTCTCTTCCTCTCCCTCGTGTGTGTTGTTAGCTCTGTGTGTTTTTCTCGCTCCCCTCTGTTTTAGCTCTGTGTGTTTTCTCTCCTCTCCTCTGTGTTTGAGCTTGTGTGTTCTCTCCTCCCCTCTGTGTTGTAGCTCTGTGTGTTTCTCTCCTCCCCTCTGTGTTTGTGTAGCTCTGTGTGTTTCGTGTTAGCTCTGGTGTGTTTCTCCTCTCCTCTTTCTTGGCTCTGTGTTTTCTCTCCTCCCTCTGTTTTGTTAGCTCTGTGTGTTTCTCTCCTCCCCTCTGTGTTTGTTAGCTCTGTGTGTTTCTCTCCTCCCCTCTGTGTTGTTAGCTAGCTGTTGTTTTTCTCTCTCCCCTCTGGTGTTTGAGCTCTGTGTGTTTCTCTCCTCCCCTCTGTGTTTGTTAGCTCTGTGTGTTTTCTCCTCTCCTCTGTGTTTGTAGCTCCTGTGTGTTTCTCTCCTCTCCTCTGTGTTTGTTAGCTCTGTGTGTTTCTCATCCTCCTCCTCTGTGTTTGTTAGCTCTGTGTGTTTCTCTCCTCCCCTGCGTGTTTTGTTAGCTCTGTGTGTTTCTCGCTCCCTCTCCTCTGTGTTTGCGTTAGCTCTGGTGTGTTTCTCTCCTCCTCCTCTGTTTGTAGTCTGTGTGTTCTCTCCCTCCCTGTGTTTTAGCTCTGTGTGTTTCTCTCTCCTGCTGTGTTGTGTTAGCTCTGTGTGTTTCTCTCCTCCCCTCTGTGGTTACTCTGTGTGTTTCTTGTTGAGTTGTTGCTGTTGTCAGGTGTCATATCTGAGGGGTATGGAGAGTGGTTGTTAGAAATGAGCTCTGGTCTCTGTTACCTCACAAATAGCGCCGAGGAATTGCGTCATGTTTTGATCCAGGGTGGCATCGTCTGGTTTTCGCTTTCCCAACCATTTGCCCAAGCTTCATAAGCGCTTATTTGATAGTACTGTACGTGAATGGTACGTACCCTTCTACACCAGTTGTTAAGCACAAAACATGTGTCTACCATCGCCCGAGGGTGCATTGAAGACCATGAGGGATGTTCAGAGATTTTTGAATTCATTGCAAATATTGTCTAACCTGAAAATGTACTGGGAGTTGTTGATTTCCCATGCAGAAACAGTTGGCACAGCAATTATGTAACTGCTGATACAAGGTTGTATGTTAGAGCAAAACAACACAACTACAGCATGGCGGTGAGTAGTGTGCCTTGGACAGCACACATATCACACACGACACGAGTAGTGTCCTACACACGACACACAGCACAACGAGTAGTGTCCTTGACGACAGCACGCGTAGTGTCGCTGTTGATCACAGCACAGCACACACACACACAGCACACGGAGTAGTGTCCCCTGTACACACAACGAGTAGTGGTCCGTTAGCACAGCG
>NC_036854.1:8543362-8554239 GCF_002910315.2 Salvelinus sp. IW2-2015 | reverse complement strand
GTTTTAGCTCTGGTGTTTCTCTCCTCTCCTCTGTGTTAGCTCTGTGTGGTTTGCTCTCCTCCCTTTGTGTTAGCTCTGTGTTCCTGTCTGTGACTCTCCTGGTGTTCTCTCTGTGCTTGTGTTTTCTCTCCTCCCCTGGTGTTTGCTCTGTGTGTTTCCTCCTCCTTCCTCTTGGTTTGTTAGCTTTGTGTGTTTTTCCTCTCCCTCTGTGTTTGGTTAGCTCTGTGTGTTTCTCTCCTCCTCGGTTGCTTCTGTGTGTTTCTCTCCTCCTCGTGTAGCTCTGTGTGTTTCTCTCCTCCCCTCTGTGTTTGTTAGACTCTGTGTGTTTCTCTCCTCATCCTCTGTGTTTGTTCGCTCTGTGTGTTTCTCTCCTCCCCTCTGTGTTTGTTAGCTCTGTGTGTGTTCTCTCCTCCCTCTGTGTTTGTTAGCTCTGTGTGTTTTTCTTCCTCTCCTCTGTGTTAGCCTCTGTTCCTCTCCTCCCCTTGTGTTAGCTCTGTGGTGTTCTTCCTCCCTTCGTGTTTGTTAGCTCTGTGTGTTTCTCTCCTCCCTCTGTGTTAAGCTCTGTGTGTTTCTCTCCTCCCTCTGTGTTTGTTAGCTCTGTGTGTTTCTCTCTCCTCCTCTGTGTTAGCTCTGTGTGTTTCTCTCCTCCCGTCTGTTGTTAGCTCTGTGTGTTTCTCTCCTCCCTCTGTGTTGTTACTCGTGTGTTTCTCCTCTCTCTCCTCTTGTGTTTGTTAGCTCTGTGTGTTTCTCTCCTCCCTCTCTGTGTTAGCTCTGTGTGTTTCTCTCCTCCCCTCTGTGTTTGAGCTCTGTGTGTTTCTCTCCTCCCCTATGTGGTTAGCTCTGTGTGTTTCTTTCCTCCCTCTGTGTTTGTTAGCTCTTGTGTGTTTCTCTCCTCTCCTCTGTGTTTGTTTAGCTCTGTGTTTCTCTCCTCTCCTGTGTTGGTTAGCTTGTGTGTTTCTCCTCTCTCTCCCTCTGTGTTAGCTTTGTGTTTCTTCTCTCTCCCTCTGTGTTAGCTCTGTGTGTTCTCTCCTCCCCCTCTGTGTTAGCTCTGTGTGTTTCTCTCCTCCCCTCTGTGTTGCTCTGTGTGTTTCTCTCCTCCCTCTGTGTTTGTTGCTCTGTGTTTCTCTCCTCCCTATGTGTTAGTCTGCTGTGTTTCTTTCCTCCCCCTCTGTGTTGTTAGCTCTGTGTGTTTCTCTCTTCCTCTGTGTTTGTTAGCTCTGTGTGTTTCTCTCCTCCTTCTTTGCCTGTGTTTCTCTCCTCCCCTCGTGTTTTACTTGTGTTTCTCTTGTTGTGTTTGAGCATTTGTGTGTTTTCTCTCCTCCCTCTGTGTTTTGTAGCTTCTGTGTGTTTCTCTCTCTCCTCTGTGTTTGTTAGCTCTGTGTGTTTCTTCTCCCCTCTGTGTTTTGTTGCTCTGGTGTGTTTCTCTCCTCTTCCCTCGTTTGTTAGCTCTGGTGTGTTTTCTCTCTCCCTCTGTGTTTGTTAGCTCTGTGTGTTTCTCTCCTCTCCTCTGTTTGTTAGCTTCTGTGTTGTGTTCTCTCCTTCCCTCTGGTGTTGTTAGCTCTGTGTGTTTCTCTCTCCTTCTGTTTTGTTGCCTGTTGTTTCTTCTTCTCTGTGTTTGTTAGCTCTGTGTGGTTTCTCTCCTCCCCTCTGTGTTTGTACTCTGGTGTGTTTCTTCCTCTCTCTGTGTTTGTTAGCTCTGTGTGTTTCTCTCCTCTCTCTGTGTTGGTCGCTGTTGTGTTCTCTTCTGTGTTTGTTAGCTCTGTGTGTTTCTCTCCCCTCCTCTGTGTTTGTTAGCTCTGTGTGTTCTCTCCTCCCTCTGTGTTTGTTAGCTCTGTGTGGTTTCTCTCCTCTCCTGTGTTTGTTAGCTCTGGTGTGTTTCTCTCCTCCCTCTGTGTTGTTAGCTGTGTTGTTTCTCTCCTCTCCTCTGTGTTTGTTAGCTCTGTGTGTTTCTCTCCTCCCTCTGTGTTGTTTATGCTCTGTGTGTTCTCTCCCTCCCCTGTGTTTGTTAGCTCTGTGTGTTTTCTCCTTCCGTTGTTGTTAGTCTGTGTGTTTCTCTCCTCTGTTTTGGTTAGCTCTGTGTGTTTCTCTCCTCTCCCTCTGTGTTTGTGTTAGCTCTGTGTGTTCTCTCCTCTCCCTCTGTGTTGTGTAGTCTCTGTGTGTTTCTCTCCTCCCCTCTGTGTTTGTTAGCTCTGTGTGTTTCTCTCTCTCTCTGTGTTTGTTAGCTCTGTGTGTTTCTTCTCCTCTCCTCTGTGTTAGCTCTGTGTGTTTCTCTCCTCTCCTCTGTGTTTGTTAGACTCTGTGTGTTCCTCTCCTCCTCCTCTGTGTTTGTTAGCTCTGTGTGTTCTCTCTCCCCTCTGTGTTTGTTAGCTCTGTGTGTTTCTCTTCCTCCTCTGTGTTTGTTAGCTCTGTGTGTTTCTCTCCTACCCTTCGTTTTTGTTAGCTCTGTGTGTTTCTCTCTCTCTCCTCTGTGTTTGTTAGCTCTGTGTGTTCTCTCTCCTCCCCCTTGTGTTTGTTAGTCTGTGTGTTGTCTCTCTCCTCCCCTGTGTTTGTTAGCTCGTGTGTTTCCTCCTCTCCCTGTGTTTGTTAGCTCTGTGTGTTTCTCTCTCTCCTCTGTGTTTGTTAGCTCTGTGTGTTTTCCTCTCTCTCCTCTGTGTTTGTTAGCTCGGTGGTGGTTTCTCTCCTTCCCTCTGTGTTTGTTAGCTTGTGTGTTTCTCTCCCTCCCTCTTGTGTTTAGCTCTGTGTGTTTCTCTCCTTCCTCTGTGTTGTTAGCTTCTGTGTGTTTCTCTCCTCTCCTCTGTGTTAGCTCTGTGTGTTTCTTCTCCTTCTCTGTTGTTTGTTAGCTCTGTGTGTTTCTCTCCTCCCCTCTGTGTTTGTACTCTGTGTTGTTCTCTCCTCCCTCTGTGTTTGTTAGCTCTGTGTGTTTCTCTCCTCCCTCTGTGTTTGTTAGCTCTGTGTGTTTCTCTCCTCCTCTGTGTTTGTTAGCTCTGTGTTTTCTCTCTCTCCTCTGTGTTTGTTAGCTCTGTGTGTTTCTCTCTCTCCTCTGTGTTTGTTAGCTCTGTGTGTTCTCTCTCTCCTCTGTGTTTGTTAGCTCTGGTGTTGTTTCCTCTCCTCTCCTCTGTGTTTGTTAGCTCTGTGTGTTTTCTCCTTCTCTGTTTGTTACTCTGTGTGTTTCTTCTGCTCTCCTCTGTGTTTGTTAGCTCTGTTGTGTTTTCTCTCCTCCCTCTGTGTTAGCTCTGTGTGTTTCTCTCTCCCTCTGTGTTTTGTTAGCTCTGTGTGTTTCTCTCCTCCCCTCTGTGTGTAACCTTGTGTTGTTTTTCTCCTCTCCTCTGTGTTAGCTCTTTGTGTGTTTTCTCCTCTCCTCTGTGTGTTAGCTCTGTGTGTTTTTTCTCCTCCCCTCTTGTTTGTTAGCTCTGTGTGTTTCTCCCCCTCTGTTTAGCTCTTTTGTGTTCTCCTCCCTCTGTGTTTGTTAGCTCTGTGTGTTTCTCTCCTCCCTCTGTGTTAGCTCTGTGTGTTTCTTCCTCCCTCTGTGTTTGTTAGCTCTGTGTGTTTCTCTCTATCCCTCTGTGTTAGCTCTGTGTGTTTCTCTCCTCCCTCTGTGTTTGTTAGCTCTGTGTGTTTCTTCCTCCCTCCTGTGTTAGCTCTGTGTGTTTCTCTCTCCCCTCTGTGTTGCTCTGTGTGTTTCCTCCTCCCCTATGTGTTAGCTCTGTGTTTTCTCTCCTCCTCGTGGTTACGCTGCGTTTTCCTGTGTGTCTTGTTTCTCTCTCCCCTCTGTGTTTGTTAGCTCTGTGTGTATTCTCTCCTCTCCTCTGTGTTTGTTAGCTCTTTGTGTTTCTCTCCTCCTTTGTGTTTGTTAGCTTTGGTGTGTTTCTCTCCTCCCCTCTGTGTTTGTTAGCTCTGTGGTTTTTCTCTGCTCCCTCTTTTGTAGCTCTGTGTGTTTTTCTCCTCTCTGTGTTGCTCTGTGTGTTTTTTCCCTCCCCTCTGTGTTTGTTAAGCTCTGTGTGTTTCTCTCCTCCCTCTGTTTGTTAGCTCTGTGTGTTTGTTAGCTGTGTGTTTCTTCTCCTCTCCTCTGTGTTTCTCTCCTCTCCTCTGTTGTTGCCTGTGTGTTTCTCTCCCCCTCTGTGTTACGCTCTGTGTGTTTCTCTCCTCCCTCTGTGTTTGTTCGCTCTGTGATTTCTCTCCATCACCCTATGTGTTACTCATGTGTGTTTCTTTCTCCGCTCTGGTGTTTGTTAGCTCTGTGTGTTCTTCTCCTCCCTCTGTGTTAGCTCTGTGTGTTTTTTTCCCTCCCCTCTGTGTTTGTTAGCTCTGTGGTGTTTTCTCTCATCCCCTCTGTGTTAGTCTGTGTGTTTTCTCTCCTCCCCTCTGTGTTTGTTAGCTCTGTGTGTGTTTCTCTCCCTCCCTCTGTGTTTAGCTCTCTGTGATGTTGCTTTCCCCTCGTGTTTGTTAGCTCTGTGTGTTTCTCTCCTCTCCTATGTTTTGTTAGCTTGTGTGTTTCTCTCTCTGGTTTGTTAGCTCTGTGTGTTTCTCTCCTCTCCTTGTGTTTGTTTAGCTCTGTGTGTTTCTCTTCCTTCCTCTGGTTTGTTAGCTCTGGTGTTTCTCTCTCCCCTCTGTTGTTAGCTGCTGTGTGTTCCTCTCTTCCTCTGGTGTTTGTTAGGCTCTGTGTGTTTTCTCTCCTCTCCTCTGTGTAGCTCGGTGTGCTTTTCTTCCTCTCCTCTGTGTTTGTTAGCTCTGTGTTTTCTCTCCTCCCCTCGGGTTTGTTAGCCTGTGTGGTTTCTCTTCCCCTCTTGTGTTTGTTAGCTCTGTGTTTTTCTCCTCTCCTCTGTGTTTGTTAGCTCTGTGTGTTTCTCTCCTACCCTCTGTGTTTGTTAGCTCGTGTGTTTCTCTCCTCTCCTCTGTTTTGTAGCTCTGTGGTTTCTCTCCCTCTTGTGTTTTGGTTGCCATGGTTTGGTTGTCTCCTCTGGCTCTGTGTGTTTCTCTCTCCCTCTGTGTTTGTTAGCCTGTGGTTGTTTCTCTCCTCTCTCTGATGTTTGTTAGCTCTGTGTGTTTTCTTCTCCTACCCTTGTGTTTGTTAGCTTGTCGTTGTTTCTCTCTCTCCTCTGTGTTTGTTCGCTCTGTGTGTTTCTCTCCTCCCCTCTGTGTTTGTTAGCCTGGTGTTTCTCTCCTCCCTCTGTGTTGTTTAGCCTGTGTGTTTCCTCTCCTCTGCTGTTTGTTAGCTCTGTGTGTTTCTCTCCTCTCCTCTGTGTTTGTTGCTCTGTGTGTTTCTTCCTCTCCTCTGTGTTTGTTAGCTCTGTGTGTTTCTCTCCTTCCTCTGTGTTTGTTAGCTCTGTGTGTTTCTCTCCCTCTCTTGGTGTTTAGCTCTGTGTGTTTTCTCTCCTTCCTCTGTGTTGTGTAGCTCTGTGTGTTTCTCTCCTCCCTCGTGTGTTTGTTAGCTCTGTGTGTTTCTCTCCTCTCCTCTGTGTTTTGTTAGCTCTGTGTGTTCTCTCCTCTCCTCTGTGTTTGTTAGTCTGTGTGTTTCTCTCCTACCTCTGTGTTTGTTAGCTCTGTGTGTTCTTACACACACGAGTAGTGTCCTTACACACACGAGTAGTGTCCTTACACACACGAGTAGTGTCCTTACACACACGAGTAGTGTCCTTACACACACATGATGAGTGTATTTCCTGTGTTTCAGACGGGAAAGATGCCCATCAAGGACATGTTCTGTGACCTGCAGGATGGCAAGAAACTGCTGGAACTACTGGAGGGACTCACAGGAAATGTCCTGGTGCGTGCGTGTGTGTACAGTGTATGTGTCGTGTGTGTGTGTGTATGTGTCGTGTGTGTGTGTGTATGTGTCGTGTGTGTGTGTGTACAGTGTATGTGTCGTGTGTGTGTGTGTACAGTGTACGTGTTGTGTGTGTACAGTTTGTGTGTATGTGTTGTGTGTGTCGTATGCATATTCATATCTGACCTTTCTCACCCCACTCCCCCAATTCACCCCTCATTCACCCTACCAGTGGATCTGTTTTCTAGCACCCCCAGCCCAGCCCAGTACCCAACACCTCGCCAGCCCTCTATCTGATACCATGATACTAATGCCATAATTGGGTGCTAATGCCCTGTTGTGGTATGTAAGGCTAGGAAGGGTTTTTAAATTGGCACTGGTTCAACCCAGTCCCCATTCTTTCCACATGTCCCTTAAAATAATAACTAGAGGGTGCTGAAGGCGTAATGGCTGATTGATTTATAGTGTGGAATGGTATGTTGAGTGATAAGTGGGACATGTATTAAGCACGCAGACTAGCCCTTGGCAACGGCCAGCACTGCAAGTCTGAAAGTCTCTCTGTCTGAATAGATTTAGCTGCCTCATTAATTGCAGGTCACTGCCCATCATTAGTGCAGTATTGTGCAGAGAAGTGTGTGCGTGTGGTGGGTGTAAAGGAACTGAAATCTTGCGTGATTTTACCCTCATAGCAAACCTTCACATTAGACAAGAGGAACAACTAGCACTACCTGACCCTGTATGAGTCTCGACTCCTCTTGGAGGGTGGGTGCAGAATAGGCTACATGTGGGAAAATGACATGTTGTCTTGTACTGGACACTTTCTATATACACTATGATACTCTAGATAATCTACGATACTCTTTGCTATGAAAGTCTTTGTGTGCTGAGGTCAGGCAGGATCCTTGCATTAATGTATGTTCTGACTAACATGCCCTATTCTTCTGTGTTGTTGTTCTCAGACCAAAGAGCGAGGGTCCACCAGAGTTCACGCCCTCAACAACGTCAACAAGGTTCTTCAGGTCCTGCATCAAAACAACGTGAGTACCTACCGATAGGGCTTTACACAGTATCTCTCTATTCTTCTTTATCCCCCTATTTTACTCATCTCTTCCCTTTTCCTTCGGTGTCTAGTGTGCTGTCTCCCTCTTGCATGCTCCCTCCTCTTCTCTCTTGCTCTCTCCCCTCTTTCCCCTTTCCCTTGTGTCTCCATACAATGACCAGTGTTCATGTTGTGACCTTGTCTGTGGGAGATAAGACGTGGTCTTTGCATGAGGAGCTCACTAGGGTAGAGGTGGCATGTTAGTTGCTATCCTCCTCCACACGGGCAGAAAAACAGCAGGCCATCGTGTGCGTGCGTGTGTGTGTGAGTTTGTTAGTGACTTCTTCTGTATTGTGTGTCTCTGTTTGTCAGCCTGATATATCCACAGTTGTGTCAAGTTGGCTGGATGTCCTTTAGGTGGTAGACCATTATTGATACACACAGGAAACCGTAGAGCGTGAAAAATCCAGCAGCGTTGTAGTTTTTAAAACATTTTCTCCCCAGTCTCGTGATATTCAATTGGTAGTTGCAGTCTTGTCCCATCGCTGCAACTCCCGTATGGACTCGGGAGAGGTGAAGGTCGAGAGCCATGTGTCCTCCAAAACACGGCCCCGCCAATCCCGCACTGCTTCTTGACACTGCCCGCTTAACCCGGAAGCCAGCCGCACCAATGTGTCAGAGGAAACACCGTACACCTGGCGACCGAAGTCAGCGTGCATACGCCTGGCCCGCCACAGGAGTCACTAGAGTGCGATGGGACAAGGACATCCCGGGCGGCCAATCCCTCCCCTAACCCGGAAGACGCTGAGCCAATTGTGCGCCGCCTCATGGGTCTCCTGTTCACGGCCGGCTGCGACACAGCCTGGGATGGAACCTGGCTCTGTAGTGACACCTCTAGCACTGTGATGCAGTGCCTTAGACCTCTGCTCCACTCGGGAGGCAGCGTTGCAGTTCTTGACTTACTCTCCTCGGCAAAAACGTCAAAATTAATGACAGATTTCTTGAGTTATTTTAGATTAATTCTGACTACTTTGAGGAAGCGTATACTGGCTACGGTGTCTCAAAATGGACAAACAGTACTATTGCCGCTTTTGTCTTGTTTTTCAAGCAAATATCTTTTAAGGGAGTATGCAAGCACACTAGTTCGGTTTGCCTAGCCAACTTCAGACTATAGCCACCAGAAGCCGAACTGATGCATGCCTGTGCATGATCCTTTGCCAGTAGCCCCAAGACCCCGCCCCCCCGCCCCCACAATGCTATTGCGTTAAATGGACAGCGCTGTGTGAAGTGATGGTGGGGGATCATCGACTGCGAACGTTTCCCAGGGCGTCTGGAGGAATCCTTCAAAGAAGGTGTGACTGTTTTAGAGAGGTTTACATGGCCAAGGATTAGTAGCTCTGGGGTCGACACCCCTCTCATAAACACACTAGCCACCCAGACAGGAGAATGATAGAAGGTGTGAGTTTTCTACTGCTTTATTTTAGTTACGGTACTTAACTTTTGTGTGTGCGTGTGTATTCTGTTTGTATCTTCTTATCTGTACTGTGTATCTCTATCTGTTACTGTGTATCTCGTATCTTATCGTCGTGTATCTCTATCTGTACTGTGTATCTCTATCTGTACTGTGTTATCTCTATCTGTACTGTGTATCTCTATTTGTACTGTGTATCTCTCTATCTGTACTGTGTATCTCTCTATATTCATGTACTGTGTATCTCTCTATCTGTACTGTGGTATCTCTCCTATCTGTACTGTGTATCTCTCTATCTGTACTGTGTAATATCTCTCTATCTGTTACTGTGTATCTCTCTATCTGTACTGTGTATCTCTCTATCTGTACTGTGTATCTCTCCTATCTGTACTGTTATCTTGCTGCTGTATCTCTCTTCTGTACTGTGTATCTCTCTATCTGTACTGTGTATCTCCTCTACTGTCTGTTATCTGTCTGTTATCTTACTGGGTTGTATCTATCTATCTGTACTGTGTATCTGTACGAGATCCATCGTGTATGTGTATCTGATATCTCTGTACTGCGTGTATCCGTCATATCTGCTACTGTGTATCTCTATCTGGTGATGAGTCTGTACTGTGATCTCTATCTGTACTGTGGATCTTTATCTGTACTGTATTCTCTCTATCTGTTGACTGTGTATCTCTATCTGTTACTGTATCTCTACTAGCTGTTACTGTGTATCTCTAATCTGTACCTTGCTGTATCTGTACGTGTGATATCTCTATCTGTCTGCTGTTAACCTCTATCTGTACTGTGTATCTGTACTGTGTATCTTTCTATCTGTACTGTGTATCTCTATCTGTACTGTGTATCTCTATCTGTACTGTGTATCTGTACTGTGTATCTGTACTGTGTATCTCTATCTGTACTGTGACGTGTGTGTGTGATAATGGCAGGCATGATTGGGTTAATGGAGGGTGGGGTTAAGAGTTTAAGGGTCATGTTATTGGCTGAGAGGTCACTCGTTGTCACCCTGACCCCAGGAATAGTGTTCCAGAATGTTCCATTCTACCCCCTGTGTGTTTGTAATCACTCCATCACTCCATGAATGTAAGCTTGTCACATGATTAGGCTGGTGTCACAGGGTGTTGGGGATATCGTTAGACACTTTTAATCCACTTTAGCACTTTTTACATGTGGGGTTTCTGGGTTTCACTTGACCACACACAGCAGCCTACAGCTGTAGAGGTGAGGACAGATAGCTGTGGGAGACGGAGATCAGTTATTGGATCATAGGAAAGCCCGTAAAGCAGCTTAAGGGTACAAGTTGTTAATCTTGAGTATTACGGCATGTTCAACTTTCTATAAGGGAAGGTAATAAAAAGCATTCTGACTTGACTTTTTAATATCTTGACCACTCTCTGTGTCTCTGTCTCTCTGTCTCTGTGTCTGTCTCTATCAATTTCAATTCAAGGGCTTTATTGGCATGGGAAACATATGTTTACATTGCCAAAGCATGTGAAGTATATAATAAACAAAAGTGAAATAAACAATAAAAATGAACAGTAAACATTACACTCACAAGTTTCAAAGAATAAAGACATTTCAAATGTCATATTATGTCTATATACAGTGTTGTAACGATGTACAAATGGTTAAAGTACAAAAGGGAAAATAAATATACATAAATATGGGTTGTCTTTACAATGGTGTTTGTTCTTCACTGGTTGCTCTTTTCTTGTGGCAACAGGTCACAAATCTTGCTGCAGTGATGGCACACTGTGGTATTTCACCCAGTAGATATGGGAGTTTATCAAAATTGGGTTTGTTTTCAAATTCTTTGTGCGTCTGTGTAATCTGAGGGAAATATGTGTCTCTAATATGGTCATACATTTGGCAGGTTAGGAAGTGCAGCTCAGTTTCCACCTCATTTTGTGGGCAGTGTGCACATAGCCTGTCTTCTCTTAAGAGCCAGGTCTGGCTACGGCGGCCTCTCTCTATAGCAAGGCTATGCTCACTGAGTCTGGACATAGTCAAAGCTTTCCTTAAGTTTGGGTCAGTCACAGTGGTCAGGTATTCTGCCACTGTGTACTCTCTGTTAAGGGCCAAATAGCATTCTAGTTTGCTCTTCTTTCCAATGTGTTAAGTAATTATCTTTTTGTTTTCTTATGATTTGGTTTGGTCTAATTGTGTTGCTGTCCTGGGGCTCTGTGAGGTCTGTTTGTGTGTGTGAACAGAGCCCCAGGAGCATCTTGCTTAAGGGGACTCTTCTCCAGGTTCATCTCTCTGTAGGTGATGGCTTTGTTATGGGAGGTTTGGGAATCGCTTCCTTTTAGGTGGTTGTAGAATTTAACGGCTCTTTTCTGGATTTTGATAATTAGCGGGTATCAGCCTAATTCTGCTCTGCGTACATTATTTGGCCTTTTACGTTGTATGCGGAGTCTCAATTTGGTGTTTGTTCCATTTTATTAATTCAGAACCCAGACCTCACTACCATGAAGGGCAATGGGTTCTATAACTAATTCAAGTATTTTTAGCCAGATCCTAATTGGTATGTCGAACTTTCTATTCCTTTTGATGGTTGTCTCTCTGTCTCTCTCCCACCCTCTCTCTCTCTCTCT
>NC_036854.1:8538298-8542540 GCF_002910315.2 Salvelinus sp. IW2-2015 | reverse complement strand
TCTGTGTCTCTCTTCCCTGTCCCCATGTTTCTATCTGTCTCTGTCTCTCCCCTGTTTCTGTGTCTCTCTTCCCTGTCCCCATGTTTCTATCTGTCTCTGTGTTTCTCCCCTGTTTCTGTGTCTCTCTTCCCTGTCCCCGTGTTTCTATCTGTCTCTGTGTTTCTCCCCTCTCTATATGTATGGTCCCTCTCAGGTGAAAGACATCATGAAGGACATCATGTCCAACTTGCAGCAGACCAACAGTGAGAAGATCCTGCTGAGCTGGGTGAGGCAGTGTACCCGCTCCTACCAGGACCACGTCAACGTGCTCAACTTCACCACCAGCTGGGCCGACGGACTGGCCTTTAACGCCATCCTGCACCGCTTCAGGTCAGGGGTCAGGGGGCACGGGGGCCAGGGGATGTTCTGGTAGCAACAGTGTCACCCTAATGGTTGTATATTTATCCAACAGTATACTGTTTAGATCAGGGCTTTCCAACCGTGTTCCTGGGAGAGTTACCCTTCTGTAGGTTTTCACTCCAACCTCAGTTGTAACTAAAATGATTCAGCTTACCAATCAGATAATTATTATACTGAACAAAAATGTAAACGCAACATGTAAAGTCTTGGTCCCATGATTTAATGAGCTGAAATAAAAGATCCCAGAAATGTTCCATTCCCACAAAAAGCTTATTTCTCTTAAATGTTCTGCACAGATTTGTTTACATCCCTGTTAGTGAGCATTTCTCCTTTTGCCAAGATAATCCATCCACCTGACAGTTGTGGCATATCAAGAATCTGATTAAACAGCATGATCATTACACAGGTGCACCTTGTACTGGGGACAATACAAGGCCACTCTAAAATGTGCAGTTTTGTCACATGCCACAGATGTCTCAAGTTTTGAGGGAGCGTGCAATTGGCATGCTGACTGCAGGAATGTCCACCAGAGCTGTTGGCAGATTATTGAATGTTAATTTCCTTACCATAAGCCATTTTAGAGAATTTAGCAGGACGTCCAAAAGGCCTCACAACCGCAGACCACGTTTAACAATGCCAGCCCAGGACCTCCACATCCGTCTTCTTCACCTGCGGGATCGTCTGAGACCAGCCACCTGAACAGTTGATGAAACTGAGTTAAAACCTACAGGACGGTAGCTCCCCAGGAACAGGGTTGGAGTGGAAACCTACAGGACGGTAGCTCCCCAGGAACAGGGTTGGAGTGAAAACCTACAGGACGGTAGCTCCCCAGGAACAGGGTTGGAGTGAAAACCTACAGGACTTATAGGCCTATAGCTTATATATATATATATATATGATATGCATGATATAGAATATTATATCATATTCATATATATATTACTATAATAAATAATATATATATATATATATATTATATATATATTATATATATGATTATTACACTCTCCTTCATTTTATTTGTACCTTCAGGGCCAGTAGTCTCTCTATGGCCAGCTGGTCTTTGGCTACAGTAAAGGCATGGTCCAGCTCCTCCCACTGGAGCTGAGGGTCAAGAACCCTGTCCCAGCTCACACATGGGCCTGAGGAAACAACACACCAGCAGCATCACAGTCAACATTAAATCAAATCAAATCAAGGCCTCTGAGCTCCAACAAACATTCCCCATGTAGTTTCCTTGCAAAGAATCTGTTATTTCATAGAATACTCTGTGTGATAGATCCAGTGTTTTGTACATAAGAGTACTTATTGTCTATATACTATTCAACTATTGCTGTCACATATACTATTCTATCAACGTATTCTCTCAGATATACTATATATTCTATCCATAATGTCTTACATCCCATCACATCTATATATACTGTATCTATACAGTGCATTCGGAAACTATTCAGACCCCTGAATTTTTTCCACATTTTACTATGTTACAGTCTTATTAAAATGGAATTAATCGTTTTTTCAAAACTACACAAATACCCCATAATGACAAAGCAAAAACATTGTTAGAAACACACACCTGCATTGATGGAAAAGGACCGTAGTAAGCATTTTCAGTGTTAGTCAACACCTGTTGTTTCCGAAGTATGTGACAAATAAAATGTGATTGATTGAATACACACAGGGTCAAATCCACACATCTGTGACATGACAGGCGTAAAAATGGCGAGGTGAGCAGCTGTTCACACCACGCCACGCAAGCATGTACCCGCCGGCTGCTGTGACCTTGCCTCGGGCTGACACACACACACACACACACACACCACACACCACACACACCACACACACCACACACACACACACACACACACACAACACACACACACACACCACACACACACACCAAGAGAGAAAGACCCTCAGAGCAAACACAGCCAGGGGGCCAGATAGGGTCTCATACACTGCTATTTAGAGCATCTTTCTCCAACTCCAGTGAGGTGGAATTGAACTTAATTAACATGCTGAACACAAAGCATGGTCTGGTCACTGTGGGTTTGAATGAATCTGTCTTGTGTGGCTGTTAATGTGATTGTGCCTCCTCAAGCGTTAGCCGTTAGCCAAGAGGTTCATTAGGAAGTGGTCTAAACATTTGCTCTACCATTTATTTTTATACCAACCTTTCTTACTTACCTCACACTGTAGTCTAGTGTCTCTCCCACAAAACATTCAACAATCTCTCTCCTTCCAACACCAAGTCAGCCACGTGGTCAACAAGCATCTCCTTTCTCCTGCTTTTATATAAATATCCTCGATGGCGACATCTACTAGACGGGGCTCTCCAACCCCTTGTTCCTGGATAGCTACTGCCCTGAGTCTACGTTCTTTTCCTCCCAACACGCCGACTGGCTTGAGGAGAGATCTCCTGTCCTCTTTCCTCGCTTCATGGTTAGTCACCTCTCCAACCCTGTCCTGGAGAGCTCAGCCCGTCTTTCCTGCTAGCGTCTCTTAACTCCAACCCTGTTCCTGGAGAGCATACCTCTGTACCGGCATAGGTTGTTTCTTTACTCACATACCCACCGTCGTTCCTGTCTGCTGAAGCATTATAACTGTCCTGTGTGAGGTGTTTTGTCTCACTCCAACCCTCTAATAGTTCTCTTAGGAGAGCGTACGTGGTCTTGACTCTATGTCTTTCTCAACCCCAAGATCCCTGTTCCCATGAGAGATGTCTCTAACTGTGCACTGTGATCATGTTGTCTCTTCTTCTTCTTTGTTACTGCACCAAGGCAGCTCTCAGTTCTGGCTAGCAGTGAGACGTCATCATGCACTCCTCAGTAGAGCGTATCATTCTTCAGATTACATCCACGCTCTGCATTCGCTCAGAGACGACTTAGACCTGTTCCTTCCAGGTTTTCCCACTCCAACCCTGTTCCGTGGACGAGCTACTGTCCTGTATAGGGTTTTCACTCCCAACCCCTGTTCTTGGCGAGCAGCTACTGTCCTGCTTAGGATTCACTCCAACCCTGTTCCTGCGAGCAGCTACTGTCCTGTAGCCGATTTCACTCCAACCCCTTGTTCCATGCCGAGAGCCTACTGTTCCTGTAGGGTTTTCACTCCAACCCTGTTCCTGGCGAGACGCTACTGTCCTTGTAGGTTTTTTCACTCCAACCCTTGTATTTCCTGGAGAAGCTTACCGTTCCCTGTAGGGGATTTCACTTCCAAACCATGAATTTTTAAATATCTGGACTCTGTTACGGCAGGAGTTCGTAAAATGCCTTTCTTCTTCTACTCTGTTCCTGGAGAGCTACCCGATTCCTGTAGGTGTCTTTCACGTCCCAACCCTTGTTCTGGAGAGCTCTCGCTACCGTCCATGGTACGGTTTTCACCCTCCCAACCCTGTTTCCCTGGGAATACAGTCGTGATCTCCGTTGCCCTGTGCTAGTTTATAATCATCTGGCTCCACCTCATATGTTCCTTGAGTGCGTAGTATGTGTCTACCTTAATACTTGATAGTGTTCAATTGTCAATTCTGTCATGACCCTGTCCTGCCGAGATTCGTGCCTACCGTCCTAGCGTATCGTTCTTCTACTCCCTAACTCCTGTGTTCGCATGCGAGCAGCTACCGTCCTGCTAGGTTTCTCACTCCAACACCTGTTCCTGGAGAGGCTCTACCTCCGTTTGACAACTGTAGGACGCGTGATCTTACTCTGCCAACCCTGCGCTTCCTGGAGAGCTCCGCTCGGTTGCCTC
Organism: Salvelinus sp. IW2-2015; assembly: GCF_002910315.2. Taxonomy (NCBI): domain Eukaryota; kingdom Metazoa; phylum Chordata; class Actinopteri; order Salmoniformes; family Salmonidae; genus Salvelinus; species Salvelinus sp. IW2-2015. Next base: position 8,538,394 of record NC_036854.1, on the reverse strand, counting down.
TCGAGTTAGGCTTTCACTCGAACTCTCCCTTGTTCCTGGAGAGCTACTGTCCTGTAGGTTTTCACTCCCAACCCGTGATCCTGCTACTCCTCCTCT
>NC_036854.1:8505855-8538273 GCF_002910315.2 Salvelinus sp. IW2-2015 | reverse complement strand
ATATACATATACTATACATACCTATATACATATACATACTATACATATACACTACCATTCAAAAGTTTGGGGTCACTTACAAATGTCCTTATTTTTGAAAGAAATGCAAATTTTTTGTCCATTAAAATAACATCAAATTGATCAGAAATACAGTGTAGACATTGTTAATGTTGTAAATGACTATTGTAGGTGGAAACGGCTGTTTTTTTATGGAATTTCTACATAGGTGTACAGATGCCCATTATCAGCAGCCATCACTCCTGTGTTCCAATGGCACATTGTTAGCTAATCCAAGTTTATCATTTTCAAAGGCTAATTGATCAATAGAAAACCCTTTTGCAATTATGTTAGCACAGCTGAAAACTGTTGTCCTGATTAAAGAAGCAATAAAACTGGCCTTCTTTAGACTAGTTGAGTATCTGGAGCATCAGCATTTGTGGGTTTGATTACAGGTTCAAAATGGCCAGAAACAAAGACCTTTCTTCTGAAACTTGTCGGTCTATTCTTGTTCTGAGAAATGAAAGCTATTCCATGTGAGAATTTGCCAAGAAACTGAAGATCTCGTACAACTCTGTGTACTACTCCCTTCACAGAACAGCGCAAACTGGCTCTAACCAGAATAGAAAGAAGAGTGGGAGGTCCCGGTGTACAACTGAGCACTAGGACAAGTACATTAGTGTCTAGTTTGAGTAACAGACGCCTCACAAGTCCTCAACTGGCAGCTTCATTAAATAGTACCCGCAAAACACCAGTCTCAACGTCAACAGTGAAGAGGCGACTCCGGAATGCTGGCCTTCTAGGCAGAGTTTCAAAGAAAAAGCCATATCTCAGACTGGCCAATTAAAAGAAAAGATTAAGATGGGCAAAAGAACACAGACACTGGACAGAGTGTCTGTGTTCAATCTAAGTTTGAGGTGTTCGGATCACAAAGAAGAACATTCTTGAGATGCAGAAAAAAATGAAAAGAGGCTGGAGGAGTGCTTGACGCCATCTGTCAAGCATGGTGGATGTAACGTGATGGTCTGGAGGTGCTTTGGTGGTGGCAAAGTGAGAGATTTGTACAGGGTAAAAGGGATCTTGAAGAAGGAAGGCTATCACTCCATTTTGCAACGCCATGCCATACCCTATGGACGGCGATTTAATTGGAGCCAATTTCCTCCAACAACAGGACAATGACACAAAGCACAGCTCCAAACTATGCAAGAACTATTCAGGGAAGAAACAGTCAGCCGGTATTCTGTCTATAATGGAGTGGCCAGCACAGTCACCAGATCTCAACCGTATTGAGCTTTTGTGGTATCAGCTTGACCGTATGGTACGTAAGAAATGCCCATCAAGCCAATCCAACTTGTGGGAGGTGCTTCAGGAAGCATGGGTTCAAATCTCTTCAGATTACCTCAACAAATTGACGACTAGAATGCCAAAGGTCTGCACGGCTGTAATTTCTGCAAATGGAGGATTCTTTGACAAAGCAAAGTTTGAAGAGCACAATTATTTCAATTAGAAATCATTATTCATAACCTTGTCAACGTCTTGACTATATTTCCTATTCATTTTGCAACTAATTTCATATATGTTTTCATGGAAATCAAGAATTTTTAAGTGACCCCAAACTTTTGAATGGGAACACCTTCCTATTATTGAGGTGTACCCCCCCAGCCTCAATTTGTCAGGGCATGGACTCTACAAGGTGCCAAGTGTTCCACAGGGATGCTGGCCCATGTTGACTCCAATGCTTCCCACAGTTGTGTCAAGTTGGCTCGATGTCCTTTGGGTGGTGGACCATTCTTGATAAACACAGAAAACTGTTGAGCATGAAAAACCCAGCGGCATTGCAGTTCTTGACACAAACCGGTGCGCCTGGCGACAACTAGCAGACCCTGTTCAAAGGCACTTTACATATTTTGTCTTGCCCATTCATCCTCTGAATGGCACACATACACAATCCATGTCTCAATTGTCTCAAGGCTTAAAAATCCTTCTTTAACCCGTCTCCTCCCCTTCATCTACACTGCTTGAAGTGGATTTAACAAGTTACATCAATAAGGGATCATAGCTTTCACTTGGTCAGTCTATGTCATGGAAAGAGCAAGTGTTCTTAATGTTTGTATACTATAGACTTACACTATATATACTAAAGTATGTGGACACACGTAAAAATCGTCTGTCCTCGGTTGCAACACTCACTACCGAGTTCCAAACTGCCTCTGGAAGAAACGTCAGCACAAGAACTGTTCATCGGGAGCATCATGAAATTGGTTTCCATGGCCAAGCAGCCGCACACAAGCCTAAGATAACCATGCGCAATGCCAAGCGTCGGCTGGAGTGGTGTAAAGCTCACTTATATTGGACTCTGGAACAGAGGAAACGCGTTCTTTGGAGTGATGAATCACCATCCGGCAGTCCGACGGACGAATTTGAGTTTGGCGGATGCCAGGAGAACACTACCTACCCCAATGCATAGTGCCAACTGTAAAGTTTGGTGGAGAAGGAATAAGGGTCTGGGGCTGTTTTTTATGGTTCGGGTTAAGCCTCTTAGTTCCAGTGAAGGGAAATCTTAGCGTTACATCATATAATGACATTCTATAAGATTCTGTGCTTCCAACTTTGTAGCAACAGTTTGGGGAAGGCCCTTTCCTGTTTCAGCATGACAATGCCCCTGTGCACAAAGTGAGGTCCATACAGAAATGGTTTGGGATGAATTGGAACGCTGACTGCGAGCCAGGGCTAATCACCCAACATCAGTGCCCAACCTCACTAATTCCCATGTGGCTGAATGGAAGAAAGTCCCCGCAGCAATGTTCCAACATCTAGTGGAAAGTCTTCCCAAAAGAGTGGAGGCTGTTAAAGCAGCAACGGGGGGACCAACTCCATATTAATGCCCATGATTTTGGAATGAGATGTTTGACGACCAGGTGTCCACATACCTTTGGTCATGTAGTGTATATATTTTGACATTTCACAGACATACATATATCACAGTCCTATGTTTTTACGGGCAAGTGAAAGGTTTTATGTCTTTACCCGTTCTTAAATTAGCTGTAGGCCTCCTGTTCTCTACATGTGTGGATACACACGGTTCAGTGTGTAGTCCTAGCACGCAACGTTCAGTTTGTGTAGTTCTGGGTATACACACACGCTGTTATGTCATGCCTTGGCCTGACTCTCTCCCTCTCTCTTTTTCTGTCTCTGTCTCTATCTCTCTCTCTCTCTGTCTCTGTCTCTCTCTCTTTCTCTCTCTATCAATCATTCCCCTGACATTGTTCTTCTCCTACTGTTCTTTTGCTCCTTCACCTCCCTTTCCCTCTTTAATTTCCCTATCCCCCTTGTCTGATCCTCTTATATCTGTCTCGCTCCCTCTCCTCTTTCCTCCCTCCCTCTCTACCCCATCTCCTCCTCTCCTCTTCCTTTCGCTCTCAGACGTGGCAGTTCAGTTGCCAGATAAGAAGTCCATCATCATGTATGTGATGTCCCTGTTTGCTGTCCTGCCTAAAGATGTGACTATGGAAGCCATCAGAGAGGTGGAGACCTTGCCCCGCAGATACAAGGTGGAGCCTGACGAGAGCAAGGCCCTCAGCAGAGCACAGGTACAAACAGTTCAACGGGCCAGAGCTTACATTAGCTGTTTACCGCTGATGGTATTACATGGCAATATAGCATGATAATAAACTGACACGAGCCATGCTGATGTAGAGGCCAGGCTGATGCTAAAACCTATCTTCATACATCGTATAACATGCGCTTCGTAAACTAGAGTTGTATTACAAAGAACGTGGTGTGAATCCAACTCTATCAGTCCCATCTTCGCTCAGTGTCTCTGGCTGTATCAGAATGAGTGAGTTCAGCTGACAGACCCTGCTTCTCTCTCTGTGTACTGTAGCTGGCTAGAATGAGTCACCCCTCTGCTTCAAAGACCCACTCCGCCAGTCCTCCAGTCTACTCCCAGTTACTCTGCTAATGAAAAGCTCTGCTGGAGCTCCCTGAGTAGAGTAGGAACGGGGGAAGTGACTCACCCCACTCCACACCCCTCCCCATTCTAAAAATGGCCTTCAATGTTAGAGAGAATGTCTCCAAAGGAGTAGGGAATAATATATCATTTGTCTAAATTCAATTGACATGCATTTCCAATGCCACATCTAACATACTCTTTATCCTTCTATCACATCAGTCAGTTCTCTGACATATCACTGAATTTAGCAGGGGATTAATGTTATTTATTTGGGTAAGTACCCCTGGCATGCAAGTGCTATGGAGGGGAGAATATTTCAGTCGAACTTCCTGCTCTTAATTTCCACAATTTAAGTGTTTTGTGGACTTCTCCCAGGTGGAAGGCGAATGGCCCTAAACCAGTCTTTATTGCCCTCGGATGAAAACTTCCCACGCTTGGAGAGAGCGCTGGAAAAGTATATTTTAACAGGGCTAGAGTGGTCCAATGAGGGTTGACTTTCCTGGCACACATGCTGTCCCCACAGGAAGTGATATTGGTGGTTGGATACAGAAGGAAGGATGAACAGGGAAAATCTTTGTGCTTTTCTGTGTGTGTTTTACCACATCATAGTGACTTTTTATGTAGATTTAGAGTCTAGTTAATGCTTTCAATGCAGAGTTTAAAAAATCAGTTTACACTTTTACTGTCATAACATTGTTTATTGCGTTAATTTGTTTTTTTCTCATCAGAAGTTATTAGCTTGCTGAAAACATTGAACAATCTATGCACCCTGGACTGAACTTCTCACAGTGAGGATTGATGCATTACAAGCTATATTAACACGTCTATATTACATTAAACTAAGAATGCAGCAACACAGTTGAAGAATATCATGTGGAGATAACTAAGTGTTCTCCACAACCAAACCACAGATATTTTATAGCATTAAAGTGAATAAGTAGAGCCAGGCTTCATGGGCTTACAGCTCTCTCTCTCTCTCTCTCTCTCTCTCGCTCTCTCTCATTTCCCTCCCTCCCTCCCTATACTCCCAGGCTCTGCAGTAACAAAGACATTTAAAACATGTGGGCGCCTCTTCCAAATCTCCAAATGCCATGGAATATTTTCAACAAATGACCTTTTCCTTTCTGCCGCAGAGAATTCTGGGTAATTTCATGGGGATAAAACAAAGGTCTGTTTGAGTTGGGGCGATTTGAGTCCTAGCATCTATTAACATCACTCTCATCTTTGTCTTGGCACGCCCTGCGGCTGTACTGATTTCTATCGATCTACTCTTCCATTCATCTCTGGTTACAGATGAAAGTGTTGTTCCGTTATGACTCTTGTCCCCAAAATACCCCGTAGCACTTGTTGTCTAATGCCTGGATTTCGAGGCTGGCAGTTCTGTTGAATGTCACTGAATAAGGAATAACTTCCAAGAAGTTACAGCCAGGCTGTTACCTGACTTAATCAACATTTATCTACATAAATCACCCACCCCCCCATCTCTCCAAACTCCCCCATTACATTAGGGTTGGCAGGTAGCCTAGCGGTTATGAGCGTTAACCAGTAACTGAAAGGTTGCTGGTTCGAATTCCAGAGCCGACTAGGTGAAAAATCTGTCTGTGCCCTTGAGCAAGGCACTTAACCCTAATTGCTCCTGTAAGTCGACCTGGATAAGAGTGTCTGTTAAACAGTAAAAATCTAAATTAGAATTGATTCAAGATTTTGTTCAAATAATTTCTTAGCTCTCAGGAAGCAGATTAGACGTAGCAGGGAAAGAGGTCATGAAGAGAAATTGCACACTTTTTACACAGCTTGGCTTCCCTCTGCTCTGGTTAATTGGTGCATGCTCTGGGCTCTCTGATCAGGAAGTATATTAGTTAGAATCTATCTACAGAGTGCCGCTTGGGACATAAAGTACAGTACAATGGTAGGGACCAGACCACCACTTCTCACCTCTCACTCCTACTTTCTCACTCCTACTTTCTCACTCCTACTTTCTCTCTCCTACTTTCTCACTCTCTGTCTTGTTTGCAGTTAATTGATCATTTACCATTTATTTTATATTCAATCTCATTCTTTGTAACTTTAAGTGTGCAGCTTTTCATTTTCTTCTAATGTGTCCGAAATGGCATCCTACATTTGCCTACAGCCCTATGGGAATAGGATGCCCATGTCTACCCCAGCCAGCTTCAGTACAGTGTTTGTGTTCAGCCTAGTCAGCGAGTATTATTCCTGGAATGAGGGTTGACCTGCCTGGCTGGCCAGACCAGTGGCACCACACCTCCCAGTGTCTGGCTCTGGGCTGGGGCCTTTATTTAGCTAGGCTGCCTCCTGTTTGTCGTCCAGGCCCTGGGTGGGTCACTGATCCCCCGTCTAAACTGCCTTCCTCTTATGCAGCAGAACCAGGCTCCTCCTAGTCGTCTGGGCCTATTTTAAGATGACATTCACACGGAATGTGTTTTGATCGAGAGTTTCGAACTTTGATTGGTTGTGATGATAATGTGGTGAAAAGGTCATCCAAAAGGGATCTTAGCATTTATGGATCTTGTGATTTGATTTAGAGTTTTTACCATTGTGAGCAGTACTGTTGAGTATTTAGAGCACCATGCTCTTACTTACTAAACCACTATATAACCTATGAGTGTTTGGCCCTTAACCCACTCTCTTCCTCCATCTTTAGGCTCATGTTGAGATGGAGGAAGCCGTCTCCCCCCGGGCAGATACCCCCAGCACACTGACGGAGACGGAGGAGGAGGTGGGCATGGAGGTGGATCTGGACTCATACCAGGCCACCCTGGAGGAGGTGCTCACCTGGCTCCTCTCTGCTGAGGACTCACTGCAGGTGCAGGAGGAGGTGTCGGACGACGTGGAGGAGGTCAAGGAGCAGTTCCACACACACGAGGTGAGGACGGGAGAAATGTGTGCATGCAGACACAGATACATGAAGCAGGTCCAGACAAGACCGGCACAAATGCATGCACAAAGTAGGCTTGGACTGACAGATACACACACACACACACACACTCACTTACTTACAAGGTCATCCAACTCTGATGCACACAAAACACACATATGGACATGCAATCTTGCATGAAGAATGCAATGCCAGTCCACAGATGTTAACACAGATATTCACATACAGTACAACTTTCTCAGAACAGTTGTTACTCAGTAATTAACATTTCACGGTATCTGATGTTTTGAGATGTATTCTGACAACAGGTTCAGTTAGTACTCTAACAAGGCAGTGTGTCTGTGTGAGCTTCTCCACGAGGAGAGTATGCATAGTTCTATCCCAGGGATGGGGGCCTCCTGCCCACGTCCCAGAGAACATGCTCCGTACATGTCGGGAATGTCAGGAATTCTGCCGTGCAGAGCACATCGCTCCGTGGAGCTGGAGCCGTGTCCCAGTTGGGTGCTTCCTGCTCCAAATCCTGGCATGGCAGAGAGTTACAGGGCAGGAACGGGTGTATGTCTGTGTGTAAGAGGTGGGGCTTTGGCTGTTGTCTCTTGGCAGAGATGTGAATATTTGAAAGTCTAATGTTCTAATGGAATCCAGGTCAGAAGCAAAAGCTGGTGGCAAAAACAAAGGCCCAAAGCCTCTTTAAGAAATACATTCTTTTCAGGAGTGGAAACCCCTTCACGTATCTAGGTAATTTCCACAGTTAAACTAGAACACTTCAAAACAATGTGTTCCAAGTTTCAAAGTTTATTCGCCACCTGCACAGGAGAGTACAGTCAAATTGTTACCTTAAGAGCTTTTTCCCGACAATGCAGTGATGATAATAATATAGGTAATAATAGAAAATAGAATAAAAAACACACAACAAGTAAGAAATAGGTTGAAGAAACACGAGAATGCAAGCATCTACAGGTCAGTGCCAGTACCTTATTCAATGTGCAGGGGTACTGGAGTGTTGAGGTAGGTTTATACATAAAACGTGACTGGTAGTAGGATATACATGTAAACAGGGGTAATAGTGACCAGTAGCAGGATAAATAGATACACTGGGGGGCCTCCCGGGTGGCGCAGTGGTCTAGGGCACTGCATCGCAGTGCTAGCTGCGCCACCAGAGTCTCTGGGTTCGCGCCCAGGCTCTGTCGCAGCCGGCCGCGACCGGGGGGTCCGTGGGGCGACGCACAATTGGCCTAGCGTCGCCCGGGTTAGGGAGGGTTTGGCCGGTAGGGATATCCTTGTCTCATCGCGCTCCAGCGACTCCTGTGGCGGGCCGGGCGCAGTGCGCGCTAACCAAGGGGGCCAGGTGCACGGTGTTTCCTCCGACACATTGGTGCGGCTGGCTTCCAGGTTGGAGGCGCGCTGTGTTAAGAAGCAGTGCGGCTTGGTTGGGTTGTGCTTCGGAGGACGCACGGCTTTCGACCTTCGTCTCTCCCGAGCCCGTACGGGAGTTGTAGCGATGAGACAAGATTGTAATTACTAGCGATTGGATACCACGAAAATTGGGGAGAAAATGGGATAAAAAATATTTAAATAATAAAAATAGATACACTGAGTGTATAAACCATTATGAACACCTGCTCTTTCCATGACATGACATAAACTGACCAGGTGAATTCAGGTGAAAGCTATGATCGCTTATTGATGTCACTTAAATTCATTTCCATCCATTTCAATCAGTGTAGATGAAGGGAAGGAGACAGGTTAAAGAATGATTTTTAAGCCTTGAGACAATTGAGACATGGATTGTGTATGTGTGCCGTTCAGAGGGTGAATGGGCAAGACAAGATTTAACAGGGTAGGTGCCAGGCGCTCCGTGTCAAGAACTGCAATGCTGCTGGGTTTTTCACGCTCAACAGTTTCCCGTGTGTATCAAGAATGGTCCACCACCCAAAGGACATCCAGCCAACTAGACACAACTGTGGGAAGCATTGGAGTCAACATGGGCCAGCATCCCTGTGGAAAGCTTTTGACACCTTGCCGAGTCCATGCCCTGACGAATTGAGGCAGTTTTGAGGACAAAGGGTGTGCAACTCAATATTAGGACGGTGTTCCTAATGTTTTGTACACTCAGTGTAGATACTAATGGTAATTGCAATAAATAATCTATGAACAGCAGCGTAATGGTAGTAATAAATCAAATCAATAATCAATTTACCAACAGCATAGGTGTGAGGGGGCGTGTGGGTGTAAGTGTGTGGTTCAGTAATGAGAGCCTCCTTAGATAGAAGAGGCGCTGCAATGCCTTTTTCACGACTGTGCTGATGTAAGAGGACCATGTAAAGTCCTCAGTGATGTTGACACCGAAAGTGCTTACTCATCCCCAGTCAGAAGAGAGAAGAGAAACAGACAGTAATTCTCAAGCCTGTTCATGACTCCCACCAAGAGCTAATGCCATTCAGCCTCCTACATTTTTCACTTTTTTTCGCTCCTCTGAGTTCTGGCAACTCTTCCAACGCCACCCTAGTTTTGACTATCTTCCCTTTTCATTTCATAGTAGGCTCAACTGTCAAGAAGCTAGAACTCATGAACTCATGCTGTTTGTCCTTTACGGCTAGCTTAACTGTTGCTACGGCAACCGCTCAAGTGCAAGGGGCTGAGGTGACCCAGAATGCATTTGGGGAGCAGAGCGCTACTTGCTACACTGTTAGCCTTCGCCACAGTGGGAAGTGGATGGGAGAAACGTCCAGATGTGCGTGTGTGTGTGTGTGCGTGTGTGTGTGTGAATGCCAAGTCTTCCTGCCAACTCCAGAAGCCCAGCCAGTGGGTGATTATGGGGTTTTGTTAGGTCCTCTATAGAACACTGTGGATCTTCTCAAGGCTGCAGAAAACACTCTACTACTGAAAGATCGTATCAGTGCAGAACTACCATGTTATATTATACAGCAGAGCAGAACTACCATGTTATATTATACAGCAGAGCAGAACTACCATGTTATATTATACAGCAGAGCAGAACTACCATGTTATATTGTACAGCAGAGCAGAACTACCATGTTATATTGTACAGCAGAGCAGAACTACCATGTTATATTATACAGCAGAGCTGAACTACCATGTTATATTATGCAGCAGAGCAGAACTACCATGTTATATTATGCAGCAGAGCAGAACTACCATGTTATATTGTACAGCAGAGCTGAACTACCATGTTATTTTGTGCAGCAGAGCTGAACTACCATGTTGTATTGTGCAGCAGAGCTGAACTGCCATGTTATATTGTACAGCAGAGCAGAACTGCCATGGTGTTATATTGTACAGCAGAGCTGAACTGCCATGGTGTTATATTGTACAGCAGAGCTGAACTGCCATTGGTGTTTATTGTACCGCAGAGCAGAACTGCCATGGTGTTATATTGTACAGCAGAGCTGAACTGCCATGGTGTTATATTGTACAGCAGAGCAGAACTGCCATGGTGTTATATTGTACCGCAGAGCAGAACTGCCATGGTGTTATATTTGTACAAGCAGAGCTGAACTGCCATGGTGTTATATTGTACAGCAGAGCTGAACTGCCATGGTGTTATATTGTACAGCAGAGCTGAACTGCCATGGTGTTATATTGTACAGCAGAGCAGAACTGCCATGGTGTTATATTGTACCGCAGAGCAGAACTGCCACGGTGTTATATTGTACCGCAGAGCAGAACTGCCACGGTGTTTATTGTAACCGCAGAGCCAGAACTGCCATGGTGTTATATTGTACAGCAGAGCTGAACTGCCATGGTGTTATATTGTACAGCAGAGCTGAACTGCCATGGTGTTATATTGCACCGCAGAGCAGAACTGCCATGGTGTTATATTGTACAGCAGAGTTGAACTGCCACGGTGTTATATTGTGCAGCAGAGCTGAACTGCCACGGTGTTATATTGTGCAGCAGAGCACACGCTGTCCCTTTGCCCTACTATAGAGAGCTGCTATCCTCACTGATCTGAAGACCATTTTGGGAGATACAAAACATGTCCTTTCACTTTAGTGTCTATGTAGTGCTTTTCAATTACGTGACCTATTATTTGACCCCAAAAATGATTTCTGAGGCACTATAGGCTATGTGTGTGTGAGTAAGACAGAAGCAACACGTGGACCTCTTGTAGAGTTCTTTAGTGACTGGGACACAGATACTCTCTGTGTTTGTCAATGTTTTAGTATTTATACTTTGGCTGCATACTACCATTATGATCGAAGTACTTCACGCTCTTGTAATCTTCTCACCCCTGACCTCTCACCTCTGACCCCTGCAGGACTTTATGATGGAGCTGACGGCCCACCAGAGCAGCGTGGGGAACGTGCTGCAGGTGGGCAACCAGCTCATCTCCCAGGGCAACCTGACGGAGGAAGAGGAGGATGAGATCAGGGAACAGATGACTCTGCTCAACTCCCGCTGGGAGAACATCCGCGTGGTCAGCATGGACCGACAGGCCAGGTACTGGATACACACACACTGGAACACACGCACCTATGACCCTTTCCTCTCAGACACACATACACACGCATGAACCCCGCCTCACACATATGCACACATACTATTTAGTATTTTATTAGGATCCTCATTAGCTGTTGCCAAGGCAGCAGCTACTCTTCCTGCAGTCCAAACAGAAATAAAACATTACATCATACAAAACATTGTGCTTCATACAAATGTACATTACTCCATTATTTCATTACAATACTACATTACATTACTAAGAATAATGTGTGTGTGTGTGTGTGTGTCTCTTCACAGTCTGGCTATATATAGTACTGTGCGTTTCTTAGCTTTTGCTCTGGCCTTGAGGACTGTGACCCTTGGTAGCATGTCTTGTGGGGAATGTATGGGTGTTTGAGCTGTGTTAACTGATTGAATAGACAGTTTGGCACATTCAATACATCAATACCTCTCTCAAAGACCAGTAGTGATCCAGTCAAAGTCTCTTCTACTTTGAGCCAGGAGAGATTGACATGCATGTTGTTGATGTTAGCCCTTCATGTACTTTTAAGGGCCAGACGTGCTGCTCTGTTCTGGGCCAACTGTAAGTTGCCTATGTCTTACTCTGCAGCACTGGACCATGTAACTGGGCACTAGTCTAGGTGTGGTAAAACTAGGGCCTGTTTAGTCGATTGTGATGTCAAGAAAGCAGAGCAGCACTTTATCACGGACAGACCTCTCACTATCTTAGCAACCGTTGAATCAATATGTTTTGACCATGTCAGCTTGCAATCTAGGGTTACTCCAAGAAGTTTAGTCTCCTTAACTTGCTCAATCGCCACATTATTCGTTACTAGATTTAGATTAGGTTAATGCTCAATGCTTTTAGTTTTTTATATACCGTATTTAGGACTAGCTTATTTCTAGCCACCCATTCTAAAGGTGACTGCAGGTCTTTAAGTGTTGCAGTGTTTTCATTTGCTGTGGTAGCTGACGTATATAATGTTGAGTCGTCAGTGCACATAGACACACAGGCTTTATTCAAGGCTTGTTAAAGGTCATTAGTAAAAATAGAAAACAGTAATGGGCTAAGACAGCTGCCTTAAGGTATACCACACTCTACCTGGTTTACTTTAGAGAGGCTTCCATTAAAGAAAACCCTCTGTGTTCTGATGAATAGGTAGCTCTTAATCCACGATATGGCAGAGTTTGTAAAGCCATATCACATTTGTTTTTCATTTCAAAAGCTGCGCTGAAGTCTCACAAAAGAGCTCCCTTAGTCTTGTTATTATCAATTTAATAATGTCCTTGTCCTTGACCAGATTATTTTGAGGCTCTGTTTACATGACACACAATCACATGGTTGGTTGAACGTGTGTGTGTGTGCCCGTTGTGACTTGTGAGTACAGTATGTGTGCTGCATTGTCATCCCCCCAGTGTATTATGAGGTCATTAATTATCACATGCTGCTGAAGCAGCTGAATAGACTGCTATCGCGTGCTCTGTTGGTCACACAGTTGGTCTTTCACCATTCACAGCACACTCTCCCCTCACTCTTTCTATCTTCCTCCCCTCTTTCTCTTTCTATATTTCTCTCTCCGTTCTCTCTCTCTAGGCTCCACGAGGTTCTGATGGACCTTCAGCAGCAGCAGCTGCAGCAGCTCTCTGATTGGCTGACAAAGACGGAGGAGCGAATCAGAAAGATGGAGATAGAGCCAATGGCGGGAGACGTGGAGGGGTACAAGGCCCAGATAGAGCAGCACAAAGTAAGGGAACATTTGATTGACTGGCACAAAGTAAACAAATGTTTTGATTGGGCATCACAAAGTAAAAATATAACTAGACAATCTGATAGGACAGCTGTGTTCACAGTACTCCCAATATGGCAGTTTTGAGCAATATCACCTTTAAATATGTGGCCACCATAAATGGACCCCCATAAAGCTTGATGGTGCCTGTGCTATGATTGCCCTGTACTGGGCTGTTAATGGTTTGTGTTGGTCCAGGGGTTGCAGAATGACCTGGAGGCAGAGCAGGTGAAGGTCAACTCTCTGACACACATGGTGGTGGTGGTAGATGAGAACAGTGGAGAGAGCGCCACTGCTGCACTGGAGGACCAACTGCAGGTAAGAGTAAAGCTTAAATTAAGTCCTGTTAATTGTTGATTTCAATTGATTGTATAATGGCTAAATCTCTCTTTCTCTCTGTCTCACCCTCGTTTCCTCCTCTCAGTCTCTGGGGGAGCGCTGGGCGGCAGTGTGTCGGTGGACAGAGGAGAGGTGGCACAAGTTACAGGACATCCTCCTGGTGTGGCAGCAGCTGCTGGAGGACCAGGTGAACACAAACACACACACCCACATTTTTATTTTGACTTGAATGCTACTAAACTGAGAAAAGTCTATTCATTGAGAATGAGCTCCAATCAGTTCTGATTGGAAGTTCCTTTACTGTAGTTGGAGTACTGGAGAAAGCCTTGTATACACAGACATAGGATCTCAGTCTACCGAGACATGAGTTTGACTGTTTGTTATGAGGTTCAGGTAATTCAATAATCTCAGGTAAATGTGTTCCCTAATTCAATTCCCAGATCTAAAATGAGCTCACACATCAACTAGTCCCATAGCTCCAGAACTCATCCCTTTGTTTGTGTTATGTCAGAAAGTTAACCTATTCACTCGTTCCTCTTTCAGAGTTTGTTCCAAGCGTGGCTGACAGAGAAAGAGGTGGCCTTAGGTGAGGTTCAGACCAACGCCTTCAAGGACCCGGGAGAGATGAATGCTAATGTCCGCAGATTAGCGGTAAGTGGTGTGCCACAAGATGCTACGACGTGCTAATTGCTAGGCTACGTTCATTAATGACGTTAGCATTTACCTGCAAAATCAAATTGCCGTATCCTTTCTAAGAGCTCTGTGATATAAAGAGTGGGGTCGTTTTTGCGGAAGTGCAGGCGGATGAGGAAATGAATATTTGACATGGATTAGCTACTATTTCATATTTGGCTTCATGTGTTATTACCAATTATATTATCAGGAATGTCAAAGGTAATATAAGGCAATCAAAAAGTTCAGCCTGAGATGTAGAGCTTTGGGAAATGTTTTCTTATCATTTATAATACATTTATAATGTGAATCTCTATGGTTGCTGAAGGCTACAGTATAGTCTAGACACAGAAATGACAGCTGGAAACTATTAGCAACACCCAACATCTTTTCTATTCTGTTTATTATTACTTTGCGAACCACATGCTAACTGCAGATGCATTTGAGGTCGGCTAGGAACCTTTGACCCCTGTGACTTGCCGTACCCTAGCTCCTGAAGGAGGACATGGAGAAGAAGCGGCGGACGCTTGACCAGCTGAGGGATGCGGGACAGGATGTGAGGTCACTGCTGAGAAGCGCCGAGGCGGGGGCGAGGATCGAGGGAGACACAGAGGAGCTGACCCAGAGATGGGATAACCTGGTCCAGAGACTAGAGGACTGCTCCTACCAGGTGTGTGTTTGTGTGTGTGTGTGTGTGTCAGTCCCAATATCATAACACCTCAACAGACCTGAGCTCGTGGAGACACAGACACAAACCTGTGTGTGTAGGCAGCTCCATTCCTGTCCTCATATCACTTAATTACCTAATTACCATGGAGACCAAATGCCACAATTCTTTAATCTGGCATGAAAAACATTCAGCTGACACATTCAACCATTTCCATCACTATTCACATGGCCCTAACACATCTGGACAAGAGGCACACCTATGTGAGAATGCTGTTTATTGACTACAGTTCAGCATTCAACACTATTGTTCCCTCCAAGCTCAACACCAAGCTCAGAACCCTGGGTCTGGATACCACTCTCTGCAACTGGATCCTGGACCCTGACGGGCAGACCACAGGCTGCAAGGATTGGCAACAACACAATCCAAAATGAAATCTAGATTCGGCTTCCTATTTCGCAACAAAGCCTCCTTCACTCACGCCGCCAAACATACTCTCGTAAAACTGACTATCCTACCGATCCTCAACTTCGGCGATGTCATTTACAAAATAGCTTCCAATACTCTACTCAGCAAACTGGATGCAATCTATCACAGTGCCATCCGTTTTGTCACCAAAGCCCCTTATACTACCCACCACTGCGACCTGTACGCTCTAGTCGGCTGGCCCTCGCTACATATTCGTCGCCAGACCCACTGGCTCCAGGTCATCTATAAGTCTATGCTAGGTAAAGCTCCGCCTTATCTCAGCTCACAACTCTTGTCAAGAGGGAGTAATAGCGTCTCCAATTCATAAGGTGGATGAAGAAATTCGGCATGCCACCCCGAGTGACTCAAAATACTACCGCTGCACCATCGAGAGCGTCCTGACCGGTTGCATCACGGCCTGGTACGGGAATTGCTCAGTGCACGACTTCAAGGCCCTCCAGCGTGTGGTGAAGACGTCCCAGTACATCACTGGGGCCGTGTTCCCACCCATCCAGGACCTACTTGAAACGGTGCCTGAGGAAGTCCAGCAGCATAATCAAGGAACCCACACACCCCAGCCACGAACTGTTCACTCCCTTAGCGTCAGGCAGATGGTATCGGAGTGTGAGGCCTGATACCAGCAGGCTCAGAGACAGTTTCTATCTACAAGCCATCAGACTGCTGAACACTTGAACTGACCATACTTCTCTGTGACGTTATTGCATAGCCTCCAGAGGCTTGCTGAGGCCCAATCGAGCTCCGTACCACATCGCCGTGCGCCTCCCAAATGATGTAACAATCCGGTTTGACATGATTGGTTGACCTCCTTGACAACTTCCTTCACAACTGCCCTGCGAAGCACAAGAAGTAGGAATGCCCTGACTTCCGCAGAGGCCATATCTAATAAATGCTGTATGGCCACTGCAGATGTCGGATTGACATGCAGAGCCTTTTACACTTATGCTAAAACGTTTATTCTATTCTACTGAATCATTTACTTTATTTTCATATTCTTATCTTTTATCATTTCTTGTTGTTGCATTGTTGAGAAGAAACCTGCAAGTAAGCAATTTTGTTGGATAGTGTATACCATGTGTATCTTGTACGTATGACTAATAAAACTTGCAACTTGAAACAGAGTCAGCAGGTCGCACAGTTTCTCACTGGTCTGTCCAAAGAGCCATTAGTGGATGGAAACCTACAAATAAGAGAAGAACAGGATTAAAAAGCAGTCAAGCCAATGCACTGTCTTGTGCAGAGGATGTAAATGACTATATACCTGTATACCAGGCTATGGGGGTGTCGGACTGCCCATAGGCATTTACTAGTCACAATACCACAGTGGCCATTTTGATCCAGTTCATTTGTCCTGTTGGGTTCTCTGTTCAGCCTGGTTGCAATCAGTCGCTCACACGCATGTTCTGAACCATTGCCAAGGTGACGGAGGCCGTGACGAAGGCCGCTGGGATGGCTCAGATTGCGGAAGGCTTCGCAATGGAGACGGTCGTGATGGAAACGGTCGCTGTGGCGGCAGCACGGCCTGAGAAGGGGCTTGACGACCAGGAGCTGGCCCCGCCCACTCCTCCCAAGAGACGATTGGTGGAGACGGATGAGTCGGAACTCAGGGGAGGGTAAGGACTGGAACACACACACACTCACACACTCACATACAGACAACTACATCAGTACAGAACCAAACTCTCTCTGCTCCATCAGGTTGGAGAGTGACTTATCTCACCTCCTGAGATGGCTGAACACATGGAAAGTTTCAGCTCAGACCGTGGCCTCTACTGACCCTGAAAACCCCGACCTTCAGGAAAAACTACAGGTAGGTCCATAAAAAAATACAGCTTCCATGATCCATTTACAGGTAACATTAGGTGCTCTCAATTTGGCATTGGCAAAAGGTTGTACTTTAGGATGAATGGAAAACTTTTCGATGAGTTGATTTCATGTCTGTCATCCAATCACTGTAGGCTTTGGAGGCACAGCTGTTGTCGAAGGAGGCTCAGGTTGGTCAGGTGACCCAAGGAGGGCGGCGCCTGATGGAACCGCTGGAGAAAGGTATGGAATCCCCAGAAAAGCAAAATAAAAAGTACCTTTATTTATTATGTTTGTATTTTGTGTTTAACATTTGTAACATTGTAGCAATGTCCTTACGTTTTTACTAGAGTTACACATTATTTTATGAATAATTTCTGTTGATGTGATTGGATATTGGTTCACTCTACTTGACCTTCACCTTAATTTCATGAAGTGCAAATCTCCTAGGTGAGGTTTGTTTTAAAAGCTATGTACACATAGATTGAAGTACAATACCAACATAGCTACTGTAGTAGATCAGAGCTGTGTACTGGAAAACCTTGGTAGAGCATGGGTCGAATAGGCATTGTGGTGCTCATGTGAATTTCCTTTCTTTTTCGGCTTCAGACCAGTGCCTATTCTCACTTAAAACAGTTTTTAGTGTATTTATTGGCTCTTCCAGAAATATCCTGTTCCAGAAATATCCTGTTGGTCTCGTAAGATACTTTCCCCACAGCTGTTGTATATTTGGGGGTATTTTTAAACCTGATTTTTATTGGTTGCCAGTAAGCATGACTTGTGTGTTTGCAGGTATTGTCATAAAAACCTGCAGCAAGACTTGAGGCTCCTGGCTTCATTTACAGTGCAGTGAAACGCTCAGGCACTCCTGCTTTATTTGTTTACAGCATGATAACAGTAAGGAAAGATGGAGAAGTAGTGGTGTTATAGTGTTGGTGTGTTTTTCTTTAACCTTTCCACCTCTCTCTCCCTTCTCTCCTTTTCTCAATCTCCCCTACATTTTTATTTGCCACATTCTCCTTGCGTCTATCTCACCCTTCTCCCCCTCCCTCATTTCTATTTCTCTCTCTCCTTCACTCCTATCCTTCCCTACCCCCTCCCTCTCTGTAGAGGGAGTGAGTGTGGACTCTATCAGGTGTGATATAGATGTGGTGGAGGCTGAATGGGAGGTGTGTGTGAGTGAGCTGAAGGCTCTGTGTGACTGGGTCCAGGCCCAGACCCGGGTCAGAAGCCTCTGCTCTGAGTTGGCTGCTGTGGGCAAGGTTCTGGGAGAACAGGACCAGTGGCTGAGTGGAACAGACAGTACCAGATCTGATGAGGCTGCCCTTAGAACCCTCAGGACAGAGTGCCAGGTTAGAACCCAACCCGTAGAACCATCACCCTCACCCTGACCTCTGGTTTGATTATCGCCATGGAGACAACCCCCACTGAAACTGTTAAACATCACAAATCATATCAATATATCAACAGATGTGTCGTGAAGTCTGTTTACCCTTTTGTCTTATCTGTTTGTATGTCTGTCTCCAGTCGCGGTTGGCCCAGCTGACTGCCCTGAGCCCACGATTGGACCAGCTCTCTGCAGAGGTGGAGTCAATAGATGTCCCGCCCACTCTCACAGCCAACATGGCCACTGTCTCTGCCCACCAGGCCTCCACACTGCAGCAGCTACAGACCAGGGAGCAGGAGATCAATGCAGGTATGGGACCACAACACTGCTTTAACATTTGCTAGAAATCAATGCAGGGACTTGACCCATGCTCTGACAACACTGTATAAACACTTTAGAAATGCTTGGTCGCCATTGGGTCAAAGCTTTATCAATGCCCTATGAATGGACTTGTGCTCTTTCAGCACTTCATCAGTGGTGGCGGTCCTAAACCTTCCATAGTTTTTACTGAGGCTACAGGATTGATGCCAGATCAATGAACTCTACTGGCTCTTACTGCTGGAGCTGTGATATGACATCAGCTTTATATCCAGCCTTGGTTGGACAGAAGTAATCGATGATGCCCTTATATGACCACTGAATACGCAGGACCGTGTGTGTGTGTGTGTGTGTGTGTGTGTGTGTGTGTGTGTGTGTGTGTGTGTGTGTGTGTGTGTGTGTGTGTGGTCTCTGCCAAGCTCCCAAGGACCAGGTTTTGAGTTTTAGGAGTTCTGAAATCAATCAACATTTTTCTCCTGGAATTTATGAGTCCTGCTCGAAAAGAATGTAAAAGTATATTGGAGAGGCCTATTTGTCTTCTGACCCTAAAAGGAGTGTGTGTGTGCCACTGCCCTGAGGAAAACCATTTTGTTTCTGCTTCAGAGAGTCAGTCTTTCACTGGGCCTCTCTCTATCCCTTTTTCTCCCCTCCCTCTCTCTGTCTGCTGTATATAAACACAGGCAGATTATGTGAGAGAACTCATGCCTGTGAGAGCAGTGTGTGTTGTGTTAATTTTTGCCCAACAGGGTTGAATTTAGCACATTCTGTTAAAGTATGTTGATGCAGTTTTCTGTTTTCATTGTGTTTACTGTGGCATATTGAAGGTTCAGCGGGTATGAACCACTGGCTTGCATTAGTTGTGGAACCTCATTTAGGCTTGCCATGAGGCACACACAGCCCACATCTGGACCCCTGGGCAAATGTGCAGCACACACTCTCTCTCTGACATACAGTGAAATGGAAGGCGCACAAACACACCCACCCACACACAGAGAGCTCAGTGAGTTCATAACAGCCACAAATTATAACAGCCAGTACCTATGGGAATTCCCAAAACAATACTCTGACCCCTTGTGGCAACTAGATACTATAACCCTTGACTTAATAGTGTCTCCTCTCCCCCTGTCTGTGTTCCAGCGCTGGCCAGCCTCCACTATGTTGATGACCAGAGGGCCCAGATGATACAGGTGGTTCAGGGTGACCAGATTCCTGTGGTCAGTGAGGATGATGTGTCTGGGAACACTGTGGAGTCTGGGACTGACCTCATAGATGGTCTGGAGGCTAGACTGGGCACACTGCGGGAAGACATCATGGATGTGCCTACAGTGGAGGGGGCAGTGGAGCGGGCACAGGTGAGCGGCATCAGGGCTTTTATTCATCTTTCTCTGTACTGTGTTCCAGTTGTCCGTGTGTTATCGTGTAGCAGTGTATTTGTGGATTATCTGTTAATGGCTGAGTCCAGACCTAGTAGCTGTCTGTCTGCTCTGGTTCCAACATACAATTCTCACACCTATACGTCCCTCTTTAATCTTTCAACCGCAACAGAGGAGAAAGAGGGATGTGTGTGTATGTTTGTGCTTGCAAGGGTGTGTTTGTGTGTGTGTGCGTCTGTGTGCGTCTGTGTGCGTGTGTGTGTGTGTGCGTGTGTGTGTGTGTGATTGAGAGAGAGTCTGTAGGAATGTGGGTCGGCTGTAGGCCTCGTTATCGTGGTAGATAAAGCATGGTGCCAGGGCAGCCTGGGAACTTTCTGGGCACCCTGCCTGCTGCCTGTGGCTCAGAGCTCCAACCCTCAGACTGCAACCAGTCTACCATGCATGTTCCCACTGCTGCAGGCTGTAGCTGCTGCCTCAAACGCTGCTCCTGCCCCTGAGGTTTAAACACACCCTGCAGACTGACTGTCTCAGATCAGCTTACTCACCTCTACCCCTAGGCTACCTACCACACCTGACAATTGTCCTATAATTTGTCCCTCAGCTGCAGAATAATAATGGGTTATGGGTCATGTAGTTTTTTCTCTCTCTCGCCTTAGGCTCTGTGTATAGAGATAGAGCAGATGCAGCAGGCCTCGGACCCTGCAGAACTACAAAGATGGAGTCAGCTCTCCTCCAGGGCACGCGATGAGCTGGGCACGCTGCAGTGCATCCTGGGTAGCCTGAAGGACAATCAGGTAGAAAACTGTCCCATAGAATATCCTGCCTCTAGTCTGCTTAAACATCAATGGAACTTTTATAGGACCCAAGCAATGACAAAATAAGGTAGTGATTGTTGTCAATAACGTTCACGATGATGTTGTTTCCAGGTGCGTGTGGTGGAGTTGGAGCGCTGGCTGGATGGCGTACAGGAACTGATGTCACGGGATGCCAAGGGCCAGGGAGACGCAGAGAGACTACAGGAAGAGCTCAACCAGTGCAAGGTCATAGGTCCCACCATTCAAAAACAAACAAAACTTTATTGAACTGTTAGACCTAAAGTACTGCAATGTTATAACCCATGCCCCTCTCTCCCCCATCTCCTTCTTAGGAGTATGTGAGTGAGATGGAGTCAGTGGAGAGTTTAGTGAAGCAGATAGGAGAGAACGTATTGGCGGTGCAGGGGGCTGCAGTACCAGAGTTGGCCCACTGGGGGCAGGCTAAACTGGAGGAGTGCCAGGGGAGGTGGGAGACACTGAGCAAACAGGTGAGGAGAAAGAGGACAGTTCAAACAACACTGGATACAATAAAGCCGGCAAAAAAATGTTGGTTAAAAAAATTGATATAAATAAAAAAGTATACAAGTTTCATTTCACCACCCAAAAATTGACAGCTGTACCATACCGGTTGCAAAATAGTTGGGAGGAGATTTTCGATGTACCGATTTCATATGCACATGGTTTATGAACTGATACACAAAACGACGCTGGGTTCAACCAATACAATGTTATACAGTGCATTCGGACAGTATTCAAAACCCTTGACTTTTTCCACATTTTGTTACGTTACAGCCTTATTCTACAATGTATTAAATATATTTTTTTCTTCATCAACCTACCCACAATAACAATGTCAAAACAGGTTTTTTAGATTTCTTTTCTTTTGTCATTTTGGTGTATTGATGAGAAAACCCTCCCAATTTGATACATTTTAGAATAAAGCTGTAACGTAACAAAATGTGGAAAAAGTCAAGGGGTTTGAATACTTTCCGAATGCACTGTAAATATACAACCATCCCAGCCCTGCAGATTTTGCTGCAAAGAGACAGTATCATTAGATCACTTGTTTTGGTACTCCCCATATGTAGCTTGTTTTTGGTCGCAGGTTCAGGAATGGCTAACAAATTGCAATATTTACTTGGAGCTAACTTTGCAAATAGCACTGCTGTGGGATTTGAAAAAACAGACAATTGATCAATAATATAATAATACTCTTAAAAAATGTTTATCTTTAAAAAATGTTTATCTTTAATTTACGATCTGTAGAAACTATGAGAATTGAAAGGTTCAGAACTTTTGTGAAACATCACAGCACAGTGGAAAAATATATGACAGCTAGAAATCAAAACTGGATGGTCTTCAGAGATAGATGGGAGGGGCTGAGGGTAGCTGAAGGCGTGGAACTAAAAACAAACAAAAGATAACTAATGTAAAATATACTGTCTGTAAAATGTATAGACTGTATAAACTGAAAGTAGAAGCTTAAGTATTGTTTTCCATTAGTTTACTCCAATTAGGGGAGGGGTGGTAGGGTTAGGGGAAAATATATTTAAAAAAATATATATATGAAATAATATATATTTACAAAAAAATATATGGGGATTGGAAATTATGCAGATAATTACATTGATAGAAGCCACAATCTGCAATATTAAAGCTGATCTTCCCCCGAAAATAAATGAAGCCTGCATACTGTACTGCTCATACACTTTTCTGTGTATTTAATGTCAGCGTCTTATTTAAAACCTGACATGTTATTAAGACACTCTGTGTACTTGCTACCCTGTGTAACCTGACAGTGGTCCGTGTTATCTCTCTGTTGTCTCTGGGTAGCTGCTGAGCCACCAGGAGCGTGTAAGTGAGAGCCAGGAGAGGCAGGTGAACCTAAGGAAAGACTTGGCAGAGATGCAGGAATGGATGGCCCAGGTGGACGAGGAGTTCCTCATGAGAGACTTTGAGTACAAGAGTCCTGAGGAGCTGGAGGGGGCACTGGAAGAGATGAAGGTGGGGAACAGAGGACAGAACTTTGACATTTAAAAAAAATACTGGACAACTAGGAACTCCTCATTCCTTCTAGAAAGAAAGTCCCACCAACTAAACCAAAAGAATCCCACTTTAATGCTATGTAGCCAGTTATGGCCCTTCTTATGTGAAAATACTATCCTGATAATCTGGCATGTCTCTTTCTTTCCCCTTTGCCTCATCTCTTCCCTTCTCTCCCCTCCCTACTTAGAGGGCTAAAGAGGATGTGCTACAGAAGGAGGTGAGAGTGAAGATATTGAAGGACAACATTAACATGTTGGTGGCTAAGGCTAAGATGACCCCTGGTGGCAGTGGCCAAGACCTGACAGAGGAGCTGGGGGGAGTCCTGGGGAACTATCAGAAACTATGTGACCGCTTCAAGAGCAAGTGTCACACCCTGGAGGTAAAGAGTTTGATAAGACTAGTCCAAACAACTTATGAGGCACTGGTTCTTTGTTGTATTTGTGTTTATATCATACAGTAATGTGGTTGTAGGTATATATGTCCGTGTCTCATATGGTCTTTCTGACCGCGTTCGTGTGGTCTCCTCTGTAGGAGGTGTGGTCGTGTTGGATGGAGCTGCTGCAGTACTTGGACCTGGAGCAGGGCTGGCTCAACACGTTGGAGGAGAAGCTTCAGGCTACAGAGAACCTACCTGAGAGCACTGAGGCTGTCAACAAGGCTTTGGAGGTAGATATCTCTATTTAAACCTATCCATTCTTCTTTCTTTCCTTTTTCATCTCTCATTCTCTCCCCTCCACTTTATCGTATGCTCTCTCCTTTAATCCCTCCATCCCCCATCCTTCCCACCACTCTGACTCACCCTCTTTATTCAATTGTCTCCCTTTCCCCCTTTCTTTCATGTTATTCGCTTTTCTTTTCCTTTTGACCCTAGAAGGTATTGTTTTGTGTTCTGTCTGTTTCTCTTACTTTGATGTCACCAGTCTGTCCTCTTTGGGCAGACTCCAGCACTCTGTCTGCCTACCTCAGGTACTGTAAGAGTGACGCCGACCTACACTGCATGACCAACCAAAAGTATGTGGACACCTGCTTGTCGAACATCTCATTCCAAAATCATGGGCATTAATATGGAGTTGGTCCTCCCCTTTGCTGCTATAACAGCCTTCTCTCTTCTGGGAAGGCTTTCCACAAGATGTTGGAACATTGCTGCGGGGACTTGCTTCCATTCAGCCACAAGAGCATTAGTGAGGTCGGGCACTGATGTTGGGCAATTAAGCCTGGCTCACAGTCGGTGTAACAATTCATCCCAAAGGTGTTCGATGGGGTTGAGGTCAGGGCTCTGTGCAGGCCAGTCAAGTTCTTCCACACCGATCTCAACAAACCATTTCTGTATGGACCAAGCTTTGTGCACGGGGGAGTTGTCATGCTGAAACAGAAAAGGGCCTTCCTTAAACTGTTGCCACAAATTTGGAAGCACAGAATTGTCTAGAATGTCATTGTATGCTGTAGCGTTAAGATTTCCCTTCACTGGAACTAAGGGGCCTAGCCCGAACCATGAAGAACAGCCCCAGACCATTATTCCTCCTCCACCAAACTTTACAGTTGGCACTATGCATTGGGGCAGGTAGCGTTCTCCTGGTATCCGCCAAATCCAGATTTGTCCATCGACTGCCAGATGGTGAAGCTGGATTCATCACCCCAGAGAACGCGTTTCCACTGCTCCAGAGCCCAATGACAGTGAGCTTTACACCACTCCAGCCGACACTTGGTATTGCACATGGTTATCTTAGGCTTGTGTGTGGCTGCTCAGCCATAGAAACCCATTTCATGATGCTCCCGACGAACAGTTATTGTGCTGACATTGCTTCCAGAGGCAGTTTGGAACTCGGTAGTGAGTGTTACAACCCAAAACAGACGATTTTTACATGCTACGCGCTTCAGCGGTCAGGTTCTGTGGGTTTGTGGGCCTACCACTTTGCGCCTGAGCCGTTGTTGCTCCTTGACGTCCACTTTACAATAACAGCACTTACAGTTGACCGAGGCAGCTCTAGCAGGGCAGAAATTTGACGAACTGACTTGGAAAGGTGGCATCCTATGATGGTGCCACGTTGAAAGTCACTGAGCTCTTCAGTAAGGCCATTCTACTGCCAATGTTTGACTATGGAGATTGCATAGCTGTGCGCTCCATTTTGTACACCTGTGAGCAACGGGTGTGGCTGAAATAGCTGAATCCACTAATTTGAAGGGGCGTCCACATACTCTTGTGTATATATAGTGTATATAAACACTGACACGTCGCCCTCTCTCTTTCCCTCTTTCCTCCCCTTCTCTCTCTCACCCGTCACCTTTATTCTTTATCTCTCCCTCTCTTCTCCCTCCTCTTTCTCTCTCTCTAGTCGTTGGAGTGTGTGTTGCGCCACCCAGGTGACAACAGGACACAGATCAGGGAGTTGGGTCAGACCCTGATAGATGGGGGCATCCTGGACGAACTTATCTCAGAGAGACTAGAGACCTTCAACTCCGCTACGATCAGCTCAGCCACCAGGTCTGTGCAAAGATGACGGGCTGGTGGTGTGTGTGTGTGTGTGTGTGTGTGTGTGTGTGTGTGTGTGTTTGTGGGGATGAGAAAAACAACAGTCTTTGTACATAGCCATCAAGTGGCTGTCTGTCTCTTTCTGCATCTTTGTTTGTGAGAAACTACATGCCTCGTCGATCCTCGACAACAACTTGTTTTCTATTTGTGAATTGTGTATATGGTAGTAGATAATAAATCAAATCTAATTGTATTCGTCACATGCTCCATTAACAACAGGCGTAGACTAACAGTGATATGCTTACTCATATACAGTACCAGTCAAAAGTTTGAACACACCTACTCATTCAGGTAGCCTAGTGGTTAGAGCGTTGGGCCAGTAACTGAAAGGTTGCTAGATCGAATCCCCGAGCTCACAAGGTAAAAATCTGTCGTTCTGCCCCTGAACAAGGCAGTTAACCCACTGTTCCTAGACTGTCACTGTAAATAAGAATTTGTTCTTAACTGACTTGCTTAGTTAAATAAAGGTTAAATAATAAAAAATCCAGGGTTTTTCTTTATTTGTACTATTTTCTACATTGTAGCATAATAGTGAAGACATAAAAACTGTGAAATAACACATAAGAAATCATGTAGTAACCAAAAAAAGTGTTAAACAAATCAAAATATATTTTATATTTGAGATTCTTTAAAGTAGCCACCCTTTGCCTTGATGACAGCTTTGCACACTCTTGTCATTCTCTCAACCAGCTTCATGAGGTAGTCACCTGGAATGCATTTCAATTAACAGGTGTGCCTTGTTAACAGTTAATTTGTGGAATTTCTGTCCTTAATGCGTTTGAGCCAATCAGTTATGTTGTGACAAGGTAGCGGTGGTATACAGAAGATAGCCCTGTTTGGTAAAATAGCAAGAACAGCTCAAATAAACAAATAAAAACCACAGTCCATCATTACTTTTAAGACATGAAGGTCAGTCAATGTGGAAAATTTCAAGAATTTTGAAAGTTTCTTCAAGTGCAGTCGCAAAACCATCAAGCGCTACGAGGAAACTGGCTCTCATGAGGACCACCACAGGAGAGGAAGACTCAGTTACCTCTGCTGCAGAGGATAAGTTCATTAGAATTACCAGCCTCAGAAATTGCATCCCAAATAAATGCTTCACGGGGTTCAAGTAACAGACACATCTCAACATCAACTGTTCAGAGGAGACTGCGTGAATCAGGCCTTCATGGACGAATTGCTGCAAAGAAACCACTACTAAAGGACACCAATAAGAAGAAGAGACAGGCCCAGAAACACAAGCAATGGACATTAGACCAGTGGAAATCTGTCCTTTGGTCTGATGAGCCCAATTTTGAGATTTTTGGTTCCAACTGCCGTGTCTTTGTGAGGTGAATGGATGATCTCCGCATGTGTGGTTCCCACCGTGAAGCATGGAGGAGGAGGTGTGATGGTTCTTTTCTGGTGACACTGTCAGTGATTTATTTAGAWTTCAAGGCACACTTCACCAGCATGGCTACCACAGSATTCTGYAGCGATACGCCATCCCATCTGGTTTGTGCTTAGTGGGACTGTAATTTGCTTTTCAACAGGACAATGACCCAACACACCTCCAGGCTGTGTAAGGGCTATTTGAGTGATGGAGTGCTGCATCAGATGACCTGGCCTCCACAATCACCCGACCTCAACCCAATTGAGATGGTTTGGGATGTGTTGGACCGCAGAGTGAAGGAACGGCAGCCAACAAGTGTTCAGAATATGTGGGAACTTCTTTAAGACTGTTGGAAAAGCATTCCAGGTGAAGCTGGTTGAGAGAATGCCAAGAGTGTGCAAAGCTGTCATCAAGGCAAAGGGTGGCTACTTTGACGATTTGTTTAATACTTTTTTGGTTATTACATGATTCCATATGTGTTATTTCATAGTTTTGATGTCTTCACTATTATTCTACAATGCAGAAAATATAAAAAATAAAGAAAAACCCTTGAATGAGTAGGTGTGTCCAAACTTTTGACTGGTACTGTATGTCATGAACATATCAGCATTATGTCCGTTTCTATATTTTCTAGGCTGTAAACAAGCAGATAAGTATATGTTTGGTAATGTACTTGTCTATATATTATGTATATTGACTTAATGTTGATATTACATCCATCTAGGCTGTGAACCGTCAGATCAGTCTAGAGCAGCAACTGGCCACTCTGAAGGAGAATGAGCAGGTTCTCCAGGCTCTGGAGGAGTCACTGACCCAGCTAGACCACACACTCACCTCCTACCTCACCGACCGCATAGACGCCTTCCAGCTACCGCAAGAGGCGCAGGTACACACATACAGACAGACAGATACACACACACACACACACAAACTCATCTTCTGTCTGACCGACTACATTGACACCTCCCACAAACACATGTAGCGAATGCCAACAATTACTTCTTGGATGTCAGTTTAACCCCTGACCTCTAAACTCGTCTCCATCCTTTGCAGACCATCGGGGCAGAGATTGCGGCCCATGAGGTGACAGTGGAGGAGCTGAGGAGTAGGAACGTGGGTAATATGCCTCCTGCCACCCCAGAGGGCAAGGCTGCTCGCAGTGGAACCATGTTGGACCTGCTGCAGGTACTGACCCCTAGTGGACAGGGGGTGAAATTGTTCTCATTAAAGCCTGTAGGGATAACATAGGAGTTTATGATTTATTGAAAATGTTGTTGTCTCTGCAATTATTCTGGTTGGTCATTATGCTGTCTCTTCCGTCTTTCAGCGGAAGCTGCGAGAGATCTCCACTAAGTACCAGTTGTTCCAGAAGCCTGCTAACTTTGAGCAGCGCATGCTGGACTGTAAGAGGGTTCTAGATGGAGCCAAGGAAGAGCTGCACATTCTAGACATCAGGGAGGTGGAACCCCAACAGATCCAGGCCCACCTCATTGGCTGTATGGTGAGACCTAGAACTAAAACACTTTGAGAAGTCTCTCACAGGTGTGCATGTACATGCGCGCGCACACACGCACGCACGCACGCACACATTCTCCCTCACACTCCCTATCTGTCTCCTTAACCCTTCAGAAACTGTATAAGGTTCTGAGTGAGGTGAAGTTAGAGGTGGAGACAGTGATAAAGACAGGAAGACAGATCGTCCAGAAACAACAGACTGACAACCCCAGAGGCATGGATGAACAACTGACAGCACTTAAACTGCTCTACAACGACCTGGGAGCACAGGTAATACACACAGAAGTGACTATAGTAGTTTAACCTTAGGACATAACAGTCTGGTCTTCTCACTTGGTCAGCTGTGCCATCATGAATAGTTGCGTTCTTAAAATAAACAAGATACTTCTACCTAATTTCAAAATGATGAGGATATCGTCATTTTGACCAACCAAACAGCGAGCCCATCGTCTCTTCTTCTCTCTCCAGGTGACAGAGGGGAAGCAGGACCTGGAGAAGGCTCTGTCTTTGTCTCTGAGACTACATAAGGACAGCGCCGCTCTACAGGACTGGCTGACCACCAACCAGACCCTGCTGCAGCAGAAAAACTCCTCTGGAGACATGCCTGCTGATATAGATGCTGAGATCGCCTGGGCCAACGTGAGTCACGTGTGTGTGTGAGATGTGTGTTCACCGGGCTTGCTGAATAGTTAGTTTGTTGAAATGTTTATTTGGCTTTTGTGTCTGTGTAGAGTGTGGGTGTGCAGAGGATTTGTGTTACGTTTGTATAACGTGTGTGTGTGTGCTCCCCCAGGGCATGCTGAAGGAGTCGGAGCATCGTAAGGCAGACCTGGCTGTGCTGATGGAGACCAGCGCTGGGCTGCAGGGGCTGGTGGAGGGGAGCGAGGGCCCTCTGGAAGACAAGCTGTGTGGCCTTAACGAAGGCTGGGGACAGGTCCGCACCTGGTCCGAGGACTGGCTGAGCACCGTTCTGGTGGGTTCACACTTCACTATCATAGAGACAGAATTAATAGAGAGGTAATCCGATCTAAAGTAATGGTTGAGTAAAGTAATGTGTACATGACAGCAAAAACATCATGTCAGAAGGGACATTTGGAGTAATTCCTGCATCTTGCCTCAGCACTCCGTTTCTCTAGAGAGAAATCAAGTCATTCACTAGAGAAATCAAGTCATTCACTAGAGAAATCAAGTCATTCACTAGAGAAATCAAGTCATTCACTAGAGAAATCAAGTCATTCACTAGAGAAATCAAGTCATTCACTAGAGAAATCAAGTCATTCACTAGAGAAATCAAGTCATTCACTAGAGAAATCAAGTAATTCACTAGAGAAAGCAAGTCATTCACTAGAGAAATCGGAGATATCAAGTCAAGAACTATGTGGGATGCTGCTCTGAAGGGAGTTGGAGTTGTCATTAAGCAAATATTCAACCTAGTTCAATGCAGACACATGGTAATTAACTACAATGATCCTAATCCATTGCGCCATTTTGTTGCGGCATAGAGATGGATCAGAGAGGAAGAGGCGAAGCGAGAGTCTGTCCAAAATAAGCCCAATGCGTTTCAATGGGTTTATTTTGGACCTAAGCTTATCACCTGCCTTCCCGCCTTTGGGAGAACAACTTCCATTGTTAGAGCATAGACATGAGCATCTCGTCATTATATACAGATCTCTGGACTGATACACTTTTACGTCTGTTACGTTAGGTTAGATACACACAGACCGCTTAGACCGCATGAGAGAGCAATGTACACAACACAACGACGAGAGGGACAGTTCGTGAAAGTATACCTTATTTACTTTGAAGAAGTAGTAAAATGATTTTGTCAGACAGCTCTGCAGCATACTTAGGCAGATTAGCTAAATAGGATGACTAAAGACAGTACTTTATGGGTAGAACAGAGTTAACATTACATGGCCTGGCTAGCTGACTGCTACTGCCTGAGAGGAGATCATTTTAAGGAATAAAAAAAGAATAAGGTAATCAAATAAAAATGAAGTAATATACACAACTGAAATATTTGGTTATTTATTAGTCATTTCCTATTTATCTATTGATGTTTATCCAATGTGGACCTGACCGAGACAATGGAATATTTTAAAATGTTTTGTCAATTGAATGTTCACTATTTTTAGCTTAGGAATTTCCATTAAAAAGCTCAAAAAGTATGATGACGTCATTATTTCATGATACATTTCATGTTTTAAATTATCAAAACCGAAATCGATTTTTTAATAATCGCACCAAAAACGGAACCGACCTCAAATTCGAATCGCTCAGCACTACCATCTTTCTACCTCCGTTCCCTACAGAGCCACCAGAACGAGGTGGAGATCTTTGATGAGAACCTGGCCCACATCAGCACCTGGCTGTACCAGACCCAGATCCACCTGGATGAGACGGAGAGACTGCCCACAGTGGAGAGGGAGATAGTAGTTAAGGTGATAGAGACTGCCCACAGTGGAGAGGGAGGTAGTAGTTAAGGTGATAGAGACAGAGAGACTGCCCACAGTGGAGTGTGAGATGGTAGTTAGGTGATAGAGACGGCCCACAGTGGAGAGGGAGACAGTAGTTATGGTGATAGAGACTGCCCACAGTGGAGAGGGAGATAGTAGTTAAGGTGATAGTGACGGCCCACAGTGGAGAGGGAGATGTAGTTAAGGTGATAGAAACTGCTCACAGTGGAGGGGAGATAGTAGTTAAGGTGATAGAGACTGCCCACAGTGGAGAGGGAGGTAGTAGTTAAGGTGATAGAGACAGAGAGACTGCCCACAGTGGAGTGTGAGATGGTAGTTAAGGTGATAGAGCCGGCCACAGTGGAGAGGGAGTAGTAGTTAAGGTGATAGAAACTGCCCACAGTGGAGAGGGAGATAGTAGTTAAGGTGATAGAGACGGCCCACAGTGGAGAGGGAGACAGTAGTTAAGGTGATAGAGACAGCCCACAGTGGAGAGGGAGATAGTAGTTAAGGTGATAGACTGCCCACAGTGGAGAGGGAGATGTAGTTAAGGTGATAGAGACAGAGAGACTGCCCACACTGGAGAGACAGGAGAGGACAGGAAGGGAGACGGTAGGAGAGAGAGAGAGGAGAGGATGAGAGGAGGGGAAGGGAGATGGTAGGAGAGAGAGAGAGGAAAGGGGAGGAGGGGAAGGGAGATGGTAGGAGAGGGAGAGGAAAGGAGAGGAGGGGAAGGGAGACGGTAGGAGAGAGAGAGGAAAGGAGAGGAGGGGAAGGGAGACGGTAGGAGAGAGAGAGGAGAGGATGAAAGCATGGGGAGGGAACTGAAGGATGAAAATTCAATATTGGTTGATTACAATTGAATTTTTATTAGAGCCTATTACCAGAGTTTAGGATATAATTAGCCTGGGGAAATAATAATTGGAGTAATAGCTATTGATGAACCTGTTAATGTATAAATAGTTTGATTGATGTGTGTGTAGACCCTGCTAGAGGAGCTGGATGACATCACTCTGAGAGTGGACAGTGTGAGAGACCAGGCCATCATCCTAATGACCAGTAGAGGTCCTGCCTGCAGAGACGTAGTAGAACCCAAACTGGCTGAACTCAACCGCAACTTTCACAAGGTCTCCCAATGCATCAAAGCTGCCAAGGTACAAATACCCTCACAACACTGTTTCACTGTGTTACAATCACAACTGTCTAGAGCTTTATCATGCAAACTGTAGATAGATACGTACAGTGGGGTAATTCTCTCTCTTTTGTTTCTGATACCCAGATGTCCACCACTCTGGAGCCTGGGACTGTGGATATGATTCAGCAGATACAACAGATCTCTCAGATTCCTCACCAGATCTCTCAGCTCCAACAGGACCAGATTGCTGAGCTCCAGCAGAGCCAGTCAGAGGAGGCCCTGAGCTCCAGCCTGATGCAGACCTTTGAGGGGGAACTAGAGGCAACACTCAGGGCCCTTGAGGACCAGCAGGACCCCGCACACACCCTGGATGATGACAAGGTATATATTGTACACACACACACA
>NC_036854.1:8490626-8505830 GCF_002910315.2 Salvelinus sp. IW2-2015 | reverse complement strand
TAAAGGCTGGCATCCTATGATGTGCCACGTTGAAAGTCACTGAGCTTTCAGTAAGCCATTCTACTGCCAATGTTTTGACTTGGAGATTGCAAAGCTGTGCGCTCCATTTTGTACACCTGTGAGCAACGGGTGTGGCTGAAATAGCTGAATCCACTAATTTTGAAGGGGCGTCCACATACTCTTGTGTATATATAGTGTATATAAACACCTGACACGTCGCCCTCTCCTCTTTTCCCTCTTTCCTCCCCTTCTCTCTCTCACCCTGTCACCTTATCTTTATCTCTCCCTCTCTTCTCCCCTCCTCTTCTCTCTCTCTAGTCGTTGGAGTGTGTGTTGCGCCACCCAGGTGACAACAGGACACAGATCAGGGAGTTGGGTCAGACCCTGATAGATGGGGGCATCCTGGACGAACTTATCTCAGAGAGACTAAGACCTTCAACTCCTGCTACGATCAGCTCAGCCACCAGGGCTGTGTGTGTCTGTGGTGTGTGTGTGTGTGGTGTGTGTGTGTGTGTTGTGTGTGTGGGTGTGTGTGTGTGTGTGTGTGTGTTGTGTGGTGTGGGATGAGAAAAACAACAGTCTTTGTACATAGCCATCAAGTGGCTGTCTGTCTCTTTCTGCATCTTTGTTTGTGGAAACAACATGCCTCGTCGATCCTCGACAACAAACTTGTTTTTCTATTTTTGAATTGTGTATATGGTAGTAGAAATAAAATCAAATCTAATGTGTATTCGTCACATGCTCCTATTAACACAGGCGTAGACTAACAGTGATATGCTTACTCATATTACAGTACCAGTCAAAAGTTTGAACACACCTACTCATTCAGGTAGCCTAAGTGGTCTAGAGCGTTGGGCCAGTAACTGAAAGGTTGCTAGATCGAATCCCCGAGCTACAAGGTAAAAATCTGTCGTTCTGCCCCTGACAAGGCAGTTAACCCACTGTTCCTAGACTGTCACTGTAAATAAGAATTTGTTCTTAACTGACTTGCTTAGTTAAATAAAGGTTAAAATAAAAAAATCCAGGGTTTTTTCTTTATTTGTACTATTTCTTACATTGTAGCATAATAGTGAAGACATAAAAACTGTGAAATTAACACATAAGAATCATGTAGTAACCAAAAAAAGTGTGTAACCAAATCAAAATATATTTTATATTTGAGATTCTAAAGTAGCCACCCTTTGCCTTGATGACAGCTTTGCACACTCTTGGCATTTCTCTCAACCAGCTTCATGAGGTAGTCACCTGGAATGCATTTCAATTAACAGGTGTGCCTTGTTAACAGTTAATTTGTGGAATTTCTGTCCTTAATGCGTTTGAGCCAATCAGTTATGTTGTGACAAGTAGCGGTTGTATACAGAAGATAGCCCTGTTTGGTAAAATAGCAAGAACAGCTCAAATAAACAAATAAAAACCACAGTCCATCATTACTTTTAAAGACATGAAGGTCAGTCATGTGGAAAATTTCAAGAATTTTGAAATTTCTTCAAGTGCAGTCGCAAAACCATCAAGCGCTACGAGGAAACTGCTCTCATGAGGACCACCACAAGGAGAGGAAGACTCAGTTACCCTGCTGCAGAGGATAAGTTCATTAGAATTACCAGCCTCAGAAATTGCATCCCAAATAAATGCTTCACGGGGTTCAAGTAACAGACACATCTCAACATCAACTGTTCAGAGGAGACTGCGTGAATCAGGCCTTCATGACGAATTGCTGGCAAAGAAACCACTACTAAAGGACACCAATAAAGAGAAGAGACAGGCCCAGAAACACAAGCAATGGACTATAGACCAGTGGAAATCTGTCCTTTGGTCTGATGAGCCAATTTTGAGATTTTTGGTTCCAACTGCCGTGTCTTTGTGAGGTGAATGGATGATCTCCGCATGTGTGGTTCCCACCGTGAAGCATGGAGGAGGAGGGTTGATGGTTCTTTTCTTGGTGACACTGTCAGTGATTTATTTAGAATTCAAGGCACACTTCACCAGCATGGCTACCACAGCATTCTGTAGCGATACGCCATCCATCTGTTTGTGCTTAGTGGGACTGTAATTTGCTTTTCAAACAGGACAATGACCCAACACACCTCCAGGCTGTGTAAGGGCTATTTGAGTGATGGAGTGCTGCATAAGAAGACCTGCCTCCACAATCACCCGACCTCAACCCAATTGAGATGTTGGGATGGTGTGGACCGCAGAGTGAAGGAACGGCAGCCAACAAGTGTTCAGAATATGTGGGAACTTCTTTAAGACTGTTGGGAAAAGCATTCCAGGTGAAGCTGGTTGAGAGAATGCCAAGAGTGGCAAAGCTGTCATCAAGGCAAAGGGTGGCTACTTTGACGATTTGTTTAATACTTTTTTGGTTATTACATGATTCCATATGTGTTATTTCATAGTTTGATGTCTTCACTATTATTACAATGCAGAAAATATAAAAAATAAAGAAAAAACCCTTGAATGAGTAGGTGTGTCCAAACTTTTGACTGGTACTGTATGTCATGAACATATTCAGCATTATGTCGTTCTCTATATTTTTCTAGGCTGTTAAACAAGCAGATAAGTAATATGTTGGTAATGTACTTGTCTATATATTATAGATATTGACTTAATGTTGATATTACCCATCTAGGCTGTGAACCGTCAGATCAGTCTAGAGCAGCAACTGGCCACTCTGAAGGAGAATGAGCAGGTTTCCAGGCTCTGGAGGAGTCACTGACCCAGCTAGACCACACACTCACCTCCCTACCTCACCGACCGCATTAGACGCCTTCCAGCTACCGCAAGAGGCGCAGGTACACACATACAGACAGACAGATACACAGCACACACACACACAAACTCATCCTTCTGTCTGACGACTACATGTACACCTCCCACAAACACATTGTAGCGAATGCCAACAATTACTTCTTGGATGTCAGTTTAACCCCTGACCTCAACTCGTCTCCATCCTTTGCAGACCATCGGGGCAGAGATTGCGGCCCATGAGGTGACAGTGGAGGAGCTGAGGAGTAGGAGACGTGGGTAATATGCCTCCTGCCACCCCAGAGGGCAAGGCTGCTCGCAGTGGAACCATGTTGGACCTGCTGCAGGTACTGACCCCTAGTGGACAGGGGGTGAAATTGTTCTCATTAAAGCCTGTAGGGATAACATAGGAGTATGGATTTATTGAAAATGTTGTTTGTCTCTGCAATTATTCTGGTTGGTCATTAGTGCTGTCTCTTCCGTCTTCAGCGGAAGCTGCGAGATTCCACTAAGTACCAGTTGTTCCAGAAGCCTGCTAACTTTGAGCAGCGCATGCTGGACTGTAAGAGGGTTCTAGATGGAGCCAAGGAAGAGCTGCCACATTCTAGACATCAGGGAGGTGGAACCCAACAGATCCAGGCCCACCTCATTGGCTGTTATGGTGAGACCTAGAACTAAAACACTTTGAGAAGTCTCTCACAGGTGTGCATGTACATGCGCGCGCACACACGCACGCACGCACGCACACATTCTCCCTCACACTCCCTATCTGTCTCCTTAACCTTTCAGAAACTGTATAAGGTTCTGAGTTGAGGTGAAGTTAGAGGTGGAGACAGTGATAAGACAGGAAGACAGATCGTCCCAGAAACAACAGACTGACAACCCCAGAGGCATGGATGAACAACTGACAGCACTTTAAATGCTCTACAAACGACCTGGGAGCACAGGTAAAACACACAGAAGTGACTATAGTAGTTTAACCTTAGGACATAACAGTCTGGTCTTCTCACTTGTCAGCTGTGCCATCATGAATAGTTGCGTTCTTAAAATAAACAAGATACTTCAACCTAATTTCAAAATGATGAGATATCGTCATTTTGACCAACCAAACAGCGAGCCCATCGTCTCTTCTTCTCTCTCCAGGTGACAGAGGGGAAAGCAGGACCTGGAGAAGGCTCTGTCTTTGTCTCTGAACTACATAAGGACAGCGCCGCTCTACAGGACTGGCTGACCACCAACCAGACCCTGCGTGCAGCCAGAAAAATCCTCTGGAGACATGCCTGCTGATATAGATGCTGAGAGCGCCTGGGCCAACGTGAGTCACGTGTGTGTGTTGAGATGTGTGTTCACGGGCTGGCTGATAGTTAGTTTGTTGAAATGTTTATTTGCTTTTGGGTCTTGTGTAGAGTGTGGGTGTGCAGAGGATTTGTGTTACGTTTGTATAACGTGTGTGTGTGCTCCCCCCAGGCATGCTGAAGGAGTCGGAGCATCGAAGGCAGACCTGGCTGTGCTGATGGAGACCAGCCGCTGGGCTGCAGGGGCTGGTGGAGGGAGAGCGGGAGGGCCCTCTGGAAGACAGCTGGTGTGGCCTTAACGAAGGTCTGGGGACAGGTCCGCACCTGGTCCGAGGACTGGCTGAGCACCGTTCTGGTGGGTTCACACTTCACATCATCATAGAACAGAATATAGAGAGGTAATCCGATCTAAAGGAATGGTTGAGTAAAGTAATGTGTACATGACAGCAAAAACATCATGTCAGAAGGGACATTTGGAGTAATTCCTGCATCTTGCCTCAGCACTCCGTTTCTCTAGAGAGAAATCAAGTCATTCACTAGAGAAATCAAGTCATTCAACTAGAGAAATCAAGTCATTCACTAGAGAAATCAAGTCATTCACTAGAGAATCAAGTCATTCACTAGAGAAATCAAGTCATTCACTAGAGAAATCCAAGTCATCACTAGAGAAATCAAGTAATTCACTAGAGAAAGCAAGTCATTCACTAGAGAAATCGGAGATATCAAGTCAAGAACTATGTGGGATGCTGCCTGAAGGGAGTTGGAGTTGTCATTAGCAAATATTCAACCTAGTTCAATGCAGACACATGGTAATTAACTTACAATGATCCTAATCCATTGCGCCATTTTGTTGCGGCATAGAGATGGATCAGAGAGGAAGAGGCGAAGCGAGAGTCTGTCCAAAATAAGCCCAATGCGTTTCAATGGGTTATTTTGACCTAAGCTTATCACCTTGCCTTCCCGCCTTTGGAGAACAACTTCCATTGTTAGAGCATAGACATGAGCATCTCGCATTATATACAGATCTCTGGACTGAACACTTTTACGTCTGTTACGTTAGGTTAGATACACACAGACCGCCTTAGACCGCATGAAGGAGCAATGTACACAAACACAACGACGAGAGGGACAGTTCGTGAAAAGATACCTTATTTTACTTTTGAAGAAGTAGTAAAATGATTTTGTCAGACAGCTCTGCAGCATACTTAGGCAGATTAGCTAAATAGGATGACTAAGACAGTACTTTATGGAGAAACAGAAGTTAACATTACATGGCCTGGCTAGCTGACTGCTACTGCCTGAGAGGAGATCATTTTAAGGAATAAAAAAAGAATAAGGTAATCAAATAAAAATGAAGTAATATACACAACTGAAATATTTGGTTATTTTATAGTCATTTCCTATTTATCTATTGATGTTTATCCATGTGGACCTGACCGAGACAATGGAATATTTTAAATGTTTTGTCAATTGAATTTCACTATTTTTTAGCTTAGGGAATTTCCATTAAAAAGCTCAAAAGTATGATGACGTCATTATTTCATGATACAATTTCATGTTTTAAATTATCAAAACCGAAATCGATTTTTTAATAATCGCACCAAAACGGAACCGACCTCAAATTCGAATCGCTCAGCACTCCATCTTTCTACCTCCGTTCCCTACAGAGCCACCAGAACGAGGTGGAGATCTTTGATGAGAACCTGGCCCAATCAGCACCTGGCTGTACCAGACCCAGATCCACCTGGATGAGACGGAGAGACTGCCCACAGTGGAGAGGAATAGTAGTTAAGGTGATAGAGACTGCCCACAGTGGAGAGGAGGTAGTAGTTAAGTGATAGAGACAGAGAGACTGCCACAGTGGAGTGTGAGATGGTAGTTAAGGTGATAGAGACGGCCCACAGTGGAGAGGGAGACAGTAGTTATGGTGATAGAGACTGCCCACAGTGGAGAGGAGATAGTAGTTAAGGTGATAGTGACGGCCCACAGTGGAGAGGGAGATAGTAGTTAAGGTGATAGAAACTGCTCACAGTGGAGAGGGAGATAGTAGTTAAGGTGATAGAGACTGCCCACAGTGGAGAGGGAGGTAGTAGTTAAGTGGATAGAGACAGAGAGACTCCACAGGGAGTGTGAGATGGTAGTTAAGGTGATAGAGACGGCCCACCAGTGGAGAGGGAGATAGTAGTTAAGGTGATAGAAACTGCCCACAGTGGGAGAGGAGATAGTAGTTAAGGTGATAGAGACGGCCCACAGTGGAAGAGGGAGACCAGTAGTTAAGGTGATAGAGACAGCCCACAGTGGAGAGGGAGATAGTAGTTAAGGTGATAGACTGCCCACAGTGCGAGAGGGAGATAGTAGTTAAGGTGATAGAGACAGAGAGACTGCCCACACTGGAGAGACAGGAGAGGACAGGAAGGGAGACGGTAGGAGAGAGAGAGAGGAGAGAAATGAGAGGAGGGGAAGGGAGATGGTAGGAGAGAGAGAGAGGAAAGGGGAGAGGGGAAGGGAGATGGTAGGAGAGGGAGAGGAAAGGAGAGGAGGGGAAGGGAGACGGTAGGAGAGAGAGAGGAAAGGAGAGGAGGGGAAGGGAGACGGTAGGAGAGAGAAGAGGAGAGGATGAAAGCATGGGGAGGGAACTGAAGGATGGAAAATTCAATATTGGTTGATTACAATTGAATTTTTATTAGAGCCTATTACCAGAGTTTAGGAATATAATTAGCCTGGGGAAAAATAATTTGGAAGTAATAGCTATTGATGAACCTGTTATGTATAAATAGTTTGATTGATGTGTGTGTAGACCCTGCTAGAGGAGCTGGATGACATCACTCTGAGAGTGGACAGTGTGAGAGACCAGGCCATCATCCTAATGACCAGTAGAGGTCCTGCCGCAGAGACGTAGTAGAACCCAAACTGGCTGAACTCAACCGGCAACTTTCACAAGGTCTCCCAATGCATCCAAAGCTGCCAAGGTACAAATACCCTCACAACACTGTTTCACTGTGTTACAACACAACTGTCTAGAGCTTTATCATGCAAACTGTAGATAGATACGTACAGTGGGGTAATTCTCTCTCTTTTGTTTCTGATACCCAGATGTCCACCACTCTGGAGCCTTGGGACTGTGGATATGATTCAGCAACAACAAATCTCTCAGATTCCTCACCAGATCTCTCAGCTCCAACAGGACCAGATTGCTGAGCTCCAGCAGAGCCAGTCAGAGGAGGCCCTGAGCTCCAGCCTGATGCAGACCTTTGAGGGGAACTAGAGCAACACTCAGGCCCTTGAGACCAGCAGGACCCCGCACACACCCTGGATGATGACAAGGTATATACTTGTACACACCACACACACACACACACACACACAACACCACACACACACACACACACACACACACACACACCCACCACACACAACACACACACACACACACACACACACACAAAGTGGTTAAGTTTATGACTGGTCAAACAAAGAACACAAAGTGCTGTAAGCTGTATACAGTGTCACAGACAAACAAGGGTGTGATTGGGCAGTCTGTCCTCAGAGTGTGTTATCAGGGACTTATTATTGTGTAATGCGGCTGAACAAATCACACCAGCCCAGACCAGGGTCAATGTCAGTCAGGAAGCAGAGTGTTTTTCTTACTCCTGTCTGTCGACCCTCGGCTCTCTGGAAAAGGACATCATTTAGGATTCTTCAAGCTATTTTTGGTTCGGATTCACAGTTTAATTAATTTTTTGTTTTTGATTATGGGCGTAATGTTCATTTTCTAACCCTGGAAAACCCTAGTTCAGTTGTTTGATTGGTTTTGATTGAAAGGGAGTCTTTGTTTCCATGACAATGTTCACTGTGACCCTGTGTGTTGACCGGTCAGATGGATGAGGAGAAGGCTGGCATGGAGGACCTGCTGAGGAGAGGAGAGGAGGTGCTGCTCCAGACTGCAGACGAGGGCCAGAGGGAGGGGCTGAGACTCCGGCTGCTCCGGCTGCAGGCGCAGTACACCACTCAGAGGGTGAGAGAGAATGATACACAATCTCTACACTAACTCAACAATCATGTAACATTTATATCCTAACACTGTAACCATACAATAATAGCATTAACAACAATACATCACACAGATTGAGGGAGTAAGAATAAAAACCCATTTAATTTACCAACTACATGTGAGAGACGGCATAGATACTCAATAATAAGATAAAGTGCATTGCAGCATTTCAGATGTAAATGTATTCCTGTCTCGTAGTATAGTAGAGATCTGTTTTAAGATCTGGAGGACCGGTGGCCTTGGCCATGTTATGCAGGCTCTCTGTTTGCGATTAATTACGCACAGTATGGCCTTGTCTGGTGTGTGCGTGTTTGTGTGTGTGTGTGTGTGTGTGTGAGTGGGTTTGTAATTGTGTTTGTGTTTGTGTGTCTAAATTCCTATCTTGTCTCTACAGGAGTTTAGGGTGCTGAGAGTGAGACAGGTGGAGGTCTCCATAGACGACGACTCTTCTTCAAACAGCTTCACAGAGCAGAGAGACAGACAGGACCTGACTGCAGAGGTGAGTCACATTCTATACTGAACAAAAATATAAACGCAACATGTAAAGTGTTTCTCCCATGTTTTATGAGCTGAAATAAAAGATCCCAGAAATTTTCCATACGCATGTTTACTTCCCTGTTAGTGAGAATTTCTCTTTTGCCAAGATAATCCATCCACCTGATAGGTGTGGCATATCAAGAAGCTGATTAAACAGCATGATCATTACACAGGGTGCACCTTGTGCTGGGGACAATAAAAGACCACTCTAAAGTTTTGAGGGAGCGTGCAATTGGCATGCTGACTGCAGGAATGTCCACCAGAGCTGTTGGCAGGGAATTTAATGTTAATTCTCTACAATACGCTGCCTCCAACGTCATTTTTGATTTTTGGCAGTATGTCCAATAGAGGTCGACCGATTATGATTTTTCAACGCCGATACCGATTATTGGAGGGCCCAAAAAAATCCGATACCGATTAATCGGACAGTTTTTAAAATGTATTTGTAATAATGACAATTACAACAATACTGAATGAACACTTATTTTAACTTAATATAATACATCAATAAAATCAATTTAGCCTCAAATAAATAATGAAACATGTTCAATTTGGTTTAAATAATGGGCAAAAACAAAGTGTTGGAGAGAAGTAAAAGTTGCCAATAATGTTGCTATGTAAGAAAGCAAAGTTTAAGTTCCTTGCTCAGACATGAGACATATGAAAGCTGGTGGTTCCTGTTTAACATGAGTCTTCAATTGCCAGGTTAAGAAGTTTTAGGTTTGTAGTTATTATTAGGAATTATAAGGACTATTTCTCTCGTATACCCATTTGTATTCAGTAACTGTACTATTGGATGTTCTTATAAGGCACTTTAGTAATTCCAGATGTAACAGTATCTTCCATCCCTCTCCTCGCCCTACTGGCTCGACCGACGGAACACGAACCGAAACACGCCCACCTACCGACAGCCAGTTCACCCATGGCAAGCAACGGATAACTACTCAAGCATTCAGAGCGAGTGACGATATTGAAATGCTATTACCGCGCGCACCCCGGCTAACTCTGCCTAGCCATTTCACATCGCGTATAACCCAGCCTAATCTCGGGATTATAGCCTTGAAGCACACAGCGAAGCAGCTCTGGCCAAATACGCAGGAAAAGGTTGCTGTTTGAATGAAGCTTACGAGCCTGCTGGTGCTACCATCGCTCAGTCAGACTGCTCTGTCAAATCATAGACTTAGTTATAACATAATAACACACAGAAATACGAGCCTTAGGTCATTAATATGGTCGAATCCGAAACTTCATCTCAAAAACAAAACGTTTATTCTTTCAGTTGAAATACGGAACCGTTCCGTATTTTATCTAACGGGTGGCATCCATAAGTCTAAATATTCCTGTTACCATTGCACAACCTTCAATGTTATGTCATAATTACGTAAATTCTGGCAAATTAGGCGGCCCAAACTCGTTGCGAGTACATTCGACTTCTGCGCTGCAATTGAACGCAAGAGATGTGACACCATTTCACCTGGTTAATATTGCCTGCTAACCTGGATTTCTTTTAGCTAAATATGCAGGTTTAAAAAAATATAATACTTCTGTGTATTGATTTTAAGAAAGGCATCGCTGTTTATGGTTAAGTACACATTGGAGCAATGATACGCACCGCATCGATTATATGCAACGCAGGACACGCTAGATAAACCAGTAATATCATCAACCATGTGTCGTTAACTAGTGATTATGATTGATTGATTGATTGTTTTTTATAAGATAGTTTAATGCTAGCTAGCAACTTACCTTTGCTTCTACTGCATTCGCGTAACAGGCAGGCTCCTCGTGGATTGCAATGTAATCAGGTGGTTAGAGCGTTGGACTAGTTAACTGTAAGGTTGCAAGATTGAATCCCCCGAGCTGACAAGGTAAAAATCTGTCGTTCTGCCCTGAACGAGGCAGTTAACCCACCCACTAGGCCGTCATTGAAAATAAGAATATGTTCTTAACTCACTTGCCTAGTTAAATAAAGATTAAATAAAGGTGAAAAAAAAAGATAATATGCCAAATCGGTGTCCAAAAATACCGATTTCCGATTGTTATGAAAACTTGAAATCGGCCCAATTAATCGGCCATTCCGATTAATCGGTCATCTCTAATGTCCAACCAGCTTCACAACTGCAGACCATGTGTAACTCCACCAGTCCAGGACCTCCACATCCGGCTTCTTCAACTGCGGGATGTGAGACAAGCCACCCGATGATGAAAATGTGGGTTTGCACAACAGAAGAATTTCTGCACAAACTGTCAAAAACCGTTTCAGGAAAGATCATCTGTATGCTCGTCGTTCTCACCAGGGTCTTGACCTGACTGCAGTTCAACGTCTTAACCGACTTTATGAGGCAAATGCTCACTTCGATGGCCACTGTGCTCTTCACGGATGAATGCCCCATGGTGGCTGTGGGGTTGTGGTATGGGCAGCATAAGCTACAGACAATGAACACAATTGCATTTTATCAATGAAATTAAATGCACAGAGATACCGTGACGAGATCCTGAGGCCCATTGTCGTGCCATTCATCCGCTGCCATCACCTCATGTTTCAGCATGATAATACACGGCCCCATGTCGCAAGGATCTGAACACAATTCCTGGAAGCTGAAAATGTCCTAGTTCTTCCATGGCCTGCATACTCACCAGACATGTCACCCTTTGAGCATGTTTGGGATGCTCTGATCGATGTGTACGACAGCGTGTTACCGTTATCTCTTCAGATCTTTTCCCTCCTCTCCTTGTATTCATTAATGCTGTTCAACTGTATGGATGCAGATTTTATCTATTGTATCTCAGGAATTATTTAAGAAGTAGAGGGCGTAAGAAAGGACAAGATAACTTGGAACCACGCTGTTCGTACAAACATCGATCCAGATGTTGACCATCGCGCGGAAAAAGCATACTTAGTTCGGCCAAACATGCACAGGAGCTCCAAATAGAGATGATAGTGGGTGACATTGGATACTGGTGAAAGTTGATGTCAGGTCGACTACTAATCCCGGAGACGATACTAGGCACATTTTTCAGCTTCCCAGGAATTGTGTTCAGATCCTGCCGACATGGCGTGTATTATCATGCTGAAACAT
This sequence comes from Salvelinus sp. IW2-2015, assembly GCF_002910315.2. Classification (NCBI taxonomy): domain Eukaryota; kingdom Metazoa; phylum Chordata; class Actinopteri; order Salmoniformes; family Salmonidae; genus Salvelinus; species Salvelinus sp. IW2-2015. The sequence continues at coordinate 8,494,125 of NC_036854.1, read as the reverse complement.
GAGGTGATGTGCAGCGGATGAATGCACGACAATGGGCCTCAGGATCTCGTCACGGATTCTCTGTGCATTTAAATTTCCATGTGATAAAAATGCAATTGTGTTCATTGTCTGTAGCTTATGCCTGCCCATACCACAACCCCACAGCCACCATGGGGCATTCATCCGTGAAGAGCACAGTGGCCATCGAGAGGTGAGCATTTGCCCTATAAGTCGGTTAAGACGTTGAACTGCAGTCAGTCAAGACCCTGGTGAGAACGACGAGCATACAGATGATCTTTCCTGAAACGGTTTTGACAGTTTGTGCAGAAATTCTTCTGTTGTGCAAACCCACATTTCATCATCGGTGGCTTGTCTCGAGGCCATCCCGCAGTTGAAGAAGCCGGATGTGGAGGTCCTGGACTGTGAGTTACACATGGTCTGCAGTTGTGAAGCTGGTTGGACATTAAGAGATCGACCGATTAATCGGAATGGCCGATTAATTAGGGCCGATTTCAAGTTTTCATAACAATCGGAAATCGGTATTTTTGGACACCGATTTGGGCAATATATCTTTTTTTTACACCTTTATTTAATCTTTATTTAACTAGGCAAGTGAGTTAAGAACAAATTCTTATTTCAATGACGGCCTAGTGGTGTTAACTGCCTCGTTCAGGGGCAGAACGACAGATTTTACCTTGTTCAGCTCGGGGATTCAATCTTGCAACCTTACATTAACTAGTCCAACGCTCTAACCACCTGATTACATTTGCAATCCACGAGGAGGCCTGCCTGTTACGCGAATGCAGTAGAAGCAAAGGTAAGTTGCTAGCTAGCATTAAACTTATCTTATAAAAAACAATCAATCAATCAATCATAATCACTAGTTAACGACACATGGTTGATGATATTACTGGTTTATCTAGCGTGTCCTGCGTTGCATATAATCGATGTCGGTGCGTATCATTGCTCCAATGTGTACTTAACCATAAACAGCGATGCCTTTCTTAAAATCAATACACAGAGTATATATGTAAACCCTGGATATTTAGCGTAAAGAAATCCGGTTAAGCAGCAATAGTTAACCAGGGTTGAAAAACTTGTGTCACATCTCTTGCTGTCATTGCACCGCGACGATCAGTGTATACGCAACAGTTGGGCGCCATAATTGCTCAGAATCTTTACGTCAATTATGACATAACATTGAAGTGTGGTGCAAGTGTATACAGGAATATATTATAGACTTATGATGCCACCGACGTTAGATAAAATATACGGAACGGCTTGCGTATTTCACGAAAGAATAAACGTTTATGTTTTTAGATGCATGTTTCCGAGATTCGGACCCATTATTAATGACCTAAGGCTCGTATTGTATTTTATTCTGTGTTTATAACATGTATCATAACTATGCTCTATGATTTCGACGAGAGCAGTCCTGTACCTGAGCGGATGCGTACGGCCACCAGCAGCTCGTACAAAGCATTCATTCTCAAAACAGCACTTTCCCTTGCGTTTATGCAGAGAGCTCTCGCTGTGCTTCAAGGCTATCAAGCTCTCCCGAGATAGGCTTGTTAAACGTATGTGAAATAGCTAAGCAAGTTGCGGTGTAGCGCGCTAATCACATTCACAACCGCACTAGCTCTAGAGCTTAGGAGTAGTTATTCCCTTGCCTCGCTCGAGGCTAACGCTGCTTAGGGTGGCTGTTGTCGTTGTGTTCTGGTTCGAGCACAGGTTACGAGAGTGATGGGAGGGCTGGCCAAGCTATACGTCCTGGGCATTTACTATAGCTGGCCTATAAGAACATCAATAGTCTCAAAGGTATATGAATACAAATGGTATAGAGAGAAATAGTCTTATAGCATCGCTCTACTAATAACTATAACTAAAACTTTACGGTGGAACCTATTGAAGACTCATGTTTAATAAAGAACACCACTTTATGATGTTCTCATGTTCTGAGCAAGGAACTTAACCTTTAGCTTTCTTACATAGCACATATTGACTTTTAATTTCTTGTCTCCAAATTGTTTTGATTTTGAACACTGACATTTTAAATTAGTTATATATTTGAGCTAAATTGATTTATTGGATGGTATTATTTAAGTTAAATAAGTGTTCATTCAGTATTGTTGTAAATTGTCATTATTACAAATATCCATTTTAAAAACTGTCCGATAATTGGTAATACGCATTCTTTTGGGCCCTCCAATATCCCGGTATCGCGTTGAAAAAATCATAATGGGTTCCGACCTCTATTGGACATACTGCCACAAAATCAAAAAATGGACGTTGGAGGCAGGTATTTTGGACGAATTAAAATTGAAATCCTGCCAACAGCTCTGGTGGACATTCCTGCATCAGCAATGCCAATTGCACGCTCCTTCAAAACTTTAGAGAGTGGTTTTTATTGCCCTCAGACAAGGTGGCATCCTCTGTAACTGATCATGCATGTTTAAATGCAGCTTCTGTAATGCCACAGCGCTATCAGGTTGGATGGATTATATTGGCAAAGAGAATTCTCCACTACAGCGGAGATAAGACATCGCGTATGAGAATAATTTATGCGATTTTTATCTTCAGCTCATAAACAAATGGAGCCACATTTAACATGTCGTTCTTATCTATTTTTGTTCAGTATAGAATGTGATGCACTTGGCCAGTCAGTCCTGTCCTGCTCTCTGCTCTGTGAAGACTGTTGAGACCAGAGTCGTCGCTTAGGAGACCTCCACCTGTCACTCTATCAGTCAACCTCTTAGAGACATCTGTAGAGACAAGATAGGCAATTTAGACACACTAACACACACCTACAATTACAAACACACAACACACCCACACACACACAAAACGGCATCACAGACAAGGCGCATACTGTGCGATAATTAATCTGCCACCAACAGTAGAGCTGCCATCAAGCTGTGCCACGGCACCGTCCTCCAGATCTTAAAAAGATCTCTACTACTACGAAGACAGGAATAGATTTAAATCTGAATGCTGTGCAATTGCACTTTATCTTAAATTATTGAGTAATCTATGCGCGTCTCTTCTCACATGTGATGTTGTAATTAACTGGGTTTTTAATTTCTTTATCTCCCTCAAATTTGTTGTGATGTATCTTTGTTTTATGGCTATTTATTGGTAAGGTTACAGTGTTAGGATATGAAATAGTTACTGATTGTTGAGCTTGTGTAGCCGATTGTGTATCAATTCCCTTCGTCAACCCTGCATGTGTACTGCGCACTGCCAGCCGGAGCAGCGAGTCTCAAGACCTCCCCGTCTGGCCTCGTCCTGCGTCTGGCGAGCAGCCTGCCTTCTCCTTCTCAGCAGTCTCCATTGCAGCCTCTTTCTCCACTCCTCTGAGCGGTCCATACACACAGCGGAACCAGTGAAGATTTGTATGGACAACAAAGACCCCCTTTCATCAAAACCACATCAAACAACTGAACTAGGGTTTTCCAGGTATTGCAAAATGAACATTAGCCCTATAATCAAAAACAAAAATTAATTAAACTGTGACATCCTG
>NC_036854.1:8473657-8490601 GCF_002910315.2 Salvelinus sp. IW2-2015 | reverse complement strand
TATTGATTTTAAGAAAAGGCATCGCTGTTTATGGTTAAGTACACATTGGAGCAATGATACGCACCGCATCGATTATATGCAACGCAGGACACGCTAGATAAACCAGTAATATCATCAACCATGTGTCGTTAACTAGTGATTATGATTGATGATTGATTGTTTTTTTATAAGATAAGTTTAATGCTAGCTAGCAACTTACCTTTGCTTCTACTGCATTCGCGTAACAGGCAGGCTCCTCGTGGATTGCAATGTAATCAGGTGGTTAGAGCGTTGGACTAGTTAACTGTAAGGTTGCAAGATTGAATCCCCCGAGCTGACAAGGTAAAAATCTGTCGTTCTGCCCCTGAACGAGGCAGTTAACCCACCCACTAGGCCGTCATTGAAAATAAGAATTTGTTCTTAACTCACTTGCCTAGTTAAATAAAGATTAAATAAAGGTGTAAAAAAAAAGATATATATGCCAAATCGGTGTCCAAAAATACCGATTTCCGATTGTTATGAAAACTTGAAATCGGCCCTAATTAATCGGCCATTCCGATTAATCGGTCGATCTCTAATGTCCAACCAGCTTCACAACTGCAGACCATGTGTAACTCCACCAGTCCAGGACCTCCACATCCGGCTTCTTCAACTGCGGGATGGTCTGAGACAAGCCACCCGATGATGAAAATGTGGGTTTGCACAACAGAAGAATTTCTGCACAAACTGTCAAAAACCGTTTCAGGAAAGATCATCTGTATGCTCGTCGTTCTCACCAGGGTCTTGACCTGACTGCAGTTCAACGTCTTAACCGACTTTATAGGGCAAATGCTCACCTTCGATGGCCACTGTGCTCTTCACGGATGAATGCCCCATGGTGGCTGTGGGGTTGTGGTATGGGCAGGCATAAGCTACAGACAATGAACACAATTGCATTTTATCAATGGAAATTTAAATGCACAGAGATACCGTGACGAGATCCTGAGGCCCATTGTCGTGCCATTCATCCGCTGCCATCACCTCATGTTTCAGCATGATAATACACGGCCCCATGTCGCAAGGATCTGAACACAATTCCTGGAAGCTGAAAATGTCCTAGTTCTTCCATGGCCTGCATACTCACCAGACATGTCACCCTTTGAGCATGTTTGGGATGCTCTGGATCGATGTGTACGACAGCGTGTTCCAGTTCCCACCAAATATCCATCTTCACACAGCCATTGAAGAGGAGTGGGACAACATTCCACAGGCCACAATCAACAGCCTGATCAACTCTATGCGAAGGAGATGTATTGCACTGCATGAGGCAAATGGTGATACCTTTTTTGTAAGGTATCTGTGACCATATCTGTATTCCCAGTCGTGAAGTCAATAGATTAGGACCTAATGAATTTATTTCCATTGACTTATTTCCTTATACGAACTGTAACTCAGCAAAGTCTTAGAAATTGTTGCACGTTGGGTTTAACATTTTTGTTCAGTGTATCACTAGTATTACACATTACCTATTATCTTATTCACTATGTCCTTTTAATGACCTTGTTTTGTTGTGTGACGTATTTATGACAGTCAAATTAAATGTGATATCAAAATGTTGACATTTGATGCTTCCCACAGACTCATGTTGTTGTGTTACCTACCTTAGTTGAATGTACTGGTTGTAAGTCGTTCTAAGAGTGTCTGCTAAATGTAATTGCAAAATGTCTGATTCACACACGATTTACTTCTTCTAACATAATATCGTCTCTTGCCAGCAGATGGAGCCAGAGGACAGGGTGCCCTCTCTCAGTCCCTCAGACTACCTGCTGAATATCAACAAGGTTCTGCTGGCCATGGCCGACAACGAACTGCTGCTCAACTCCTCCGAGCTCAGCAGTGGTCTCTATGAAGACTTCTCCAGCCAGGAGGACACACTGAGGGTGAGAGAGGGAGGGAGGAGGGGAAAGGGGGTAGGGATGAGGGGAGAGATAGGTCCTGTAGGTCTGAACGGATACCTCTCACTCTTTTACTTACGTGTCCCCCCTCCTCTCTCCTCCCTCTCTCTCTTGTCCCCCTCTCTCTCCTACCCCTCTCCTCCTTCTCTCTCTCCCAGAGTATAAAGGAGAGTCTGGAGTGTGTGGGGGAGCAGGTGACGGTGATCCATGAGCGCCAGCCTGATGCCATCCTGGAGGCGTCGCAGAGAGAGGTGGCACAGATAGGAGACGCCCTCACCCAGCTCAATGCAGAGTGGGACCGCCTCAACCGCATGTACAACCACCGCAAAGGGTGGGTGACTCACGGTCAACATTGTTACATAGTACCTGTCAGGTGTTCATACACAATGAGCACTAAAGAGCATAAGGAAAAATAAATGGGAAACAAAATGCTAATTGTAGCATCACAATAAAGGGAAGAAGAGCAGCCGTAGTCTTTGGTGGTCCCGTATTGCATGTGAGAGGATATGTTTGTCGCCTCGAATACGGGCACTTAGATGTAGCTTGATGTAACTCTGATCACTGATCCGTCAGTGTCAGCCACACACACACACACACAGAGAATGACGTCACTAAGTCATGATCTTGTCTCCATCCTGTCTCTGTACTAGTCTGTCAGGGAGTTTCATCCCCCACTGACCTAGCATGTGTACAGAGTAAATGTCAGTTATCAGATATTGACCACAGACAAGAGAGGATGGAGAGATATGCCAGGGCACGACACATTGTTTCCTTAGCTAGCTAGCTACATGCCGAATGTATCTGAAATTACATGATCAATTGATGTTTACTGGGCATGAAAAGCATTCCTTTACTTGCTGTATAAGTCTGATGATAGAGCTAAGTGTGGAATAATCGGAAATGTGTCGTTCTGACTATCCTCTTCAAGACGTGACGATATTAAAACCAAAATGTTTAAATATTTATTTAACAATCCCTTGAAAATGGGTCTCTGCCCCACAGCAGCCAAATCGAACGCACTACAGCGTATTGTGACATTTTATTGATAATGACCTATTCTATCTTTATATAGAGATGGTGGTAGTTCATTGTGAGGTTCATTGGTATTTTCTCCGGTCATTCCCTGGCGTCCCACACATATGTTACTGTTTAATGGAAGTCAGGAACGGGGCAACGTTTTTCCTTCTCCTTTCTCTTTATTGGAAAAATAAGGAATTTCCCAGTGGAAACAACCTAATTCTGATTCCGGATTGATTCCAGAATCCACCCACCAACACCCACAAAAGGAATAATGAATTAATTGTTTAAAAAAACTAAACACGGGCATTGGATAGCATGAATCGATTTATTAATCACTTTATTTATTCATTATTGTTACAGTTATGATATATATCATGTTATTTCTATTTATATCGTTTTTTAATGACCATTTTCATTATTTTATTTCACTTAGTCCTGCATGTTGGATCTCAGAGCCAAAGATTTTCACTGTACCCTGGTAGTACACAATATCAGGTTTCCCATAATCACACCTGCAACCCTTTACATGTGACTATTAAACACTCTGAATCAGAATCTGAATAAAGGCAAATCACCTGGAGGGATGGTATTTGTTCTCAGGTCTATTTAAAATGTGGGAATCAATTAGTTCCACTATTGCTCAATGGTTAATACAAGTGTTCACAATGGTTCATTTGGGAGAAATGTGAATAGAGTACTAATTTAGCTTTTATTTAAAAACAACGCCACCCAGTGTTCTCACTATCGTCCCCTATTTCCAAATGTTGTCGTCCCGTCTCGAGACTTACTTACCCAAATTGTTCCACACGGAACAAAGCGGGTTTAAAAAGCATTTATCCTCAGATAACCGACTATTACGTACAGTATCTTACATGCTTCATCAGAAACAACAGCTCCTTGGGCTGTGGTGTCTCGCCATGCAGAAAAAGCTTTTGATAGACCAGAGATATGAGCATTCTCGTCTGTCTTGGAACATATGGGAATTGGCTCATTTAAATGTATTAAAATACTATTTACCAATCCCACAGCCATAGTAACAACAGGCAATACCTGCTCTGCTCCGTCCGTTCAGAATCACTAGAAGCCGCAGACAAGGATCCAATTTCGCCTTTGCTATTCTTATTATCCATGGAACTCCTGCCCCAGGTAATTTGTCAATAGAAGGAAATAAGACCTATTTCCCTCAAATCTACTGATCACTTCATCTCATTATATGCAGAGGATATTGTACTATATCTAGACAATGTATTTCAATCACTCCCAAATGCATTAAAGTTCATAGATAAATTCAACTTCATCTTAAGTTATAAAATGTATCTAACCAAATCAGCCCTACTGCCTCTCAAGACCCCGATGGAGGACTCCATCTCTACGTATGAATCCCAATCGTTTCCCATTTAAAGTATTTGGGAGTAGATATAGTTCCTTCCTTAGATAAAACCATTACCACAGCATTTAACAGAACAATCAATTCAATCTGACCTCAGTAGATGGAATAATATCCAAGTTGCTTTAACCGGCAGAATATCTATTGTCAAAATGAATATATTGCCGCTGTTGAATTTCTGTAGTTCAAAGCTTCCCATGGCTCCCCCTTCTGGCTATTGGGATCAAATTCATTCTTTTGTATGCATTTCTATAATTTTGTTTGTACCTATAACCACCTCTCTGAAAATAATGACAAAACTAAATAAAAAGTTAGTCACGTCAGGCAACCCCAGTTCATAACATGAACCCCAGTTCATAACATGAACCCCAGTTCATAATCCTTAAACAGTTCTTGTGCTAAAATTGTGTCAGCCATAAAGTGAGAGGATCCCTACTACAGAAATGTATTTGGGAGAGGTCCTCATTCAGTCCATTATGAGGGAATTACAACTCACAATAGATTCCATAATAATAGAGGCTACAGCCATATCAGGACTTTAACAGATTCCAGATCTACTAGTTTCCACCTTAATGGTTAAGGTTAGGGGTTGGTCTGGGTAAAACTAGTTTCCACCCTAATGGTTAAGGTTAGGGGTTGGTCTGGGTAAAACTAGTTTCCACCCTAATGGTTAAGGTTAGGGGTTGGTCTAGGTAAAACTAGTTTCCACCCTAATGGTTAAGGTTAGGGGTTGGTCTGGGTAAAGTTAGTTTCCACTCTAATGGTTAAGGTTAGTGGTTGGACTAGTTCAACTCAACTGATTCAATATCTGCTGTCCCTTGTCTGTCTGTAGGAGTTTTGACCGTGCGGTGGAGGAGTGGAGACAGTTCCATTGTGACCTGAACGACCTGAGCCAGTGGCTGACCGACATAGAACAGGTGCTCACTGAGGGAACAGGACCTGATGGACAACTGGACCAGGACACAGCCAGGACACACCAGGAGGTTGATGTGTGTGTGTGTTGTGTGTTGTGTGTGTGTGTGTGTGTGTGTGTGTGTGTGTGTGTGTGTGTGAGAAATAGAGTGTGTGTATAACTCACTCACTTCAATGAGAACTCTGACATGTTTTATTTATGATAAACACAATTATTTCCATAATCTGAATACGATCAAACAAATCAGACCAGTATGTTTACGTTAGCAACTGATGCGGTTGGGGAGTTTTGCTGAGAGAAAATGTATGTCTTTGAACGTGAACAATACGGCTTCTCTTCTTAATTATCCAGCACTTTTCACGCTCTGTCGTTCATTACAGTAGAGGAAGAGGGAACGAGAGAGGGAGGGAGGGAGAGAATGAAAAACAAGGAGATTAACATTTGTATTGCTAATATTATATAGTATCTCTACAACTAACATCATCATAATTATCTGTAGGATGCGTGAAACAGCTAGCTTGCTTGTTACCGTTAGAGTCCAATCTATCCAATACCTATAGTTGCAATCCAATATTCATACCAGCTAATTTCCAATTGAGTCATTCTGTTGATTAATACAACTTTTTTTCCTAGTGTTATGTTGATCAGTAAGCCCCTCTCTCTTCCCTATAGGAGCTGGAGGAGGGTCTAGCCAGTCATGTTGATCAGTAAGCCCCTCTCTCTTCCCTATAGGAGCTGGAGGAGGGTCTAGCCAGTCACATGCCTGTCCTGGCCGGGTTGAGCCAGACAGGGGAGAGGATTATTGGACAGCTGTCGGCCCCTGACGGGCCCCTGATGGAGAACAAGCTGGAGGCCCTGGGACAGCGCTGCAGGGCCGTGCAAAGACAGGTGCTGGACAGACAGCGCAGGTAACCACGGAAACGAACACCATGGAAACGAAGCACAGTCGCCCTAAAAATAGTACCGTTTTTTAAGGGTGATATGAAGGGCATTTCGGGCCTCAAAAATTGTGTCCAATGGAAAAAGCATGTTTTAAATATTTTTGTATGTTTATATGAGGAGGATTAACTAGACTGTTACTGTTACTATGGTGCAGATATGCGCCAATAAAATGTTAATCCATTTTTCCAAATGTATGAATATTTTCTGCATCAATGTCCTAGGCTGTAATGTTTGATATCAGCATGATGGATCAGTATACAAATATATCCTAAACGTTAGGATTAGGCCTACACACGGCAGCCGTAGAGAAATACATCTCAATCTGTGTGTGTGTGTGTGTTTGAATGTGTGTTTGTACCTGTGTATGTGTGTGTGTTTGTACCTGTGTATGTATGTGTGTTTGTATGTGTGTGTGTTTGTACCTGTGTATGTGTGTGCAGGCTGGCTGGAGGTGACCCTGCCTTATCAGAGCTGGTGAGGCGTAGTGGAGACCTGGCTCTGTGGCTGCAGGAGGCTGAGTGTGCTGTGAGCTCTCTTCCCGTCACCGCTACCGACAAGAACCTCAAAGAACTCAAGGTAAGGCTCAGGGCCAGAACCTGTTGCCCCCCTAATCCACATCTTTTCCAACCCCTTCATTCACCCCTTAATAATCCCATTACCCTCTTTTCATCTCCCTGTTACTTCTCTTTCATCTCTCCCTAACCCTCCTTCACCTCTTTCATCTCTCCCTAACCCTCCTTCACCTCTTTCATCTCTCCCTAACCCTCCGCCACCTCTTTCATTCTCTCCCTAACCCTCCGACACCTCTTTCATCTCTCCCTAACCCTCCGCCACCTCTTTCATTCTCTCCCTAACCCTCCGCCACCTATTTCATCTCTCCCTAACACTCCTTCACCTCTCTTTCAACTCTCCCTAACCCTCCACCACCTCTTTCATTCTCTCCCTGACCCTCCTTCACCTCCCTTTCATCTCTCCCTAACCCTCCGCCATCTCTTTCATTCTCTCCCTGACCCTCCTTCTTCTCTCTTTCATCTCCCTAACCCTCCTTCACCTCCCTTTCATCTCTCCCTAACCCTCCTTCACCTCTCTTTCATCTCTCCCTAACCCTCCTTCACCTCTCTTTCATCTCTCCCTAACCTTCCCTTCACTACTATCTCTCCCTAAACCCTCCTTCACCTCTCTTTCATCTCTCCCTAACCCTCCCCCACCTCTTTCATTCTCTCCCTGACCCTCCCTTCACCTCCCCTTTTCATCTCTCCCTAACCCTCCGCCATCCTCTTTCATTCTCTCCCTACCCTCCTTCACCTCTCTTTCATCTCTCCCTAACCCTCCTTCACCTCTCTTTTCATCTCTCCCTAACCCTCCTTCACCTCTCTTTCACTCTCCCTAACCTCCTTCACCTCTCTTTCATCTCTCCTAACCCTCCTTCACTCTCTTTCATCTCTCCCTAACCCTCCGCCACTCTTTTCATTCTCTCCCTAACCCTCGACACTCTTTTTCATCTCTCCCTAACCCCTCCGCCACCTCTTTCATTCTCTCCCTAACCCTCCGCCACCTATTTCATCTCTCCCTAACACTCCTTCACCTCTCTTTCAACTCTCCCTAACCCTCCACCACCACCTCTTTCATTCTCTCCTGACCCTCCTTCACCTCCCTTTCATCTCTCCCTAACCCTCCGCCATCTCTTTCATTCTCTCCCTGACCCTCCTCTTCTCTCTTTCCATCTCCTAACCCTCCTTCACCTCCCTTTCATCTCTCCCTAACCTCCTTCACCTCTCTTTCATCTCTCCCTAACCCTCCTTCACCTCTCTTTCATCTCTCCCTAACCTTCCTTCACCTCTCATCTCTCCTAACCCTCCTTCACCTCTCTTTCATCTCTCCCTAACCCTCCGCCACTCTTTCATTCTCTCCCTGACCCTCCTTCACTCCCTTCACTCTCTCCTAACCTCCGCCATCTCTTCATCTCTCCCTAACCCTCCTTCCCTCTCTTTCATCTCTCCCTAACCCTCCTTCACCTCTCTTTCATCTCTCCCTAAACCTCCTTCACCTCTCTTTCATCTCTCCTAAACCCTCCTTACCTCTCTTTCATCTCTCCCTAACCCTCCTTCACCTCCTTTCATCTCTCCCTAACCCTCCTTCACCTCTATTTCATCTCTCCTTAACCCTCCTTCACTCTCATCTCTCCCTAACCCTGCCTTCATCTCTCTTCACCTCTCCTTCACCTCTCTTTCATCTCTCCTAACCCTCCTTCGCCTCTCTTTCATCTCTCCTTCACCTCTCTTCATCTCTCCCTAACCCTCCTTCACCTCTCATCTCTCTCTAACCCTCCTTCACCTCTCTTCATCTCTCCCTAACCCCTTCACCTCTCTTTCATCTCTCCCTAACCCTCCTTCACCTCTCTTTCATCTCTCCCCTAACCCTCCTTCACCTCTCTTTCATCTCTCCCCAACCTTCCTTCAACCTCTCATCTTCTCCCTAACCATCCTTCACCTCCCTTTCATCTCTCCCTAACCCTCCTTCACCTCTCCTTCACCTCTCCCTAACCCTCCTTCACCCTCTATTTCACTTCCTCCCTAACCCTCCTTCACCTCTATTTCATCTCTCCCTAAACCCTCCTTCACCTCTAATTTCATCTCTCCCTAACCCCTCCTTCACCTCTCTTTCATCTCTCCCTAACCCTCCTTCACCTCCCTTTCATCTCATCCCTAACCCTCCTTCACTCTATTTCATCTCTCTCCCTAACCCTCCTTCAACCTCTATTTCATCTCTCCTAACCCTCCTTCACCTCTCTTATCATCTCTCCCTAACCTCCTTCCCTCTCTTTCATCTCTCCCTAACCCTCCTTCACCTCTATTTCATCTCGCCCTAAAACCCTCCTTCACCTCTCTTTCATCTCTCCCTAACCCTCTTTCACCTCTCATCTCGCCCTAACCCTCCTTCACCTCTCTTTCAACCTCTCCCACCATATCTCCTCTTCACCTCTCTTTCATCTCTCCCTAACCCTCCTTCACCTCTATTTCATCTCTCCCTAACCCTCCTTCACCTCTATCTTTCATCTCTCCCTAACCCTCCTTCACCTCTCTTTCATCTCTCCCTAACCCTCCTTCACCTCTATTTCATCTCGCCCTAACCCTCCTTCACCTCTCTTTCTTTCATCTCTCCCTAACCATCCTTCACCTCTCATCTCTCCCTAACCCTCCTTCACCTCTCTTTCATCTCTCCCTAACCCTCCTTCACCTCTCTTTCATCTCTCCCTAACCCTCCTTCACCTCTCTTTCACCTATCTCACTCTAGGCCCTGGCTGAGGAGATGGACGCACAGAACGAGCGTCTTGGTTGGCTGAACAAGAACGGCCCCCAGATTCTGGCCAATCAGAGTGTGAGTCCTCAGGAGAGAGATCAGCACAGGAGCAAACTCAGCACCATCAACCTCAACTGGAGCAAGGTGAGAAGGACCTATTCAACCTACATTTCCTAATGAACCTAATGCAACTAAGTAGCCTTAATGTCAACTTAAACTGGAGAAAAGAGAGTAACAATAAAAGTGCCAATGGAAATTGACAATCTCTCTCCTTTACCTTCTCTCCATTCCTTGTCTGTCTCTGTCTGTCTGTCTGTCTGTCTCTTTGTCTCTGATTTCCTTCCTCTCTGCTTCTCCTCTAGGTGACTCAAGAGTTGTTAGATAAAGTAGGAGAGGTGGAGGGGAACCTACAGAGTCATGGTCAGTTCCAGGACAAGATGAACAGAATGACCGACTGGGTTCAGGTCACACACCAGAGCCTCAGTGGGAGAGGTGTAAGCCCTGCAGAGAGCCAGGTAATATGCACACACAGCACGTTGGCTAAACACGCTAAATTGAAGATGCTTGGGCAGAACCTTAAATCCAGTGTTTTATTGTACTTTGTTAACAAGGTCTCTTTATTTGATTGGACTATAACTGTCTCCTTTAGATGGAGACATTCAGCCACTCATTTCTGTCTGTCTGTCTCTATGTCCGTCTGTCTCTCTCTGTGTTGTAGGTTCTGGCAGCAGCTATGAGGGAGCGTAAGAGAGAGCTAGAGGAACTGTTGGCCCGCTCCATAGAACTACAAAGACGACAACAGCTGCTTCCCCTGGAGAAGGTCTGCTTTGCTTTGGCCAACAACAAGCATAACACAGTTGCATCAACACACAATGAACACAAAATACCCCATGAAACAACACTACAACAACTACACGTTTGTTAAACTGTAGTCACAATCGACTGTAACTCCAAGTGAAGACAGATGTATGTGCTCTCCTGTGCCCCCTGTGTGTAGAGTAAGGTAGAGCAGCTGGCGGCAGACTGGAAGGCTCTGGACGGAAGGCTGAAGGAATCTCAACACCCACCTATGTTGTCTCCATTGCAACATCCTGTTTCTTCTCCATGGAACCACCATGTCGCCCAACAACAACAACTCTCAGGTAACTTAACCAAAATTATGAATTACTAGTTACTACTTTATAACATTCCTATCTGTTTTTAACAACAGAATTTGTAATCTGGCAATGGCAAAACTGAATACAAATAAACATTGGATTGAATTAAATTGGCCTCTCTCCACCTCCCTCCTCCCCTGTGTCCATCCCCAGTGTCAGTGGTCCCATCGGCAGTACAGATGGCCAGTCTGATGAGTGAGGACCGGCACCACCAGACCCCCCGCAGCCCAGAGCTGGTGGCCCCCACAGATCTGAACGAGACGGCCACAGAGCTGGCTGACTGGCTGCTGCTCATCACACAGATGCTCAAGTCCAACATCGTTACTGTAGGGGACACAGACGAGATACGCACCACCATGGGACGCCTACAGGTGTGTGGGGGAATTAATGGGGACTGGTGATGACTTTAGTCACTGAGAGTGTGGTTACCTGTGGCATATACTGTAACTTGCCATGAACATTGAGTGAGTCTGTGTATGTAGGTAAACCTCTGTAGCATAAACCTGGGAGTCGTGTTTGGAATAGTATTTGCACCTGTGGTTGTGGTTACTGTAATATGTTCATGTAAAAAGGACTTTATAATAAATATTCTGTCCAGGTGACTAAAAGTGACCTGGAGCAGCGTCACCCCCAGCTGGAGGACATCTTCACTCTGGCCCAGAACATAAAGAACAAGACCTCCAACCTGGACGTACGCACCTCCATCACTGAGAAACGTATGTACCGTATGCTCATAGGAGAAAGCAGGAAGGTACACCTCACCTACCCAACCTTGAATTCAAGCTAACAACCCACAACTAGGGCTGTTGCGGTGACCGTATTACTGCCACAACGGCGATCACGAGTCATGACAGCAGTCAAATTCCACGTGACCATTTAGTCAGGGTAATTAGGCTTCTCCAAGCTCTGATGCTGCTGATGGTCATTAGTAGCCTACCAAACTTGCTAACTGCCTGCTACTCAGCACTCTTGTCCCTCTAATTACTCTGACATCAATGCAAATGTAATCAAAAATCACTTCACGAGAGCCCATGAGCTAATGTTGCGCAACATGTCTATAGGCTATACAATTAATTGCGTGAGAAAACAGAGTGATGGCCTCTATTAAAAAGAGGATCCCATCAGCTTTCTATAGGCTAGGCCTATTGTATTTATTTCATTTCTCAACTTTCTAATATGAAGCACATTGCTTCTCTTTACAACAGGAGTATAGCCTACCTGGCTGGCATAAAAATTAACCACGGTAAAAGTGTCCTCCATTCACTATTTAAGTGCATAAATGACATGTATTTTTTCCCCCTGCCCCTGTTTCGATACAGGTGCATGATAATGGTCCATTCTATATCAAAACAAATTTCACACATATATTATTAAGCATATGTAAAGACAAGACTAAATGAAGAAGTGTCATTGGTGACAATATTAGCCTATCACTTGAATGATATATGATCACTTGTGAATGATGCCCATCGCATGCTTTTTTTGCGACTTTTTCAAATCATAGTCACACACCTCATGTAGCCTAGCCCATAGGCCTATATGTTTTTGATAAGGTTTGTATCACAACTAAAGTGGCCAAATAACTTCTTAAAATGAAGCGCATGAATCTGTTTTACAATGGGTGTAGAGCCTCACTGGCATACATACGCAGCGCGTGAGTTTCAAGTTTGGGGAAGTACATTTTCAATGTAAAAATGCACCTTTATAATAAAAGCATTACATGCATAATCACACATGCATAATCACACTTTTGATAATGGTGTTTTTCTGCTAATGGAATATTCATGCTTATAGCCTACTGCAGTGTGCGCATTGCTGTGCTTATAATGTGAAGAAATAGCCTAATAGTTTATCAACATTTTAAGCTAAACATTCTCATCTGTCATGTCAGGCTCATTGCTTAAAACAGTTTTTTTGATGCTAGTGGTTGTATTAATTTGGGCTCTATCGCATCCCACAGCTGTCCCAGACTGTTTGGAATATTTATTTGTCGCACAGAATAGAATGTCAACTTTTGTACTATGGGGGATAGTAGATTGACATAGGCTAGGGATTTTTCTGTTGGTTAGGCTTACTCATCTTGTTGGCTGACGAAAAGTAAATGTTGACAATTCTTCCAATATGTGCCTTGGAATTCGATAAGGACGCGCGCAGTTGCATCCCCAATGTGTCTGTCTTCACTTGTAGCCTGTGTGAAAGACCCGGTCACGTGACGGAGAGCCATGTGAGTGAGAGGTGCTTCGGCACACAGCCCAAGGACACAACGACCACTGGCCGCAAAGGCATGGATTTAGGGAGCATTACGGCCACACAAAGGGGATGCAGCCGGGAAATTTGAGGCATTATCACGTGCTTGTCAAATTGTGAATGAGAGACTAATGAAGTGTGTACAGCCTGCGCAGAGCTCATGCCTTTCATGTAACTTTTTTCAAATCATCATTAGAGTCACATCATGCAGCCTTAGAATGTATAAAACATCTAAATAAATAGCCCAACATTTGTATCACAACTAAAGTTACATAACTCTAAATTAAGCATATAGGAGTACCTGTTTCTTTGTTAACACCTCAACACAGAATAGCCGCATGTGTGCACTCCCTCAAATCATTTGGAGAAAATATCCTTTCTATTTTATTCAGCTTTGATCAATTGTATTCTTAATAATAATACTAATACTATAAAATAATATGAAACAATGCCACGGAATTCTAAGTAAATCTTGTCTGCTAAATGAACTAGTGTCGCCCACAGCCATTTGGCATAGCCAGATCAGGACCTAACATAACGACAACTCAGAGTATGCTATTCTTTTCTTCTGAAATAGACTAGATTTTCTTTTTATCATGTTTGTTTAGACCTGTCTAAAATAAGTAATGGATTTATTATGATGGTGTAGGCTATATTACATGGATTTATTAGACTTTTTAAAATGTAGATGTTCCAAAGGTCAGCATCAGTGGCTTGCAGACTATGCGTGGAAGACAGGAGATGCTTAATGTGTTTATGTTAATTAACGGTTATTTGCTTGACAATCACCGGCTGACAAAATGTCATGACTGCCACAACCCTACCCACAACCATTACTTTCTATCTGGTAATATTACCACCACTATTTATCTTTCTCCCTCCGTCTCTCTCACTGCAGTAGAGAAGGTGCATAGCCAATGGGACAACACGCAGCACGGCGTAGAGGCACGGCTCCAGCAGCTGGACAGTATGATTGGCCACAGCGACCAGTGGGAGGAGCAGAGGCAGGAGGTGAAGGCTCTGATTGGTCAGAACGAGGGGCGCCTGCACAACCTACTGCAGCTCTCCAGGGAACCCCTGACCAAACAGCTCAGTGACAACAAGGTGAGAGATACACTGACCCTTCACCTTTGAACTACTGACCCCCTGCTCCATTAGCCAGATGGGAGTAGCCCCTAACCACTGATAAAAGGTCCGATATTTTTCATTATGTTAATCGTTAAGGTTAGGATTGGGTAGTAATCTGATTCTAAATCTGTGACTCAAAACTGTTCTTGGAAAGTATGTTTATGTGCGTTTGCATGTTAGCCCGATAGATAACACACATATTTTGTACCATTCATCATGCGTTTTAATATCACAGGTGTGACATGCTGATTATGATGAGTATATGTAAATGACAGGGCTTACTGTTGGTATGTCACGACTGTTATTGATAGTGTTCATGAGAGCTGTTCAAACATGCCTTGCAAGCAGATAATGGTATGTATATGAGCTGTTTTATGTGGGGATTGTCAGGTGTAGACTTTCTTTTCGTGTGTCCAATGCAATGCCAACCTCAAACACTAGAGGGCATCTGTGTCTAACTCACTGTGGTACTTTACTGTAGTTCCAATGCCCTAGAACAGGTACTGATAGGATATATCTGATAACAGGGTAATAATTATTTCTCATTTAATTAAATGGGTTAGCATACCTTTAGTAAACAAAGTGAGATCCTGAGGGAACTGTGATAATTGCAGTGAGATTAAAAGGCATAAGACGTGGATATGAAAGAAGTGAAATAAAGATTTAGAAAGCCATTTGCTGCTACTGTTTAGTCTGTGAGGAGTATGTTGTTATTTGTTGTTTGTTTATGTTTTCTTCTCCAGGTGTTCTTGCAAGACCTGGGAAGAGGTCAGGGTACCGTGGTAACCTTTAACGAGCTGTCCAATCAGCTCCTGCGAGAGTATTCTGCAGATGACACAAGGAGGATCAAAGAGGTCACGGACAAACACAACAGAGCCTGGAACAGCATTAACAACAGGTGGACACACATACACAGACACGGGGGAGGAGGGGGGGGGGCGAAATGTCCCCACTTGTTTTACTATCCTTGTGAGGACTATAGAAACCCAAAAGGATGGCAAAGTTAGACCACACACACAGACACACACATGTTATGTTCTTCTATCCTTGTGGGGACCTAAAATAAATGTCCATTCAAAATCCTATTTTCCCTAACCCCTAAACCTAACCCAACCCTAATTATAACCCTAATTATAACCCTAACCCTAACCACTAAGCTTAAAATAGCATTTGTCCTCATGGGGATGTGGGAAATGTCCCCACGAGGGAGAATGTTCCTTGTCCCTTGTTGGACTTTTGGAGATTTTAGGTCCCTACAAGGATATAAGAATCCCCCCCCCCCCCCACACACACATACACAAATATCACTTTGATAATGTTATGAGATATTTGAATTATACTCAGATAGCTAATTAAACAATGACCTCCAACCAAACCAATGCTTGATCATTGGCCATTACATCGATCAACTAGTTAGTGTGTTGATTGATTGACAGGGCTAGTGACCGCCAGGCTCAGCTGGACAGTGACCTGACTGCTCTACAGACGTCCCTCAGGGAGCTGGAGGCCTTCCTCAAGTGGCTTCAGGAGGCCGAAACTACCGTCAACGTCCTGGCCGACGCCTCCCAGAGGGAGGAGCTATCACAGGACTCTGCCCACGTCAAGGAGCTGAGGGGGCAACTGGAGGTAGGCCATGCCCATTTGATCTGCTGTGTGAGCGTAAAAGTTTTTAGGTGACGGGAAAAAAAGAGAACTGGGATTGACGCTCTGTAAATGAACAGCATATTGAGTGATATATGGAGAGGTATATGGAGATAAATGGCTTGGCTGAGGGGCTGAATACAGAGAGAGGTTGAAATAAGGAGGTCAAAGGAGGTGTGTGGGAGACAGGTGTCCTATTATCCCCCTGTCATCCCTCATTAAGATAGTGTGCGTGCATTCATGTGAGCTGTGGTTACGTGTGTGTGCGCGTGTGTGTGTGTGGTCGCTCATTGATTTTTCTGTCCTGCGCTGTTCAGTGATGTGGGTATGTGTCCTCTCGCCTATTGCTTGTCATTTTCCCGCCTCTTACGATGACACACATTGTCCTCCCTTTTGATTCATAAATGGTCTATTCAAAATCCTCCTTGACTTGTGTTTAGTTGTGTGACAGCCCTTTGACAGAGATGAGCTCTTTTCATACCACACGGTCATGTCAATCTGGTTCTGGTTTTATTTGTTCACACGCTTGGTCTCCCTCTTTCACCCCTTATCTCTCTATCACAACGCCCCTGTCTGTGTAAGAAGAGACCGTCTGAACGCCACATTGATTCCTGTGTCTAAGGGGGATATGTTGAGAGGGCGTGTGAAAGAGAAAGAGGATGAGTGCGGGGGGAGGGAGGGAGGGAGGGAGATGTTCTTCCTGTAGTTGTCCAGATAAGGCCATAGTGTCTGTCCTTTTTTACCTGCATTGTGAAACCAGGCTAAACTCGCACGCACACATGCACACGCGCACACACACACTGTTCCTGTGAATCACAGATACTGTCCTGATGATCACAGATGAAATACTATAGACTCCTACAGTCATCTATGATTTTCTTCATCTCCCATTGAGTTGTGCCTTTTCATTGTGTTTTTCTAGGTTAGTCTCACTTGAGGGAGCATTGATGCTCTAAAAACAGCCTGCTCATACACGGTCTCATACACGGTCTCATACGCGGTCTCATACGCGGTCTCATACGCGGTCTCATACGCGGTCTCATACACTGTCTCATACACGGCCTCATATGGTCTCATACACGGCCTCACATGGTCTCATACATGGTCTCATACATGGTCTCATACATGGTCTCATACATGGTCTCATACATGGTCTCATACATGGTCTCATACATGGTCTCAGGTGGTGTGTGTGTGTGTGTTGCCCTCTTCCCATTATGTGTGTTGTGCGTGTCTCTGTGCTCCTGTGTGACAGTGAATAATAGGGAAAACAAGGCTTACGTGTGGAGATTGCCG
>NC_036854.1:8466019-8469884 GCF_002910315.2 Salvelinus sp. IW2-2015 | reverse complement strand
ATAGGTTAAGGAGGAGTAAAGCGACAGAGGAACCAAGAAGCCGGGTAGAGAAAAAAGAGGAAATAGGGTAGGAGGAGTAAAGGACAGAGGACCAAGAAGGGTAGAGAGAGAAATAAGAGAAATAGGTTAAGGAGAGAGTAAAGACAGAGGACAAGGAAGGGGTAGAGAGAGCGAAGATAAGAGGAAATAGGGCTTAAGGAGAGAAAGGAACATAGGACAAGAAGGGTTAGCAGACGAGAGAAATAAGAGGAATAAGGGGTTAAGGAGGAGTAAAGGACAGAGGACAAGAAAGGTCAGAAGAGAGAAATAAGAGGGAAATAGGGTTAAGGAGGAGTAAAGACAGAGGACAAGAAGGCGGTAGAGAGAGAAATAAGAGGGAAACAAGCGTTAAGGAGAGTAAAGGACAGAGGACAAGAAGGTAGTAGGAAGAAATAAAGGGGAAATAGGGGTTAAGGAGGAGTAAAGGACAGAGACAAGAAGGGGTCAGAGAAGAAATAAGAGGAAATAGGGGTTAAGGAGAGTAACAGGACAGAGGACAAGAAGGGTAGAGAGAGAAATAGAGGAAATAAGGGGTTTAAGGAGGAGTAAAGGACAGAGGACAAGAAGGGGTAGAGAGCAGAAATACAGAGGAAATAGGGGTTAAGGAGGCAGTAAAGGAACAGAGGACAAGAAGGGTAAGAGAGAAATAAGAGGAAATAGGGTTAAGGAGGAGTAAAGGACAAGGACAAGAAGGGGTAGAGAGAGAATAAGAGGAAATAGGTTAAGGAGAGTAAAGGACAGAGGACAAGAAGGGTAGAGAGAGAAATAAGAGGAAATAGGCGGTAAGGAGGAGAAAGACAGAGGACAAGAAGGGTGAGAGAGAAATAAGAGGGAAATAGGGTTAAGGAGGAGTAAAGGGACAGAGGACAAAAGGGTAGAGAGAGAAATAAAGAGGAAAAGGGTTAAGGAGGAGAAAGGACAGAGGACAAGAAGGGGTAGAGAGAGAAATAAGAGGGAAATAAGGCGTTAAGGAGGAGTAAAGGACAGAGGACAAGAAGGGGTAGACGGGGGGGGGGGGGGGGGGAGGGGGGGGGGTGGGGGGGGGGGGGGGGAGGGGGGGGGGGAGGGGGGGGGAGAAATAAGAGGAAACCTTAGGGCTGTTAAGAGCGAGTAAAGGACAGAGACAAGCCAAGGTGGTTAGAGAAAAACTAACGAGGGAAATCAAGGGTTAAGGGAGGCAGTAAAGGACAGAGACAAGAGAAGGTATGAGCAGAGAAAATAAGAGGCGAAATAAGGCGTTAAGGAGGAGTAAAGACACGAGGACAAGAAGGGTTAGAGAGAGCAATAAGAGGGAAAATAGGAGTGTAAGGAGGAGTAAACGGACAGAGACAAGCACAGCCCGACCGCGTAGAGAGAGAAATAAGAGGATAAGTAGGGGTTAAGGAGAGCAAAGCGCACAGAGACAAGAAGGCGTAAGAGGTGGAATAAAACAACATAACAGGCGATTTTCAGAAAGCCCATTTGTGAATCACAAGTATGTCTCATGATAATGAGACACACACACACACACACACACACACACACACACACACACACACACACACACACACACACTCCAAAGAGTCAGAGATGTAGTAGTAATGCTCTCACACAGAGAGGGCAAATGGCACACTGTTGTAAGGGAGCTTTTATCTATCTCCGATGTTTTCACCTTGATATGTACCTATGTGTACAGAAAATGCTACATTGGCTTAGTGTGTGTGTGTGTGTGTGTGTGTGCGTGTTAAAAAGCTAAAACCAGTACGTTCCAGTCTGTATAACAAGTCAAAGCTGTACAGCAAACACCATACCAATCGCTGCCTGCACCTGCCCGCCCGTCCAGCATCACTACTCTGGACGGTTCTGACTTAGAATATGTGGACAACTACAAGTACCTAGGTGTCTGGTTAGACTGTAAACTCTCCTTCCAGACTCACATCAAACATCTCCAATCCAAAGTTAAATCTAGAATTGGCTTCCTATTTCGCAACAAAGCATCCTTCACTCATGCTGCAAAACATACCCTTTTAAAACTGACCATGCTACCGATCCTCGACTTCGACGATGTCATTTACAAAATAGCCTCCAATACCCTACTCAATAAATTGGATGGAGTCTATCACAGTACCATCCGTTTTGTCACCAAAGCCCCATATACTACCCACCACTGCGACCTGTACGCTCTCGTTGGCTGGCTCTCGCTTCATACTCGTCGCCAAACCCACTGGCTCCAGGTTATCTACAAGACCCTGCTAGGTAAAGTCCCCCCTTATCTCAGCTCGCTGGTCACCATAGCAGCACCCACCTGTAGCACGCGCTCCAGCAGGTATATCTCTCTGGTCACCCCCAAAACCAATTCTTCCTTTGGCCGCCTCTCCTTCCAGTTCTCTGCTGCCAATGACTGGAACGAACTACAAAAATCTCTGAAACTGGAAACACTTATCTCCCTCACTAGCTTTAAGCACCAGCTGTCCGAGCAGCTCACAGATTACTGTACCTGTACATAGCCCATCTATAATTTATCCCAAATAACTACCTCTCCCCCTACTGTATTTATTTATTTATTTATTTTACTCCTTTATTTCTATCTCTACTTTGCACATTCTTCCACTGCAAATCTACCATTCCAGTGTTTTACTTGCTATATTGTATTTACTTCCCCACCATGGCCTTTTTTTTGCCTTTACCTCCCTTATCTCACCTCATTTGCTCACATTGTATATAGACTTATTTTTCTACTGTATTATTGACTGTATGTTTGTTTTACTCCATGTGTAACTCTGTGTTGTTGTATGTGTCAAACTGCTTTGCTTTATCTTGGCCAGGTCGCAATTGTAAATGACAACTTAAATAAATAAAAATAAAATACAGATTCTGGCCCTTGTCAAACATTAACTTTCATTCTACAGCACGTTGGAATTGCTGGCCAAACAATGCTGTAAGTTGATGCTAGTTCCCGAGGGGGTTCATACATGCCGACACGGAGCTTACTAGAAACCCAGTGATGTCAGTGTGATTTCTTTAACTGCACTAGCTAACGCTATTCCTGTAATTCCCTTAGAATAATCAATACTGTGAGGAATGAGTGAACACATGTATGACTCACCAAATGAAGATCTGGCTTCACAGAGCACTCGATAATCACTCTCGCTTTCTCACATGGTTATCTAAGCGTATATGTGTGTGCCTGTGTGTGTGTGTGTGTGTGTATGGGGGTCGAGAGTGTGTGTGTGTTCAATGCTAAGCCTCCCTTTCCCATCCTGCTACTGAGTCTTTTCCCTGAATATGAAGTGACAGGCAAGACAGGGGCCATATGGGCATTAATATGCCCCTTAGCTCAAAGCTGAACACACTCTTATTTAGAGTTTGAAGACAGGGAAGGGAAGAGAGGGAAGGAAGGGAAGAGAGGGGGAGGGGAAGACAGGGAAGGGAAAGAGAGGGAAGGAAAGGGAAGACAGGAAGGGGAGGAGGGAAGGGAAAGAGAGGAAGAGAGGAAGCAGATAAAGGGGGAAGTACATTTTGTGAGCGCATGAAAAGAAGAAAATTAAAAGAAAGTGAAGGATAGTGTATGAAACAGAAACAGAGACATGGAACAAGAGGGAGTACTGATCTATTCAGTAGTAGCATCTGTAATTTTTCTCTGTTAATAGATTCCGAAACATGACTTTCTCCTGCACTCAGGATCTGATCCGTTTTTCCCCTAAAGACTCCCCCAGCGCGAACAAGACAAAGCACTCCACGCCACGATTGCCTCATCTCAGTTTCCCAAGACTAAATACAGAAACACACACACACACACACACACACACACACACACACACACACACCACACACACACACACACAGT
>NC_036854.1:8419972-8465624 GCF_002910315.2 Salvelinus sp. IW2-2015 | reverse complement strand
TTAGCCAGCCCGCACGCAGGCCAGGTTGCTGTGTGTGTGTTGTGTGTGTGTGTGTGTGTGTGTGTGTGTGTGTGTGTGTGTGTGTGTGTGTTGTGTGGTGTGTGTGTGTGTTGTGTGTGTGTGCCACATGATCCTCTCTGGCACGCTGTACATCTCACTTGTGCTCGCTCTCTCCCTTGGTGTCTTTCTCTCTCTCTCCCTCCCTCTTTCTCTCTCTCGTTCTCTCTCTCCCAGTCATTGGTTCCCTTTGCCTGGTCATTGGCTCTCTATGGCTGAAGGAGCTTCTGTCGTCTGTTATCCCAGGTCTACTGATCGCTCTGTCTTTCTCTCTCTCGCTCTTTCTCTCTCTCTCTCTGTCGTCCGCTCTGAAGGTTTTCCGTGGAGCGCTACAGTCTTTATCTCTGGCTGTCCGCTGTGAGCCGCGATCGGAGAGCAGCGCATCTCTCCTCCAACAAAACTTCTGCCTCCCACTCTCATTCTTCTTCTCTTTGTTTGCTTATCGGCTGATTTTTCTCCTTTTCGTCCTCTTTGACCCCTGGCTCCTGAAGTGGACCCCAGAGTGACATGTCTTTTTGGAGTGGTTTTGTGTACCATGGTTTAAGTGTGTGTGAATGAGAGTCAGTGAGTGTTTCAGCATCGCTTAAATGCATGAGCTTGTGTGTGAGTGTGTGAGGAGGAAGTGTGTGCATGTGTGTGTATATGTGTGAGAGAGAGAGTGTTTGCTGTGAGAGTGCACGTGATTGACCGTGCACTGTGTGTGTGTGCCAGTATATCTGCGTGTGCGGGGGCATGCCGATCGCAGCATGTGTGTCAGACAGTGTGTGTAAGTGTGTGTGTTCACGTCACTCCTGCTGTGGTGTGTCTCTGGGAGAAGGAGGAGGAGAGGATATGAGCAGGGCTGGGCAGTGCTAGCGTGCCATGCGTACTCGGAGCAGGCTGCAGACCTGTGGCACGCGTAAAATGATGGCCATGGTCCGTACCTCTCTCCAGAAAGTGGTGGTCTTCCTACACAGGCTCCAGAGAATGGCCATCTCATCCCCACGCTACCACAAACTCTGCAAGGTCAGTCACAGAAAGAAAGAGAGGGAGAGAGCCAGAGAGAGGAAGACATCTCTCCTCCGCTCTTTCATTAATGCCGTTCGTTCATTTGTTTTGTGTGTTTATTCAGTGTTTGGTTCGTTGTTGTGATGGACTTGATGAGCAGTGTGGATTGGTTTGTTCAACTTCTTGGTTCAGATCATTTTCCATCACTTTTCAGTTGTTTGTCTTCTTCAGAAAATACTTGTTTTATTCATGGCTTTTGATTGTTCAGAGTTTTATGTTTTTGAATGTCTTTCATCTTGGTGAATGAATACTTTTGTTGGCCTGTTGGTTATTTATTATTATTATTATATTAGCGGTTCACCAAGTCTCTCCACGTCTATGCCATAGTTGGGATATTTTTCTTCTAATTTGGGACTTGTGTATTTGTGACTCTTGTTGTTGTCAACAGATCCCTCCTGTTATCTGTTTGGGAGAGTGTTGACGGGTGTGGTTGTCACCTCCATAGTGTGTCTGCGTATCTCTGGCTGGGTGCGGGACTGATACACTGCCTCAGTGGCATGTCAAGTAATCAGGCTCCGTGTGTGTGTGTGTGTGTGTGTGTGTGTGTGTGTGTGTGTGTGTGTGTGTGTGTGTGTGTGTGTGTGTGTGTGTGTGTGTGTGTGTGTGTGTGTGTGTGTGTGTGTGTGTGTGTGTGTGTGTGCGCACTTGTGTAGAGTCTTGTCTCTCTGCTGTCAGTTTGAGACGGCTTTTCTGTGGTGTTGTTATTTCAATGAAGGATATATTGTGAGGTTGCTAGTGACAGCTCTAGACAGATGGAAAAGTTGGTAACAGACACACACAGAGCAGCGAGAGGGCAGAGTGCGATGAGAGATGGACCAGCTGCTCAGGTCCTGCAGCTCTGTATGCTTTAATCCCTCTAAGGATTAGAGCTGCCAGCCACAATCACAAACCTGTGTGTGTGTGTGTGTGTGTGTGTGTGTGTGTGTGTGTGTGTGTGTACAGTGGACCCAATTCTCATTATTAAACAGCTGGAATCACGCTTTAAAACACATTTGTTAGCCTTGGATTTAATGTATTACATAGTTTCTCTCAACACAAATCCCTCGTCTTCTCTCTCCACTTCTCACTGTCTCTCTCTCTGTCTTTCGTTTTCACTCTGTCTCACTTCGTCTCTTGCTCTAGATCCCTTTTCTGTCTTTCTATGAGCTATGTTGTGGATTCTCTCTCCTAATATCACATTCACACTGTCAGACCAATCTGTGTGTCAATCAATCTGTTTCTCTTCATGTGTGACTGACTGACTGAGTGTGTACCTGTAGACTACTGGCCCACAGTAAGCAGAAATACAAAGAAAGTGCTTGAGAGGCAGAGGGAGAGGTGGTTCATACAGTATATTTCCCTCCTTTCACTCACTAGTTAATTCCCTAGAATGAAGTCAGCACTTGCTCTTTGCTCATTTAACCAACCCTGGGCAGCATATATCTTACTTTAATCTCCCTTTCAGCAGGCAGTCTCTGTGATCACTCCTCGCATCGCCCTGAGGAAAACTACTGTGCACTTGTTTACCACCCCCTCTTACCACCATCGCAACACACTTTCCTAACTTCTCCTAATAGGGACCTATGCATTCTGCACTTGACTACCTTCCCTTTGGTGGCATCATTTATTCGTCGCTTGTTTAATCTCCACTGGGTGGACCCCTTTGTTCTTCAGTCGTTCCGCACCCAGTGGGAGAAATCAGTCATTCTACACTTGATTACCCTTCCCTGGGTCGCATCAGTCATTCTGGGCTCGTTGGGCTTCCCCTCGGGAGGTTCAGTCATTCTGGGCTCGTCTGGACTCCCCTGGGCGTGCTCACTGTCTGGCGGTCTGGATCAGTGCTTCCTGATGATGGATGTGCTCTGGGCTCGCTCTCTCTGGGCTTGTCTCGCTGTTACCTTGCTCTCCGGGTCAGGAGATAGCCTGGCCTCGGGGTTGACAGTGCTGGCCAAAACCCTATACCCACAATAACCAATCTATAAATCACCTGCAATGATAAATGTTTGGTCAATGGCATATCCTCATGTACATAGATTAGCTCTGTGCCTATCTCAGGGGTGAACCTCTTGTTCAGTCTGGCCTCTAGCCTCCCAGTCACTATCAGTCCTGTCCTTTTCACCAGTCTTCTTCCTAACACGGCAACACTGTCCACTATTAGTTTAAACCAGGGATGTCAAACTCGTTCTCTCCACAGGCTTAATTTGTTCTTCACTGACATTCTGGGGGCCGCAATTAAAATGTTTTATATTTCCTTCGCTTTTGGAATTTTCGACTATAGATGACTGTTATCAAGCTGGACAGAGCGAGGAGACTATAGATGACTGTTATCAAGCTGGACCAGAGTAGAGACTATTGACTGTTTCGAAGCTGGACAGAGTGAGGAGACTATAGATGACTGTTATCTAGCTGGACAAAGTGAGGGAGACTATAGATGACTGTTATCAGACATGGACAGAGTGAGGAGACTATTGACTGTTATCAAGCTGTACAGAGCGAGGAGACTATAGATGACTGTTATCAAGCTGGACGAGTGAGGAGACTAGATGACTGTTATCAAGCTGGACAGAGTGAGGAGATAGAGATGACTGTTATCAAGCTGGACAGAGGCAGGAGACTATTGACTGTTATCAAGCTGGACAGAGTGAGGAGACTATAAATGACTGTTATCTAGGTGGACAAAGTGAGGAGAGTAGATGACTGTTTATCAAGCTGGACAGAGTGAGGAGACTATAGTGGACTGTTATCTCAAGCTGGACAGAGTGAGGAGACTATAGATGACTGTTATCTAGCTGGACAGAGTGAGGAGACTATAGATGACTGTTATCTAGGTGGACAAAGTGAGGAGACTGTAGATGACTGTTTTCAAGCTGGACAGAGTGAGGAGACTATAGATGACTGTTATCAAGCTGGACATAGTGAGGAGACTAAGATGACTGTTATCAAGCGGACAAAGTGAGGAGACTATAGATGACTGTTATCAAGCTGGACAGAGTGAGGAGACTATAGATGACTGTTATCAAGCTGGACAAAGTGAGGAGACTATAGATGACTGTTATCAAGCTGGACAGAGCGAGGAGACTATTGACTGTTATCAAGCTGGACAGAGCGAGAGACTAAGATGACTGTTATCTAGCTGGACAAAGTGAGGAGACTATAGATGACTGTTATCAAGCTGGACAGAGTGAGGAGACTATAGATGACTGTTATCTAGCTGGACAAAGTGAGGAGACTATAGATGACTGTTATCAAGCTGGACAAAGTGAGGAGACTATAGATGACTGTTATCAAGCTGGACAGAGTGAGGAGACTATTGACTGTTATCAAGCTGGACAGAGTGAGAGACTATAGATGACTGTTATCTAGCTGGACAGAGTGAGGAGACTATAGATGACTGTTATCAAGCTGGACAGAGTGAGGAGACTATAGATGACTGTTATCTAGCTGGACAAAGTGAGGAGACTATAGATGACTGTTATCAAGCTGGACAAAGTGAGGAGACTATAGATGACTGTTATCTAGGTGGACAAAGTAGAGGAGACTATAGATGACTGTTTATCAAGCTGGACAAAGTGAGGAGACTATAGATGACTGTATCAAGCTGGACAGAGTGAGGAGACTATAGATGACTGTTATCTAGGTGGACAAAGTGAGGAGACTATAGATGACTGTTATCAAGCTGGACAGAGTGAGGGGACTATAGATGACTGTTATCTAGCTGGACAAAGTGAGGAGACTATAGATGACTGTTATCTAGGTGGACAAAGTGAGGAGACTGTAGATGACTGTTATCATGCTGGACAGAGTGAGGAGACTATAGATGACTGTTATCAAGCTGGACAGAGTGAGGAGACTATAGATGACTGTTATCAAGCTGGACAGAGTGAGGAGACTATAGATGACTGTTATCAAGCTGGACAGAGTGAGGAGATATAGATGACTGTTATCTAGCTGGACAAAGTGAGGAGACTATAGATGACTGTTATTTAGCTGGACAAAGTGAGGAGAATATAGATGACTGTTATCTAGCTGGACAGAGTGAGGAGACTATAGATGTAGGTCCATTATCATTTCCATCCTTTCAAGGCTGATTGAGATCGTTTTTTCGTTTTTTAAATTGCTGGATCGGATCTCCTATAGGCCTGCAGAGGAACTACCTGAAAGCAGTTGGACAGAGTAACCGATTACTTAGTACTTTTTAGTGTGCATGTGTTTGTGTGCGTGCGTGTGTTTGTGTGCGTGTGTTTGCGTGCGTGCATGTGTGTGTATGCTGGAGTGTGTGTGGCTGTGTGTGTGTATGCGCGTGTGCGTGTGTTTGTGTTGAGTCCGGTGTATTTGTGCTGGAGAGCGTTGAAGGCCCTAATGGCTATTTTCATTGCACTCAGCTCTGTTCTGTCTGTTTAGTCACTGCCTGGAAAGATTCTGAAGGCACTCCAGTCTCAGGAGAAGTGTCCTCCTACTCTCATTAGACTGCTGGAAGTGTGGTGTGTGTGTGTGTGTGTGTGTGTGTGTGTGTGTGTGTGTGTGTGTGTGTGTGTGTGTGTGTGTGTGTGTGTGTGTGTGTGTGTGTGTGTGTGTGTGTGGTGTGTGTGTTTATGGGGAAGAGGAAAAGAGAGTGATATAGAATGTATGCATTTGTGTTTTCATGCACATAAACACACTGGCAGCCCTCTTTAAAATAGCCCAAAGCAGCATTTCCTCCAGTTAAGTCTTGTCCCTTTAGTCTCCTAGCCCTGTGACTAACACATTGGTCCTTGTCCCTTCTCCCACCCACCAACCCACTCAGAGCTACCCTAGGCAGGGTGAGTCATACCTGGGAACAGAGCACAGTGCCTTTGCCTCTCTGCCCTTGTGCTCCACCAGGACCAGGGGCCTTGGACATTAGCATGCGTTTGCATCAGCAGAGCAGGACCGCAGGTGTGTGGACACGCATCACTCTCCCCAGACTAGGAGCCAGTCCAGGCTGTTTGTCTCCAACACACATTCTTACACACTTCACAATGCAGGCCGACATAGTGATGAGTTGTGAGCAGGAAATGATATTGTAACAAATTCATAAGTTCGGCTAATTTGAATGAATTTAGCAACCCTCAAAAAGCCCCAAGGACAATAACTGAAAACCTAGCACCATTACCCACATCAATGGTAAATCACCTGATCTTCCGCTATTAGAAAATAAGAATTGTTCAAATAACTGAAAATGTATCTTTGATTTGAAGCGTCACTCAAGTCATAGATGTATGGCATTAGAATGGAGAGATGAAAACAATGAAGTGATATGGAGAGAATGTAAATGGAATTCAATGCTTGATTTTTCAAGGAGTAGTAAAGGAATGTATTCATTCACATACATAGGTAGCTTTAATACATTATGAAGAGCTTGTATGATAGGGTCTATTGTATACAGTACATTAATGGTAGCTAGTGGCCCATACACATGCTAAATGCATATATTTATTTCCCTCATTGCTGAAAGCAGGATGAGAGCTTGTGTTAGTTGGGAGAGAGACCGAGAGAACAGGGTCTAATTCAGAACGGCTCATGTTAAAGCCATTATAATGCTCTTATCTTCTACAGATTTTCAAAAACAGCAACATCCTATTTTCTCCTGCTATTTCTCCCACAAGCTCCGTCTGTCGTTTACTTGAACTTGTCGTGGAAATTCTTAACATTGCCACTCAAAGTCAATCTTAAATGAATCATTGTTTAATTGTCAGCACGCTGGAGAGGTTCCATCCAACTCAATGCACCATAGTACACATGTCTGTTAGAAAACTCTGCCGGGGCTGTCCCACCAGTTGTCTTATATAGAGCTGTACACAGACAAATTATATTTGCATTATTTAGCATAATTAATTCATCATTACCGTTCATTCATTCATTCATATGACCGACCAATACTGGTTCATAACATGTGACATACCAATACCTCACGAGGCTTCTTCTCTCTATGCTGAGACCTTGAAACTGAGATTTCTTTCATTTGTTTCCTAAAACACGGTCTTTCGTTCTCAAAACACGGTCTGGGCATACATTACATTTACATTTAAGTCATTTAGCAGACGCTCTTATCCAGAGCGACTTACAAACTGTCAAATTGCAGCTACTGATAGTGATGATTTTTACAGTCAGCCACTTGCATGAACACAGAAATTGGTTTATAGAACAGCATATGAATAGAACACAGAAATTAGTTCTAAGAATATTATTAGTTCTAAAAATAGCACAAACATTCAAATTTTCCTTACACACTTTCACCGAATCTCAACATTTCTTTTGATGTCCCTCCCTCCCATTGAGGCAGTAATGGCTATTATCTGTCCAGTAGAAGAGTAGACTGTGAGGTTGCATTAAGCCTCTTGGCCCAGGCTCATACTAATGGCTATTATCTGTCCAGTAGAACAGTAGACTGTGAGGTTGCATTAAGCCTCTTGGCCCAGGCTCATACTAATGGCTGAGTGTTTTGTTTCAAGTAGAGCACTCAGCGGTCTCATCCACCCCTCAGTCCTTCTCTCTGCTTGTATACCTAACACACAGTGCATGCACTGAGCTGTATGGATGGGTCTGGTTCCCTGAGAATGAGGAAGATCAGGAGAGTTATGAAGACAGAATGTGAGAGAGAGGCATGGAAGAGACATGACAAAGACAGAGTAGAGTGTGTCTTGAGAGAGACAAACACAGCGATATAATTAAGCAATAAGCCTGAGGAGGTGTGGTATATGGCCAAAATACCACAGCTAAGGGCTGTTCTAAAGCACGACGCAACGTGGAGTGACAGGTGACAGCCCTTAGCCGTGGTATATTTGCCATATACCACAAACACCCGAGGTGCCTTATTGGGATTATAAACTGGTTACCAACCTAATAGAGCAGTAAAAATAAATGTTTTGTCATACCCGTGGTATACGGTCTGATATACCACGCCTGGCAGCCAATCAGCATTCAGGGCTCGAACCACCCAGTTGGATGGACTTTCTAGATAAATAGAAAGATGGGCGTTCTAAAGGCAGGACATAAAGAGACTGAGACAGAGAGAGAGTATACTGCCCTGCTCCTCTTCCCCTCCCTCTACAGTATGTGAAGGCTTTTATCTCAGTGAGGGTCCAGTAGTAATGTCCATTACTGTAGTCCAGCTGAACATATTATACTGCATTAGGGATTTAGTCTAAATCAGATAGAAGCAATGAGGAGTCAAAGTGATGGCAAACTGTATTGTTGGAATGGATGAATGCAGTAGTAGATTTTCCAGAGATTAGACACCCATACACACACTGTTTTTCGGGGCGGTAGGTAGCCTAGTGGTTAGAGCGTTTGGCCAGTAACCGAGCTGACAAGGTAAAAATCTGTCGTTCTGCCCCTGGACAAGGCAGTGTTCCCCGGTAGGCCGTCATTGTAAATAAGAATTTGTTCTAAACTGATTTGCCTAGTTAAATAAAGGTCAAAATGTTACATGTAAAAAAAAATGTCCTATGTTTATTTATTGCCGTTGTTTTCCTGGTCTCTCTTGTGGTGAAGGAGAGGCAGGTGGTCATATTTTGGGAGGACCCATTTCTGGTTCCACCGGGTATTCTAGTTCCATTATCCATTTTGGGCAGGAGTTTGACAACAATGATTTATCAATAGGGCTGTTGCGGTGACCGTATTACCTACACACCGGAAGTCATGAGTTATGACCGCAGTAAAATTCCACGTGACCGTTGTGTCACGGTAATCTCCTTTTCTGCACTCTACTCAACTTGCTAACTACCATCAGGTCCTAATGGCCTGGTACTCAGGGCTCTATTGTCCCTCCATCAGGTCCTAATGGCCTGGTACTCAGGGCTCTATTGTCCCTCCATCAGGTCCTAATGGCCTGGTACTCAGGGCTCTATTGTCCCTCCATCAGGTCCTAATGGCCTGGTACTCAGGGCTCTATTGTCCCTCCATCAGGTCCTAATGGCCTGGTACTCAGAGCTCTATTGTCCCTCCATCAGGTCCTAATGGCCTGGTACTCAGGGCTCTATTGTCCCTCCATCAGGTACTAATGGCCTGGTACTCAGGGCTCTATTGTCCCTCTAACCACTCTGACGTCAACGTAAATGCAATGGAAAATCACATCAAACACTTATCATCAAAACAGTATCGTGCTCTTAAAACTCACCTCACTGTGATTGACCAACTTGAAGAAAGAAGTTCAACAACAGGTTGAAACTGAGTGGAAAACATGGTTGTTGTGGATGTTGCTTCAAAGCCTAACACAATGAAATGGACAGTGCTTTCTAAGGTGACGATTATTTCAAAACTCTCATATGCATATTAGAGCTTATGCATAGGCTTATATAAGAGCCCAAGCCCGGGGGAAAAAACGGAATTAAAATGACGATTGTGCCATTATACAATACATAACCTACCACATATTTTGCATGGCAGAAACACATACAACAAAACTGATTTAAGACATCTTTGGTACATAATTGGTCTAGCCTATACTCCAAAATTAAACAAATTAGAGTAATCGCAGTTGAGTGTGGACTGTATTATTATGCACACTAGATGGACTGGTTACCTTACGCTATGCTTCAAACTTTATATCCATGAGTCTAGACAGAACGTATAGCCCTAGACCATGCTGTTGATTCATTGATCGTGCAGGGCGGCTTACAGTTAGTATACAATTTGTATTTGATTTTGAATAGCTTAGTAATAGGGCATTTTTAATATTTTCATAATTAATTGAGTGACACATTAACTTCAGCTATACAGAATATCTCAACAGCATGTGTTTCCATCTCCTCTCTCCTTCATTCCTTTTTTGAGCGTGCAGACAGGCTGTCAACAGTTAATTGAAATGTTTCATTGTGAAAAAATGCTACTATTGATGTTCTCGAACATATTTCCATTGGTTTCCCAAATGAAGCACTGGGTAGCTGCAGGAACAAGGTTGGAGAGCCCATGGCATAAAGAGTTTGGGTGGAATATCACCTTTCCAGCAGCGAGAGCATACTCCTCAAACAGGTTGATGCGTGCAGTGAAATAAGTGGTGTTGTATTTATTTCTCAGCTGGTCATATTATGCTCCGCTATAAAACTGAAGTAACCTACAAAACAGGCGGGCGGGAAAGCCAGCGTCCTCCATTCCCTATTGGAGTGCATACAGATGACATGTCTTTTTCCCCTCCCCCTGTTCCTAACCATTTAATAATGGACCATTCTAAATCAAAACACATTTTATATATCAGTAAAGACAAGATTAAATTGAGAATAGTCTGATGGGTGAAAATCACTTGAGAGAACAGCTGTGCAGCCTGAGGCAAGGAACAGAGCACAAGCTTTTTCTGCTTCTTTCTCAAATCAATAGCAGATAGTCGCTCCATGCAGCCCATTTATGTTCTAAGACATTCTAAGGTTTGTTTCATTCACAACTAAAGTTGCCAAATAACTCTACATCTGGCATATAGGACCTTTTTCAAGTGATCACTTTTACTCTTAATATAGCCTCTTCATATGCGCACTCGCTCAATAATGGGAAAAATATCCTTAGGCCTACAATATCCTTAGGCCAACTCATATTCTGTTCTTCTAAAATACATTTTCTTCATAGCATGTTTCTTTAGACCTGACAAAAATAAATAATGGATTTATTGTGATGGTGTATATTAAATTGATTTATTAGACTTTTTAAATGTAGATGTTCCCAAGGCGCGGATCAGTGTCTTGTATTTGTGGAAGCCTGGAGATGCTAAATGTGTTTATGTTAATTAACGGTCAATTACCGTGAGACCGGCAGACTTTTGCATGACAATAAATTGCTGACAAAATGTAATGACCGCCACGGCCCAAGGGAGTGGTATTTTCTCCTCTCTCTCTTCACTCTCTGCCAGGGTGAGTTCCAGGAAAACAAGTGAAAAAAAGAGGGAAAATCATTTTTCTATTCCTTCTATTCCTGGCTGGTGATGTTCCTGGAAACTAGCTTAGAATACAGTGCCCTGCCTGCTTGCCACCCTGTTGATATCTGCTGCAGCACACACAGGCAGCAACATTACTCTATGGGCTATGAGTCAGCACAGGAGACTGTGCGAGATTAATAATCCCTCCTACATTAGTGCTAAGCGATTATCTGAAATGTACACTACCGTTCAAAAGTTTGGGGTCACTTAGAAATGTCCTTGTTTTTAAAAGAATAGCACATTTCTTGTCCATTAAAGTAACATCAAATTGATCAGAAATACAGTGTAGACATTGTTAATATTTTAAATGACTATTGTAGCTGGAAACAGCTGATTTTTATGGAATATCTACATACCCGTCTCAACGTCAACAGTGAAGAGGCGACTCTGGGATGCTGGCCTTCTACGCAGAGTTGCAAAGAAAAAGACATATCTCAGACTGGCCAATGAAAAGAAAAGATTAAGATGGGCAAAAGAACACAGACACTGGACAGAGATATGGCTTTTCCTTTCTCTGCCTAGAAGGCCAGCGTCCCGGAGTCGCCTCGTCACTGTTGACGTTGAGACTGGTGTTTTGTGGACACTATTTAATGAATCTGCCAGTTGAGGACTTGTAAGGTATCTGTTTCTCAAACTAGACACTCTAATGTACTTGTCCTCTTGCTCAGTTGTGCATCGGGGCCTCCCACTTCTCTTTCTATTCTGGTTAGAGACAGTTTACGCTGTTCTATGAAGGGAGTAGTACACAGAGTTGTACGAGATCTTCAGTTTCTTGACAATTTCTTGCATGGAATAGTCTTCATTTCTCAGAATAAGAATAGACTGATGAGTTTCAGAAGAAAGTTCTTTGTTTCTGGACATTTTGAGCCTGTAATCGAACCCACAAATGCTGATGAACCAGATACTCAACTAGTCTAAAGAAGGCCAGTTTTATTGCTTCTTTAATCAGAACAACAGTTTTCAGCTGTGCTAACATAATTGCAAAAGGGTTTTCTAATGATCATTTAGCCTTTTAAAATGATCAACTTGGATTAGCTAACAAACGTGCCATTGGAACACAGGAGTGATGGTTGCTGATAATGGGCCTCTGTACGCCTATGTAGATATTCCATAAAAAATCAGCCGTTTCCAGCTACAATAGTCATTTACAACATTAACAATGTCCAACACTGTATTGCTGATCAATTTGATGTTATTTTAATGGACCAAAAATGAGCTTTTCTTTCATAAACAAGGACATTTCTAAGTGACCCCAAACTTTTGAACGGTAGTGTATATTTTTGGAGGGGGGCTAGTAAACAACTAATTCACCGACGTCGGTTAAATTACTTGAAATCCATTTAGTTCTGTGTTTTTTGTGAGCCCAACGCGACGTTTCACTAGAGATAAATCAAACAATTCAGGAGAGAAATGAAGTCAAGAACTAAATGGGACGCTGGGCTGAAGGGAGGTAGTTTTCATTAAGCAAATATTCAACCTAGTTCAGTGCAGAGAAGTGGTAATCAACTACATTGACTATAATCCATTGTGTCTGTTCTTTTCCGTCTCGGACAGAGATGGATACACTTTTACACTGGCTACATTAGGTTAGATATACACAGACCGCATACACTGCCGCATTAGAGAAGTATACGCTGGCACATTAAAGAAGTATACGCTGGCGCATTAGAGAAGTATACGCTGGCGCATTAGAGAAGTATACGCTGGCGCATTAAAGAAGTATACGCTGGCGCATTAGAGAAGTATACGCGCGGATTAGAGTGACGCGGCATTAGAGAAGTATACGCTGGCGCATTAGAGAAGTATACGCTGGCGCCATTAGAGAAGTATACGCTCGGCGCATTAGAGAAGTATACGCTGGCGCATTAGAGAAGTATACGCTGGCGCATTAGAGAAGTATACGCCCGGCGCATTAGAGAAGTATACGCTGGCGCATTAGAGAAGTATACGCTGGCGCATTAGAGAAGTATACGCTGGCGCATTAGAGAAGTATACGCTGGCGCATTAGAGAAGTATACGCTGGCGCATTAGAGAAGTATACGCTGGCGCATTAGAGAAGTATACGCCGGCGCATGAGAGAAGTATACGCTGGCGCATTAGAGAAGTATACGCTGGCGCATTAGAGAAGTATACGCCGGCGCATTAGAGAAGTATACGCCGGCGCATTAGAGAATGTATACGCTGGCGCATTAGAGAGGAATGTACACAACACAACGACGAGAGAGAGCGATAGAGACAGTTTGTGAAATGATTCCTTATTTACTTTGAATCATTAGTAAAAGGA
The DNA here is from genome assembly GCF_002910315.2 of Salvelinus sp. IW2-2015. NCBI lineage: Eukaryota > Metazoa > Chordata > Actinopteri > Salmoniformes > Salmonidae > Salvelinus > Salvelinus sp. IW2-2015. The sequence continues at coordinate 8,452,335 of NC_036854.1, read as the reverse complement.
TTTTCAGACAGCTCTGCAGGATACTTAAGCAGGCTAGTCTAGGATGACTGAAGACTGAGGAGAACAGCCATAACATTAGATGGTTGTCTACTACAGTCTGAGCAGAGATCAGATGAGGACTTTAAGGGATGAAAAATGATAAAGTCATCAAATAAAAGTAAGTAATGTACACAACTGAAATATTATATTTCTTGTTATTTTTGTATCTTTTTCTTTCTTTTTTCGAAGGCACTTAGTCATTTTTTAAAACATGACTTTTTATTAAAGAGCACATAAAGAACATGTACCATACATACACAACTTATTTTTACTGTCTTTACTAAGGAGCGGAGTTACATTCACATGTTAAGGGTACATTTTGGCTGTACAGTAATCCCTCGTTTATCGCGGGGGTTACGTTCCGAAAATGACCCGCGATAAGTGAAATCCGCGAAATAGAAAACTTTTTTTTTTTTACAATTAGCAACTATTACATGTATACAAATACAGTGACTCACGTGTAGGCCGTTTCGTCGACATTATGGGTTTAGGAGATGTTCGAAATTACAAGATAATTTGGCCAACTTAATGTAAATTTGCCAAGCTGTTTTATGTACGTACACATAACTGCACGAGACGACAAAATGATAGCACAATTCGTAGCATGTTTTGATACAAGAAGCGGGAGTGAGTTTTTAGCGAATCAGAATGCAGAGCACAATGCACCAAAAAAAAAAAAAAAATGCATTATGAAAATCCGCGAAATAGCGAATCCGCGATAAGTGAACCGCGAATTGGCGAGGGATCACTGTATAGAGCAAATATTTCAAGAGTCTGAATAAGTATACAATTTGGATTAAGTCACACAAAAACAACAGAAACAAACAAAAAGCCCATAAATTACCTTATAAGACCCGTACAATATGACAGGAACTCTGACCAGACACCTTCTTACCTATGCTGTCGATGTTGTAAGACTGATGTAATTCTCTCCATGTCAGCAAGTTCCCTGCATAGTCCTCACCACATATCTTTTGAAGGTGCATGTTCATTTTCCCAGCGTTTTGTTACACTTTTCCTTGCTGCTGCTAAAATATGCTCTATCAATTGAAGTGAAGAGGATTGGAGTGTCTCCACAGGAACAATACCTAGGAGATAACATGGGTCTGGTTGAATACTAATGCCTGTGATGTCCTGAATAACATGGAGAATTTCAGACCAAAAAGACTGGATTTTCAGACATTGCCAAAATATCTGTGATAAAGTACATATTTGTCAACACTGCCTCCGACACAACACGTAGCTGATATTACTTTTTATTTCGATTATCAGGGCTCATGAAAAAACTATGTAGTACTTTGAATTGAAACTCCCTTGTTGGGTTACATGTAGTGGCTTTATATAGTGTTTCCATATGTTCCCCCGGCTCTCCTCTGATATCTGATCCTGTAATTCAACCTGCCATGAGTTCCTAAGATTATCTAAAGGTAATATTTGCATGTTAAGCATATTGTGATAAAAATTTGAAACGGTTCCAATGTTTTCCCCTTGATAAAGTGATTCAACCATCTCGTCAATAGGCGTAATCGTCTCAGTAATGTTTTGTAACAGTCCTTTTTTAACAATGAATTGCCTTACTTGAAGGTACCTATAAAAAATTGTTTGGAATGTAATGAATTCCTCCTGGATATCTTTAAATAATAAAAAAATGTATCCTTTGAAAAGTTGAGAGACTCTACAAAGCCCACTCTCTTCCCATTCTCTAAATCCTTGGGACATAGTAGCAGGGAGAAAGGCTGGGTTATGAAATATAGGCAAGTGTCTAGAAATGCCATTTTTCAGTTTATATTGGCGTTGAACCTCCCTCCATGTCTTCAATGGAAGAGTTATAATTGGGGTTTGTTTAATCCTGTCAATAGAAATAGGGTCTGCTATAAAGACAAGACAAGACATATCACAATATTGACTCTCAATTTCAAGCCATGACAACTCCTTCGGTTGTTGAATCCATGATGCTATGTGATTAAGTTGCGCTGCCCAGTAATATGATTTAAGGTTAGGGAGGCCAAGCACACTTAATTCTTTGAACAGCTGTAGTTTTTTATAACTAATTCGAGCCTTTTTATTTTGCCATAAAAATGTGCCTATTGCTGCATTTAGGCGAGTACAGGTTTTAGCAGGGATTTTAACAGGAAGCATTGAAAACAGATAGAACAGTTTTGGTAAGACATTAATTTTCACTGAAGCAACCCGACCTGCTAGAGATATAGGGAGGGGCATCCAACGGTCTAGATCTTCAGTGATTTTACTAATCACGACGGGGGGGGTTCAAAACATTTAGTTTCCCATAGTCTGACGTAATATTAACACCCAAGTAACGCATGCTTGTATCAGTCCACTTAAATGCCCAGTTGTCTTTGATACTTGAGGGTGCATCACCAAATGTCACCATAGCAATAGTTTTACCAATGTTCATTTTATAGCCTGATGTAGCACCATATTCACCTGTTAATTTGAATATATTTGGAATCTTTGTCTCAGCCTTTGTTATGTATAAGATGACATCGTTTGCATATAGAGATATCTTGTGTTCATTTGGCCCCACCTGCAGACCATGAATGTTTATGGCACTTCTAATAGCTTCCGCCTATACTAAGGGCAACTAACAGTGGCGACAGACAATCTCCTTGACGATTTCCTCGTTGTAGCGAAAAGGAATGCGACATATTCCCATTAGTTCAAACAGATGATTTGGGACTTGAATATATCAGATCTATCCATTTCAAAAAGCACTCCCCAAAACCAAACTTCTTTAATGTTGCAAAAAGAAAGACCCAGTCGACGCGGTCAAATGCCTTTTCAGCATCGAGAGATAGTATAACTGTTTGAGTTGGGTCTCAGAGTAATTGATAATATTCAGAAGTCGTCTTATATTTGACGTTGAGTGGCGTCCTTTAATGAACCCGGTTTGATCTGGATTGATTAATTTTGTTACTACCTCCTCAATTATTTTTGTTAAAATCTGAGTAAGGATTTTAGAGTCACAATTTAGTAAACGTACTGGTCTATGGGAACCACAGTCTAGTGGGACTTTACCTGGCTTCTTTAACACGGTGATGATTGCTTCACACCAAGTATCTGGATATTTATTGCGCTCTATAACCCCATGAAGAACCCCTCTGATCAGCGGTATTAGTTTGTTACTGAAAGTTTTATAGAACCCACAGGGGAACCCATCAGGACCCGGACACTTCCCATTCTGCATGCTTCTGATGGCTGCTTCTATCTCTGAGTCAGTAATGGGGGCGTCTATCATTTCCTTATCTTCAAACGATAGCTCTGGCAGCTTCAAATGTGTGAAAAAGTCCTCCGGAGAGTAAACATCTTTAGGTTACTTATATAGGGTCACGTAGTACTCAGCAAATGTCTTATTCATTTCTTTGGGACAAGAAGTAACTTTTCCCTGCACAGTTCTGATATTGAGAATACATTAATCAGCTGCATCGTTTTTAAGTTGCAGTGCAAGAGGTTTCCCTGGTTTGTCTCCCTGAGTATAGTATTTATTTCGGGCAAATTGTATAGAACACTCCGCTTTATAAGTAAGAAGCATATTAAGCTCCTCTTTCGCTGCAGTCAACTAAATTAGAGTGTCCCCATCCCCTTGTTTCTTATGTCTTTCTTCTAATTGGGAGATTTCTCTCTCAATCTTCTCTTGTTTTTGTATACATACTTTTTTTTGCAGAGATGAATAGGCTATGATTTGACCCCTAAGATAAGCTTCAGCACTCTCCCATAAAAGGATTGGGCTGATACCTTCTGTTGCGTTAAATTTCAAAAATGTTGTAAGTTCAGCTTGAATAACCTTTTGAAAAGAAGTTTCTCCAAGAAGAGAAGCGTTTAGCCTCCACCTGTATGTATCAGGTTGTCGATCTTTGAACTTTAGTTTTAGGGATAGCGGACTATGATCTGAGATGGTGATGTCATTAATAATAATACCATGTTCTACCTGATGAGCTAAGGTCTGAGTGATCAGAAAAAAGTTTATCCTAGAGTAAGTGCCGTGGGGATTTGAAAAGAACGTATAATCTTTTGTTGTTGGGTTTAACTTTCTCCTACATTTACATTTAAGTCATTTAGCAGACGCTCTTATCCAGAGCGACTTACAAATTGGTGCATTCACCTTATGATATCCAGTGGAACAGCCACTTTACAATAGTGCATCTAACTCTTTTAAGGGGGAGGGGGGGGTTAGAAGGATTACTTTATCCTATCCTAGGTATTCCTTAAAGAGGTGGGGTTTCAGGTGTCTCCGGAAGGTGGTGATTGACTTCCCGCTGCACGCTGCGTCGTCGAGGAGTTTGTTCACCATTGGGTGCAGAGCACGCGAACAGTTTGACTGGGCTGAGCGGGAACTGTAACTTCCTCAGAGGTAGGGAGGCGAGCAGGCCAAGAGGTGGATAACGCAGTGCCTTGTTTGGGTGTAGGGCCTGATCAGAGCCTGAAGGTACGGAGGTGCCGTTCCCCTCACAGCTCCGTAGGCAAGCACCATGGTCTTGTAGCGGATGCGAGCTTCACTGGAAGCCAGTGGAGAGAGCGGGAGAGCGGGTGACGGTGAGAGAACTTGGGAAGGTTGAACACCAGACGGGCTGGCGGCGTTCTGGATGAGTTGTAGGGGTTTAATAGCACAGGCAGGAAGCCCAGCCAACAGCGAGTTGCAGTAGTCCAGACGGGAGATGACAAGTGCCTGGATTAGGACCTGCGCGCTTCCTGTGTGAGGCAGGGTCGTACTCTGCGAATGTTGTAGAGCATGAACCCTACAGGAACGGGTCACCGCCTTGATGTAGTTGAGAACGCCAGGGTGTTGTCCAGGATCACGCCAAGGTTCTTAGCCTCTGGGAGGAGGACACAATGGAGTTGTCAACCGTGATGGCGAGATCATGGAACGGGCAGTCCTTCCCCGGGAGGAAGAGCAGCTCCGTCTTGCCGTGGTTCAGCTTGAGGTGGTGATCCGTCATCCACACTGATATGTCTGCCAGACATGCAGAGATGCGATTCGCCACCTGGTTATCAGAGGGGGGAAGGAGAAGATTAATTGTGTGTCGTCTGCATAGCAATGATAGGAGAGACCATGTGAGGATATGACAGAGCCAAGTGACTTGGTGTATAGCGAGAATAGGAGAGGCCTAGAACAGAGCCTGGGGGACACCGGTGGTGAGAGCACGTGGTGCGGAGACAGATCTCGCCACGACCCTGGTAGGAGCGACCTGTCAGGTAGGACGCAATCCAAGCGTGGGCCGCGCCGGAGATGCCCAGCTCGGAAGGGTGGAGAGGAGATCTGATGGTTCACAGTATCAAGGCAGCCGATAGGTCTAGAAGGATGAGAGCAGAGGAGAGAGAGTTAGCTTTAGCAGTGCGGAGCGCCTCCGTGACACAGAGAAGAGCAGTCTCAGTTGAATGACAGTCTTGAAACCTGACTGATTTGGATCAAGAAGGTCATTCTGAGAGAGATAGCAGGAGAGCTGGCCAAGGACGGCACGTTCAAGAGTTTTGGAGAGAAAACGAAAGAAGGGATACTGGTCTGTAGTTGTTGACATCGGAGGGATGAGTGTAGGTTTTTTTCAGAAGGGGTGCAACCTCGCTCTCTTGAAGACGGAAGGGACGTAGCCAGCGGTCAAGGATGAGTTGATGAGCGGAGGTGAGGTAAGGGAGAAGGTCTCCGGAAATGGTCTGGAGAAGAGAGGAGGGGATAGGGTCAAGCGGCAGGTGTTGGGCGCGCCGCCGTCACAAGACGCGAGATTTCATCTGGAGAGAGAGGGGAGAAAGAGGTCAAAGCACAGGGCAGGGCAGGTGTGAGTCGAGAGCAACCACGGTGTCGGTTTGACTTAGCAAACGAATCGGATGTCGTCGACCTTCCTTTCAAATGGTTGACGAAGTCATCCGCGAGAGGGAGGAGGGGGAGAGTGAGGGGGAGGAGGATTCAGGAGGGAGGAGAAGGTGGCAAAGAGCTTCCTAGGGTTAGAGGCAGATGCTTGGAATTCAGAGTGGTAGAAAGTGGCTTTAGCAGCAGAGACAGAAGAGGAGAATGTAGAGAGGAGGGAGTGAAAGGATGCCAGGTCCGCAGGGAGGCGAGTTTTCCTCCATTTCCGCTCGGCTGCCCGGAGCCCTGTTCTGTGAGCTCGCAGTGAGTCGTCGAGCCACGGAGCAAGAGGGGAGGACCGAGCCGGCCTGGAGGATAGGGGACATAGAGAGTCAAAGGATGCAGAGAGGGAGGAGAGGAGGGTTGAGGAGGCATATCCTAATATCAATAAGCCCTTGTTCTTCACAGTCAAATTGAACTGCTCGAGACATTTTTAATATGGGACCACCTGGTCGTGACTTGTCCGAATGTGGAGATAATGTGCAATTAAAGTCACCTCCAACTACACAATGTGTATTTGAATACTTAGCAATCTCTAAGAAACATTTATTAATACATTGTGGGGAATCATCATTTGGTGCATACAAATTAGCAAAAGTAGAATTTATTCCAAATAATAGGCCCTGAACAATAACAAACCGACCCTCTGAATCAGCTACCTGATTTTTCAATGTAAAAGACAGCCTCATATTAACCAGTATACAAATACCATTTCTTTATGCGGAGGAGTGAGAGGAGAACAATGTCTGACCTACCTATTCCCTTTAAGCTTTTTGTGCTCCTCGTCTGATAAGTGGGTCACCTGGAGGAGGGCAATGTCACAATCCATTCGTTTTACCTGTGTAAATATTTTTTCCCGTTTAATCACATGGTTTAAGCCCTTAATGTTATAAATAAAAATGTTAAGTGATTTCATTGTCAGTATAAAGTGTCAATATAAAACACTACAGACCTTGATTTGAATTGGCCTTTTCCTTGTACCCAAAACTGCAGACAGAAATGTACCTTTGTTTTCAGTACAAAACACACAGAGAAACATCAAGAACATCGCCACAAAAACATCTCCACTAGAACGAAGGGAGTCCGAACAGTGAAATTAAAAGTAGAACACATAAGACTGCCACATTCCTGGGTGGCAGATCTAGGTGGTGTGGTGTTCTCACAAGACCCAGTAGCGGGGCATTTGTGGAAACTAAGTGATATTTCGGCCTATATTATAGTATATCTGATCTAATATTTATCACTAGATTATTTTATTTCAGCGATCTATCATTTAAAGAGTAGCCTGGATGCAAAAATAAATAAATAACAAACAAAAAAAGGTGAGGAGCCCATAAACAGACCTGCATGGATGAGACATTCCCTGCACTCCGTTAAAAACTAGGAAATATAGCTCCATAGCCTATAAAATGTTTTCCCAACTCAAGTAATATTAGGCTATAAGAAAACAGAATGCAAAAATTAAATAAATAATACAAGCATATGCGGGCAGGCTAACTGTCTCTCCCTCTAAACAGGCTGTCCTAAACAGTAAGGGTTAAATGCTGGAAATTCAACTTAATCCAAAAGCACATTTTATATTTTGACGAACCTACACTTGGGTAGCCTTTATGTAATTGTCATAAAAAACAAAGTAAAGCATTTATAATCTTTACTCTATAGCCTACTAAAAGAGAAAGTGGGAATGAGGAAAGCAGGCTATTCTGTTTTTTCCAGATTGAATAATTACCTTATCATTCAAAAAAACTGTAGGTCAAAGATTGATGAATTATTCCAGCAATAAGATCCCAATTATGAGCATAAATCCAGGTAGTTTCTAGTCCTTAATATGAAGGGGTGTCTTCAGTAGTCAATGTGGACTGGACAGTGTTCCACGGTAGATTTATGTGTCCTTCTGTCTCTCACTCCTTCTGGGCCCAACAATTTGCCTCATAGTCGGCATATTTTTCCGGACCCTGTCCTGGAAGGTGGTGTAATCCCAATGGAGCGCAGGAAGGACTCGGCATCAGGTACAGAATTCAAGATGTGGTTCTTGCTCTCATGGGTGACACGCAGCTTCGCAGGGAACATCAGAGAGTATATGATGTTTTTGGCTGCCAGTTCTCTCTTGATCCCATCGTAATCTTTTCTCTTTTCTCGCAATAGCTCTGCAGAATAGTCATTGAAGATAGATATGCGTTTGTCTTTGTAGAATAGTTTTCCCTTGGTTCTCGACAGATGCATTATATCCTGTTTCCTTTCGAAGTTGAGAAGGCGCACGATGATAGCGCTGGGCCTCTGTGTGTCCTTCGCTCCGGGCCTGCTCTGGGCTGCAGGTGCGGTTCTATGGGCCCTCTCTATGACAAAAGGTGAAGCAGTATCGCTTTTCCAAGATCTCCCTCAGCATTTTGTCCACAAATGTAGACATTTTCTGCCCCCTTTTTGCATTGATTTAGAAAAAAAAGTTTCCCAACATGTCTCCCTTCTTTTGCAATTCCTCTACCTGGCCCATCAGGTAGCTAATAGCCTGGTCTTGTTTTATTAACTTTGTCATATTCCCCATTCTTCTTTTCAATGTGGGTCATCCGTTCCTCATTTTTCTCTAGAGTAGCCTTCATGCCATCGATAGATATTTGCATTTTGCCGAATGAGGTGGCTGTTTCTCGTCAAAATAACTGCCATGAGAGATGAACCTCACTGTTTGGGCTGTGATGGCGGTCCCTACCACCTCGTGGAGTCGGTGAGCGATTTAAACACGGTGAACATTGCGAATTATCTTCTCTTTGATGCCGTCTTTCACTTGAGTATTTATCCTTACTCGTTGCCAGTCTGATTTAGAAGGTCAAATCTGTGCTTTTAACTCGTGAAGTTTAATTTAGGCGAAAACTGTCATAGAGCTTGATCAGCACACCGCCTTTCCCCAGAATTCCATGCAGGAAGTCAATATTATATTATTTGATAGTAATTTCCTATTTTTCTATTGATGTCTACCCATTGTGGACCTGACAGAGACAATGGAATAATTTGGCAATGGAATGTTCACAATTTTGTCTATCGAAATGTCCATTAAAAAGCTCTAATCATTTTAATGTAATTATTTCAAAATGCATTTAATGTAAAAATAAATAAATAAATCGAAACCAAAATCGAAAACCGTGATTTATAAAAAAGAATCAAACCAAAACCGAACCGACCTCAAAAAGCAATAATCGCTCAGCACTACGGTCTTTGGTGGAGATCTTTGATGAGAACCTGGCCCACATCAGCACCTGGCTGTACCTTACATACATGATCAATACCATTAGCTCAGACTTAAGAGGAAAAGTAAACACATTAGTTTCTGTACTCACATACACAGCTGCCTCTCTTATTCTCTCTCCACTCTTTCATTATCTTTCCTATCCTCTCCTCCCTTATGCACTTGTTCCCTCTCGTCCCCTTCTTTCTACTCCTCTCCTACCTCCCTTCTCTGCTTCTCATATTCTCCTACCCTCTCTTGTCCATGGTGTATATAGTACCACCGTACAGTTAGTGAACATATGATGTTCACGAACATGTGTCCTCCTCCTTTTAATATTTCATTGGCTCTTTAGGCACTGACCTCTTCAATCATTGGTTCGTGCCCCTGCATCTGAGCATGTTCTCTCTCTCTCTCTGTCTCTCTGTCTCTCTGTCTCTCTCTCTCTCTGTCTCTCTGTCTCTCTCTGTCTCTCTGTCTCTCCCTCTCTGTCTCTGCCTCTCTCTCTGCCTCTCTCTCTCTGCTCCCTAAGGCTTCCATCTGTCTTGAAATATGGTTTAATGTGACATTCTGGAGCATCCTGTCTTTGCATGAGGCATACCATTGCATGACCATGAATCAGCCTCTCTCTGACACGCCAACATCACACCACATCACACTCAGCCTTGGTGGGGCAATTTGACATTGAAGTTCAGTCACTCGATTGACATGAGTTTAGTCCTGATATGGCTGGGGGCTCTGGAGAGGTCGGTGTGTGTGTTTTTGTGAGAGCGAGAGAGGGCTTAAAGTGTCTGTGCATGCATGCTGTGTGTGACTCTTCAGCAGCCTGCATGTGTTGGAATCAGTGACTATAAAGTGCATTCAAAAAGTATTCAGACCTCTTCCCCTTTTCCACATTTTGTTATGTTACAGCCTTGTTCTAAAATTGTTCTATAAATGTTTCCTCATTAATCTACACACAATACCCCATAATGACAAAGTGAAAACAGGTTTTTATAAAGTTTTGCAAATTCATAAAAAATTAGGAATTTTCTGTAGAGCTCCGAGACAGGATTGTGTCGAGGCACAGATCTGGTGAAGGGTACCAAAACATTCCTGCAGCGTTGAAGGTCCCCAAGAACACAGTGGCCTCCATCATTCTTTATTATTTTACCCCTTTTTCTCCCCAATTTCGTGGTATCCAATTGGTAGTTACAGTCTTGTCCCATCGCTGCAACTCCCGTATGGACTCGGGAGAGGCGAAGGTTGAGACGCGTGCGTCCTCTGAAAAACAACCCTGCCAAGCCACACTGCTTCTTGACACAATGCCCACTTAACCCGGAAGCCAGACGCACCAATGTGTCGGAGGAAACACTGTACACATGGTGACCGTGTCAGCGTGCATTGCGCCCGGCCCGCCACAGGAGTCGCTAGTGCGCGATGGGTCAAGAGCATCCCTGCCAGCCAAACCCTCTTCTAACCTGGATGACGCTGGGCCAATTGTGCGCCGCCCCATGGGTCTCCCGGTCGCGGCCGGCTGCGACAGAGCCTGTACTCGAACAACACAGGAGTGGCTTCGGGACAAGTCTCTGATTGTCCTTGAGTGACCCAGCCAAAGCCCGGACTTGAACCCGATCGAAACATCTCTGGAGAGACCTGAAAATAGCTGTGCAGCGACCCTCCCCATCCAACCTGACAGACCTTTAGAAGATCTGCAGAGAAAAATGGGAGAAACTCCCCACATACAGGTGTGCCAAGCTTGTAGCATCATACCCAAGAAGACTCGAGGCTGTAGTTGTATTTTGTTTTTATTATGGATCCCCATTAACTGCTGCTACTCTTCTTGGGGTCCAGCAAAATTAAGGCAGTTATACATTTTAAAAACATTACAATACATTCATAACACATTTCACAACATATTAAATGCGTGCCCTCTGGCTTCTACTCTACTACCACATATAGAGTTGAAGTCGGAAGTTTACATACACTTAGGTTGGAGTCATTAAAACACATTTTTCAACCACTCCACAAATTTCTTGTTAACATGCTATAGTTTTGGCAAGTTGTTTAGGACATCTACTTTGTGTATGACATAAGTAATTTTCCCAACAATTGTTTACAGACAGATTATTTCACTTATAATTCACTGTATCACAATTCCAGTGGGTCAGAAGTTTACATACACTAAGTTGACTGTGCATTTAAACAGCTTGGAAAATTCCAGAAAATTATGTCATGGCTTTAGAAGCTTCTGATAGGCTAATTGACACAATTTGAGTCAATTGGAGGTGTACTTGTGGATATATTTGCAGGTCCTACCTTCAAACTCAGTGCCTCTTTGCTTGACATCATGGGAAAATCAAAAGACCTCAGAAAAATAATTGTAGACCTCCACAAGTCTGGTTCATCCTTGGGAGCAATTTCCAAACACCTGAAGGTACCACGTTCATCTGTACAAACAATAGTACGCAAGTATAAACACCATGGGACCATGCAGCCGTCATACCGCTCAGGAAGGAGACGCGTTCTGTCTCCTAGAGATGAGCGTACTTTGGTGCTCAAAGTGCAAATCAATCCCAGAACAACAGCGAAGGACCTAGTGAGGATGCTGGAGGAAACGGATACAAAAGTATATATATCCACAGTAAAACGAGTCCTATATCGACATAACCTGAAATGCTGCTTAGCAAGGAAGAAGCCACTGCTCCAAATCCGCCATAAAAAAGCCAGACTACGGTTTGCAACTGCACATGGGGACAAAGATAATACTTTTTGGAGAAATGTCCTCTGGTCTGATGAAACAAAAATAGAACTGTTTGGCCAAAATGACCATCGTTATGTTTGGAGGAAAAAGAGGGATGCTTGCAAGCCGAAGAACACCATCCCAACCTTGAAGCACGGGGGTGGCAGGATCATGTTGTGGGGGTGCTTTGCTGCAGGAGGGACTGGCGCACTTCACAAAATAGATGACATTATGAGGATGGAAAATTCTGTGGATATATTGAAGCAACATCTCAAGACATCAGTCAGGAAGTTAAAGCTTGGTCGCAAATGGGTCTTCCAAATGGACAATGACCCCAAGTATACTTCCCAAGTTGAGGCAAATGGCTTAAGGACAACAATGTCAAGGTATTGGAGTGGCCATCACAAAGCCCTGACCTCAATCCTATAGAAAATGTGTGGGCAGAACTGAAAAAGCGTGTGCAAGCAAGGAGGCCTACAAACCTGACTCAGTTACACCAGCTCTGTCAGGAGGAATGGGCCAAAATTCACCCAACTTATTGTGGGAAGCTTGTGAAAGCCTCCCCGAAACGTTTGACCCAAGTTAAACAATTTCAAGGCAATGCTACCAAATACGAATTGAGTGTATGTAAACTTCTGACCCACTGGGAATGTGACGAAATAAATAAAAGCCGAAATAAATCATCCTCTCTACTATTATTCTGACATTTCACATTCTTAAAATAAAGTGGTGTTCCTAACTGACCTAAGACAGGGAATTTTTACTAGGATTAAATCTCAGGAATTGTGAAAAACTTAGTTTAAATGTATTTGACTAAGGTGTATGTAGACTTTAATTGTATATACAAAATCCATGTGTACATGTGTGTATAGTGGGTATATTATTGTGTGTTTGTATGCTTGTGTCTGTTTGTGTTGCTTCACAGTCCCCACTGTTCCATAAGGTGTATTTTTATCTGTTTTTTAAAATCTAATTTTACTGCTGGCATGAGTTACTTGTTGTGGAATAGAGGTCCATGTAGTCATGACTATATGTAGTACTGTCCACCTCCTATTGTCTGGTCCTGACTTGGGGACTTTGAGGGGACCTCTGGTGGCTTGTTTTGTGGGGTATGCGTGGGTGTCCGAGCTGTGCCAGTAGTTCAAACAGACAGCTTGGTGCATTCAACATGTCAACACCTCTCAGAAATACAAGCCATGCTGTCATGTTCTGAGCCAATTGCAATTTTTCGAAGTCCCTCTTTGTGTCACCTGACCACACGACTGAACAGTAGTCCAGGTGCGACAAAACTAAGGTCTGTAGGACCTGCCTTGTTGATAGTGCTGTTAAGAATGCAGAGCAGCGCTTTATTATGGACAGACTTCTCCCCATCTTAGCTACTGTTGTATCAATATGTTTTGACCATAACAGTTTACAATCCAGGGTTACTCCAAGCAGTTTAGTCTCCTCAATTTCCACATTATTATTTACAGGTTGAGGTTTAGGGTTTAGTGAATTATTTGTCCCAAATACAATGCTTTTAGTTTTTGAAATATTTAGGACTAACTTATTCCTTGCCACCCATTCTGAACAAAACTGCAGCTCTTTGTTAAGTGTTGCTGTCATTTCAGTCGCTGTGGTAGCTGACGTGTATAGTGTTGAGTCATCCGCATACATAGACACACTGTCTTTACTCAAAGCCAGTGGCATGTCGTTTATCCACAATATAGCCAGGGGTGTAAAGCCACGGACGTTTTTCCAGCAACAGACTATGATCGACAGTCAAAAGCCGCACTGAAGTCTAACAAAACAGCCCCCACAATCTTTTTGTCATCAATTTCTCTCAACCAATCATCAGTCAATTGTGTAAGTGCTGTGCTTGTTGAATGTCCCTCCCTATAAGTGTGCTGAAAGTCTGATGTCAATTTGTTTACTGTGAAATAGTATCTGGTCAAACACAATTTTTTCAAAACGTTTGCTAAGGGTTGGTAACATGCTGATTGGTCAGCTATTTGAGCCAGTTAAGGGGGCTTTACTATTCTTAGCTTGGGGATTAACTTTAGCTTCCCTCCAGGTATGAGGGCACACACTTTCTAGTAGGCATACATTGAAGATATGGCAAATAGGAGTGGCAATATCGTCTGCTATTTTCCTCAGTAATTTTCCATCCAAGTAGTCAGACCCTGGTGGCTTGTCATTGTTGACAGACAACAATGTTTTTTTCACCTTTTCCACCTTCACTTTACTGAATTCAAAATGACAATGCTTGTCTTTCATAATTTGGTCAGATATACTTGTCTGTGTAGTGTCAGCGTTTGTTACTGGCATGTCATGCCTAAATTTGCTAATCTTGCCAATGAAAAAATCATTAAAGTAGTTGGCAATATCAGTGGGTTTTGTGATGAATGAGCCATCTAAATCAATGAATGATGGAGCAGAGTTTGCCTTTTTGCTCAATTTCATTTAGGTGTTCAAAGCTTTTTTACTATCATTCCTTATGTAATTTATATTGGTTTTATAGTGTAGTATCTTCTTCTTTTTATTCAGTTTAGTCACATGATTTCTCAATTTGCAGTGTGTTTGCCAATCGGTTGTAAAGCCAGACCTGTTTGCCATCTCTTTTTCTTCATCCCTCTTAACCATACCATTTTTCAATTCCTCATCACCCAGGGGATTTAGATAACGGTTTTTACAGTCATTTTCTTAATGGGTGCATGCTTCTTAGTAACTGGGATAAGCAATTTCAAGTGCAGCGCCTGGTTGCTCGTCATTGCACACCACGGACCAACAGATATTCTTCACATCAACAACATAGGAATCACTACAAAACGTATTGTATGACCTCTGATACACTATATTAGGTCCAGCCTTTGGAACTTTGGTTTTCCTAGATATGGCTACTATATTATGATCACTACATCCGATGGATTTGGATACTGCTTTCAAACACATTTCTGCAGCATCAGTAAATATATTATCAATACACGTTGATGATTACATTCCTGTACAGTTTGTAACTACCCTGGTAGGTTGACTGATAACCTGAACCAGGTTGCAGGCACTAGTTACAGTTTGAAGCTTTCTCTTGAGTGGGCAGCCTGATTAAAGCCAGTCAATATTTAAATCACCCAGAAAATGTACCTCTCTGTTGATATCAGATACCTTATCAAGCATTTCACATATGTTATCCAGATACTGACTGTTAGCACTTGGTGGTCTATAGCAGCTTCCCACAAGAATGGGCTTTAGGTGAGGCAGATGAACCTGTAGCCATATTACTTCAACAGTATTTAACATGAGATCCTCTCTAAACTTTACAGGAATATAATATAAATATTATATTTATATTATAAACAGCCACACCTCCACCTTTGTCTTTTCTGTAGATCTTATAACCATGTATTGCCACCACTGTATCATTAAAGGTATTATCTAAGAGAGTTTCTTGCTTTACTGGGAAGCTTAGCAGGGGAAGACATACTCATGTTATTTTTATTAGTGCAGGGTGAGCTGCACACAGTGGACTTCCTACACTGCACACCACCTCAGTGCTAACAGTATCACTCTGGTTCATAGGCTTATGATTACTGCATACAATAGCTGATGGATCCGCAGAGGCATTCCAGGCAGTACGAGGGACATAAATTAGGTTATTTACATTGAATCTTCCAGCGCCCCTGGGATAATGTACATTTTCTGAAGCATTATGACAACTCAGCGACACAATGGTAGGGATTAACTGAGCTGGGCTTGGGTCATTGATAAGTCATTGTCTCAACGCAGCCTTATAATGCTGTGAAAGGATCCAGGAACCCAAATGATTTGGGTGGATCCCATCCTCCTTATAATATGAGCTTTGTTTCCAGAAGGTATCCAAATTGTCAATAAATGTTCCACCCACAGAGCTGCATTAGTCTCGTAGCCAGTTACAGAGGGCTAAAAGCCTGCTGAACCGTTCCATGCCACCATTTAGGCTGTAATCTCTGCCTAAAGTGCTTCAGTAAAGGGTCTGAATACTTATGTAAATGTGATATTTGTTTGTATATTTAGTACTTTTGGCTGTTTTTGCTTTGTCATAATGGGGGATTGTGTGTAGATTGATGAGGTTGAAAAAACCGATTGAATCCATATTAGAATAAGGCTGTAACGTAACAAAATGTGGAATACTTTCCAAATGCACTGGTTGTGCATCAGTATGTGTGTGTCAGAGAGGGAGAAAGAGAAGGAGTTTTAAGGTGTGTGTGTGTGTGTGTGTGTGTGAAGATGACTTGTCAGCAGCCTACATCTGTCAGTGTCAGTGGGATGTCTCCTGTGATGGGTGGAGATTCACTGGCCTAATTGAGGAGAGGGTGAGAGAAAGCACTGGAGGAGGGTGGAGGAGAGAAAGAGAAAATAGGGAGAGGATGCATTTAAGAGGAGGATGGTGAGAAAGAGGAGAGAGGTAGTGGATTAATTTAAGAGGAGGATGGTGAGAAAGAGGAGAGAGGTAGTGGATTAATTTAAGAGGAGGATGGTGAGAAAGAGGTAGTGGATGAATTTAAGAGGAGGATGGTGAGAAAGAGAGAGAATGCATAAGAGTGGCAGATGGAGAGAGGAGAAGAGGCGAGGGGGGAAAGCATGAGAGAGGAGAGAGAATGCATAAGAGTGGCAGCTGGAGAGAGAGAAGAGCGAGGGGAAAGCATGAAGAGAGAGAATGCATAAGAGTGGCAGCTGGAGAGAGAGAAGAGCGAGGGGAAAGCATGAAGAGAGAGAGAAGAGAATGCATAAGAGTGGCAGCTGGAGAGAGAGAAGAGCGAGGGGGAAAGCATGAGAAAGAGAGAGAATGCGGCACATGCCCTGAGAGGATAACACCGTGCAATATATTAAAAAACATCAACAGCAGAGGAAGAAGTGGAGAATGACTGTCAGTAGGAGATTAAAGATACATCATTCTATAAATAGTGTGTAATCTGCTGGAGGCCAGCTTGGGGAACCATGTATAAAATAGTCTCAGCGCTGAGTAAAACAAGTGGTTCAGTAGTGTGAGATTACAACAGGAAGGGGACTGGAGTAACACACAGAGAGTGGAATATGATTGAGTGGTGAGATGCCATTTATTGTCAACAGCTCCTGAGTGACCAGGAGTCCCGCCCCCCCGTGGTTTATATGTCAGTACTTTGGGAAATGACAAGTGAAATGAAGGAAGGCGAGGGAGAGAAAGCAGTATGTGTGACAGGGAAGATTCATGTGTCTCTGATAACATTTACTACTGTGTGTGTGTCTATGTGATTTCATCAGATCAAACTTTATTTGTCACATGCGCCGAATACAACAGGTGTGGACTTAACCGTGAAATGCTTACTTGCAGGCCCTTAACCAACAGTGCAGTTCAAGAAGAGTTAAGAAAATATTTGCCAAATAAACTAAAGTAAATAATTATAAACAGTAACACAATAACATAACAATAACGAGATTATTTACAGGAGGTACCGGTACTGAGTCAGTGTGCGAGGGTACATGTTAGAGGTAATTTGTACATGTAGGTAGGGTGAAGTGACTATGCATAGATAATAAACAACGAGTAGCAGCAGTGTACAAAACAAATGGAGGGGGGGTCAATGTAAATAGTCCGGTGGCCATTTGATTAATTATTCATCAGTCTTATGGCTTGGGGGTAGAAGCTGTTAAGGCTCTGGTACCGCTTGCTCTGGTACATTTACTACTGTGTGTGTGTGTTATTACATTTAACATTGTGTGTGTGTGTGTATGTGGGTGATTACATTTACTACTGTGTGTGTGTGAGATTACATTTACTACTGTGTGTGTGTGATTACATTTACTACTGTGTGTGTGTGAGATTTAATTTACTACTGTGTGTGTGTGTGTGTGTGTGGTGTGTGTGTGTGTGTGTGTTGTGTGTGTGTGTGTGACTGCATTTACTACTGTGTGTGTTATTACATTTAACAATTGTGGTGCGTGTTATTATCATTTAACGTGTGTGTGTGTGTGTGTGTGTGTGTGTGATTACATTTACTACTTGTGTGTGTGATTACATTTACTACTGTGTGTGTGTGTTAATTACATTTTAACATTGTGTGTGTGTGTGCGTGTGTGTGTGTGTGTGTGTGTGTGTGTGTGTGTGTGTGTGTGTGTGTGGTGTGTGTGTGTGTGTGTGTGTGTGTGTGATTACAATTTACTACTGTGTGTGTGTGTTATTACATTTAACGTGGTGTGTGTGTGTGTGTGTGTGTGTGTGTGATTACATTTACTACTGTGTGTGTGTGATTACATTTACTACTGGTGGTGTGTTGTGAGATTACATTTACTACTGTGTGGTGTGTGTGTGTTTGTGTGTGTCTGACTGCATTTACTACTGTGTGTGTGTGTTTTATTACATTTAACATTGTGTGTGTTGTTATTACTTAACGTGTGTGTGTGTGTGTGTGTGTGTGATTGACATTTATACTATTGTGTTGATTACATTTATACTGTGTGTGTGTGTTATTACATTTAACATTGTGTGTGTGTGTGTGTGTGTGTGTGTGTGTGTGTGTGTGTGTGTGTGTGTGTGTGTGTGTGTGTGGTGGTGTGTGTGGTGTGTGTGTGGTGATTACATTTACTACTGTGTGTGTGTGTTATTACATTTAACGTGTTGTGTGTGTGTGTGTGTGTGTGTGGTGATTACATTTACTACTGTGTGTGTGTGATTACATTTACTACTGTGTGTGTGTGAGATTACATTTACTACTGTGTGTGTGTGTGTGTGTGTCTGACTGCATTTACTACTGTGTGTGTGTGTTATTACATTTAAATTGTGTGTGTTTTATTACATTTAACGTGTGTGTGTGTGGTGTTGTGTGGTGTGATTACATTACATTTACATTTAAGTCATTTAGCAGACGCTCTTATCCAGAGCGACTTACATTTACTACTGTGTGTGTGTGTGTGTGATTATTTACTACTGTGTGTGTGTGTGTGTGTGTGTGTGTGTGTGTGTGTGTGTGTGTGTGTGGTGTGTGTGTGTGTAATTACATTTACTACTGTGTGTGTGTGTGTGTGATTACATTTACTACTGTTTGTGTGTGAGATTACATTTACTACTGTGTGTGTGTGATTACATTTACATTTACATTTAAGTATTTAGCAGACGCTCTTATCCAGAGCGACTTACATTTACTACTGTGTTGTGTGGGTGTGGTATTACATTTACTACTGTGTGTGTGTGGTGTGTGTGTGTGTTGTGTGTAATTACATTTACTACTGTGTGGGTGTGATTACATTTACTACTGTTTGTGTGTGAGATTGCTTTACTACTGTGTGTGTGTGATTACTTTACTATGTGTGTGTGTGGTGATTACATTTACTACTGTGTGTGTGTGTGATTACATTTACTACTGTGTGTGTGGCTACAGAGCACCATAGCTGCAATGTGAATATGACAAGATGGAAGCTCACCTACTGAGAGAGGGAGGAAGGGAGAGAGTCAGACAGAAAGAAGGGAGACGGGGGAGAGAGTCAGACGAGAAGAGGGGAGAAGGGGGAGAGAGTCAGACAGACAGAGAGAGAGGGAGAAGGGGGGAGAAGTCAGACGGAGAAGGGGGAGAGAGTCAGAACAGAGAGAGAGGGAGTGAGAGACTGACCAAAGTTGAGAGAGGGAAGGAGAGAAGGAGACAAAGAAAGGAAAGGACAGATCGATAGATGTTCAGGATTGCTTTTTCCATCTTTGTGAGCCATGAAAACACACACACACACACACACACAACACACACTCCAATATCCAGGATAAATAAAAAATTACGTTCTTTACGCATTGTACGGAAACATTTGAATCAATAGTACATTTTCTTTTCATGTTGTTTCTGTTCAGTTCACAACATGGTCTATGGTGAATGTGTGTCTGCTCTGAAGCTTCCCAGTGTGTGTAGTTGTCTGTCTGTAGTTTCTTTGTGACTGTGTGTGGGTGACTGTCTGCTCTAGAAGCTGCCCTGCTAAATATCAGTGGATTAGCGCTCTGGGGTTAATTAAAAAGCAATTACCTTTGGTCGCCATGGACGACGCCTTGGGGACGAGCGGAGGGGCTAATCTGGTTGTTAGTGAGACACCACACCACACAACACACACACACACACAACACACACACACACACCACACACAACACCACACACACACACACACACACACACACAACACACACACACACACACACAAGCAGTGTTTCCCCTAGGATTTCTTTCAGCAGCGGTGGCAAAGTTAGGTGGTGGGGTATATGTGGCGCTAGTAAATGCATGTAAGGGAAACACTTCACACACCTGCACATACAGTCAGGCTCATAGACGTACAGCGAGAGTGTGACATCGACATACACACATAAATAAACACAAACATACACACGTTTGGGGAAGACACAATGGGATATTAGAACAGTGGAGGGTGGAGGAAAGGAAGGAGAACGGGGAGAGAGGGACAGTTGGAAGATTTTTTTCTCGCCTTTCCACTGATGACATCAAATGTTCACAATATCTTTTAATGAGACAGAGACGGAGAGCTCAGGTAGACAGAATTATGTTTTTTAGACATTTTTACAAATTAATAAAAAATGAGAAGCTGAAATATCTTGCTTACATAACTATTCCCACCCCTGAGTCAATTTGTAGAAGCACCTTTGCCAGCGATTACAGTAGTGAGTACTTCTGGGTAAGTCTCTAAGAGCTTTCCACACATGGATTGTGCATCATTTGCCCATTATTCTTTGAAAAATTATTCAAGCTCTGTCAAATTGGGTGTTGATCATTGCTAGACAAATATTTTCAGGTCTTGCCATAGATTTTAAAGTAGATTTATGTCAAAAATGTAACTCAGTCACTCAGGAACATTCACTGTCTTCTTAGTGAGCAGCTCCAGTGTATATTTGGCCTTGTGTTTTAGGTAATTGCTGAAAGATAAATTCATCTCCCAGTGTCTGGCAGAGAAAGCAGATTGAATCAGCTCCATTCCGTTATTTTTTATCCTGAAACATTCCCCAGTCCTTAACAATTACAAGCATACCCATAACATAATGCAGCCACCGCAATGTGTTGTATTAGATTTGCCCTTTGTGTTAAAGACAAAGTTAATTGCTTTCTCACATGTTTGCAGCATTACTTTAGTGCCTTGTTGCAAACAGGTTGCAGGTTATGAAATCTTTAAAAAAAAATGTTGATCCATATCTTATCACAGCCATTAAACTCTATACCTGCTTTAAAGTCACCATTGGCCTCATGGTGAAATCCATGAGCGGTTTCCTTCCTCTCCGGCAACTGAGTTAGGAAGGACGCCTGTATCTTTGCAGTGACTGAGAGTATTGATCCACAGTGTAATTAGTAACTTCACCATGCTCAAAGAGATACTCAATGTCTGTTGTTTTAAATGTTTTGTTGTCGCCATCTATCAATAGGTGCCCTTCTTTGCTAGGGATTGGAAAACGTCCCTGGTCTTTGTGGTTGAATCTGTGTTTTCAATTCACTGCTCGATTGAGGGACCAATCTTGAGGGACCGGTGTTGTCAAATCAAATTGTATTAGTCACATGCGCCGAATACAACAGGTGTAGATCTTACAGTGAAATGCTTACTTACGAGCCCCTAACCAACAGTGCAGTTTTTAAAAATATGGATAAGAATAAGAGATAAAAGTAACAAGTAATTAAAGAGCAGCAGTAAAATAAGAGACTATATACAGGGGGGTACTGATACAAAGTCAATGTGCGGGGGCACCGGTTAGTTGAGGTATTATGTACATGTAGGTAGAGTTATTAAAGTGACTATGCATAGATGACTACAGAGAGTAGCAGCGGTGTAAAAAGGGGGAGAAGGGGGGGGCAATGCAAATAGTCTGGGTAGCCATTTGAATAGATGTTCAGTTGTCTTATTGCTTGTGGGTAGAAGCTGTTTAGAAGCCTCTTGGTCCGAGACTTGGTGCTCCGGTACCGCTTGCTGTGCGGTATCAGAGAAAACAGTCTATGACTTGGGTGACTGGAGTCTGACAATTTTTGGGGCTTTCCTCTGACACAACCTATTATATAGGTCCTGAATGGCAGGAAGCTTGGCCCCAGTGATGTACTGGGCCGTACGCACTACCCTCTGTAGCGCTTTACGGTCAGATGCCAAGCAGTTGCCATACCAGGCGGTGATGCAACCGGTCAGGAAGGCTCTCGATGGTGCAGCTGTAGAACATTTTGAGGATCTGGGGACCCATGCCAAATCTCTTCAGTTTCCCGAGGGGGAAGAGGTGTTGTCGTGCCCTCTTGGTGTGTTGTGACTTAAGCTTGTTAAGCACACTTTTACTCCTGAACTTATTTTGGGTTTTTATAATAAAGGGGTTGAGTACTGACTCAAGACATTTCAGCTTTTCATTTTTAACAAATTTGTCAATTTCTAAAGACATAATTCCACTTTCACATTATGCGGTATTGTTTGTTGGCCAGTGACAAAAATGTATTCCATTTTAAATTCAGACTGTAGGTGTGAATAGTTTCTGAAGGCATGTGAGGTTAAAGGGGGTAATGATTTCCCCATAAACACATTAACCCTGAAGAATGGACCAGGGTGAGTGAGCACACACGTCAAACGCACACAGTCACACACACATGTTTTTCTATCCTCGTGGGGACCTAACATTTATTTCCATTCAAAATCCTATTTTCCCTAACCGCTAAACCTAACCCTTACCATAACCCTAACCTTAACCCGTAGCCCTAAACCAAACCCTAAACCTAACTCCTAAACCTAATCACTAACCTCTTACCCTAACCCTAATTCTAACCCTAATTGTGACCCTAACCCCTGAGCTTAAAATAGCCATTGTCCTCATGGGGACGTTGGAAATGTCCTCACGAGGGAGAATTTTCATTGTTTGTGGTCCCCACAAGGATAGAAGAACCAACCAACATGCACACACACATCCCCCAAACGCTTTAATAGGGTATCACTTGTAATGGCTAAGCTAATCTATTAATTTAGAGGCCCAATTGGATAACTTTAATGACAGTAATGAGATAATCGCCCAGAGACTTGGAGGAAGTGCCCTTGAAAACACCCACTGTAGAGAAGAATGTGAGCAGTGTGTCTGAGTGTGGCCCTATATCCCTCATCCCAGTATTTGAGGAGTCACCTACCAAAGGAACATTGGGCAATGACAGACTCACAGTAGAGTTGTCCTCACTCACGCACGCACACACGCACGCAGTGTCTGGGAGCCAATGTGAGGAGACTGAATGTCTGAAAAGCGGAGTACCACTCGGGTGAGGGAGGGGGGGAGGGAGTTAGGCGGATCAAGCTTGCTCGTCGATTGCTCTGTCAATCACCCATTCACCATGGCGCTGTGTGCCAGGACGTGTGCTACAGAGGGATATAAATAGAGCCGCTGGGATGATGGGTATAGGATAGAGCACAATGCAGAAACATGGGGACCTGGGGCCTCATTTATAGCTGTTGTGTACATTTTACACAAAATATCTGGGCGCATTATTTCTGAAAAGACTGCACATGCACCAAAATCTAGAGATTTGTTCACTTTGTGCACACCTTACATACGCATGTTTTATATTATGAATCAGACCTGTCGTCAAACTGGGAGTGTATGACCAAGCATTATAACTCCACCTGAAAAACTCCCTCCATTCACCTTTTATGGTGACAACAACGCCCTTTTGCTGTATACTTTGGAAGTATTGGGATTAGGCCAAGACAGTATCTAAAGGAAATAGCAATGGCGAATTTGATCTAATATCTTTGGAGATATTGGCAGAATGTAATTTTCTTTGTGTGCATTTGCTGTATTTGACCGTTTCTGAAAGACAAAAACAATTAGAAATTGTTGTGGACCTGTAAACAGATCGTTTGAATTCAATAATGTTTTTCATTGACTTTTTCCCATAACCTGGGTTAAACTGCCCACGGATTCTGAAACATTTTCTACTCAGAATAGTTTTTTTAACGACAGTAGACCTGCAAATAGTGGTACACACTTCAATGCAAAAGATCAATTGTCTGTTCACCTGTTAAATTCTACTGTATGTCATACATCGTGCTCCCTTTCAGAAATGATAATAGCGTATCTAATGGGCCCAATTAAATGACAGATGCACCTGGTAATTTGTTGTATGGCTTCTTCAGGAATAGGAACTTATCATGGCCAGAAAAGGTGAGGAATTTATTCAGCAATATATATAGATATTTAGCTACCAGTTTTTTGGTTGTGAATGAGTGCCATCATGTATTCCCCATTTGGACAAGGCTACTAGGCTACTTCTGCTTTCTTTCAATGCGTTACTTCTTCCTCTAGAAACTGTGCATACGTATGGTCTAATGTTTGCGGGAGGGTAAGTACATTCTCACGTTCAGTTCAGTTTTAAAAAAAAGTCAACTTTTGTGTGAAAACTGGTGTGCGCATGTTTTGGGGCATATTTTGTGTGTACGCAATGTTTAGAAATGAGGCTCCAGGTCACCAGAAACAACTGGGACAGGGCTTCCAGCCAGTCTGAGTGTGAACAGAGTGTTTGTAGATGATTGCAAATATGTGTACAAAGCTTTAAGTGTCAGATCTCTCACTCTAGTGAGAGTGCATTGGAGTGTGTTTTGTCTCTGTACAGCATGTGTGTGTGGTGTCCAGTATTTATGTTCTATCCTGTGTGTGTGCGTGTGTGTGTGTGTGTGTGTGTGTAAGACAGGACAGAGTTGTTAGTAGTAATTCATGGAGCTGTCTCCCCAGTGGAGAGCATCAATCTGAGATGCTTAGAAACATTGTAAATCCACTCTCTTCACTGCAGGGACATACACACACACTCCTCTGTCATTCACTCGCTCGCTCTCTTTATTTGATCCAATTCTCACATTCCCCCTCTACTTTCTGATGCTTTCGTTACTCAGGAGCCCTGGAGTGTATAGCTGTAGAAAATCCTTGCTACATTGAACTCTCTCAAACTAACAAACTTTTCGCCTATTTCTCTCAGAATTTTCCCTTAGCTCCACTCAGAGAATTGTCAGACACCTCCAATGGTGAAAACGTTTGCTATATTTAGGGGGGCAGGGAGCCAGCGTTAGTGAAGGCACAACACAATGACATGTCCTTTTCTCTCTCTCTCTCTCTCTCTCTCTCTCTCTCTCTCTCTCTCTCTCTCTCTCTCTCTCTCTCTCTCTCTCTCTCTCTCTCTCTCTTTCTCTCTCTCTCTTCTCTCTCTCCTCCTCCTCCCCTCCTCTCTCCTCTCTCTCTCTCTTCTCTTCTCTTCTCTCTCTCTTCTCTCTCTCAATTAAATTCAAGGGCTTTTATTGGCATGGGAAACATATGTTTACATTGCCAAAGCCAGTGAAATGGATAAACTAAAGTGAAATAAACAATAAAAAGTGAACAGTAAATATTTCACTCACACAAGTTCCAAAATAATAGAGACATTTCAAATGTCATATTATGTCTATATACAGTGTTGTAACGATGTGCAAATAGTTAAGGAAAATAAATATGGGTTTTATTTACAATGGTGTTGGTTTTTCACTGGTTGCCCTTTTCTTGTGGCAACAGGTTACAAATCTTGCTTCTGTGATGGCACACTTTGGTATTTCACCCAGTAGATATGGGAGTTTATCAACATTGGATTTGTTTTCAAATTATTTGTGGGTCTGTGTAATCTGAGGGAAATATGTGTCTCTAATATGGTCATACATTTGGCAGGTTAGGAAGTGCAGCTCAGTTTCCACCTCTTTTTATGGGCAGTGTGCACATAGCCTGTCTTCTCTTGAGAGCCAGGTCTGCCTACGGCTCTGTTTTTTGCTCCGTTTTTTTGTTAATTCTTTCCAATGTGTCAAGCAATTATCTTTTTGTTTTCTCATGATTTGGTTGGGTCTAATTGTGTTGCTGTCCTGGGGCTCTGTGGGGTCTGTTTGTGTTTGTGAACAAAGCCCCAGGTCTAGCTTGCTTAGGTAACTTTTCTCCAGGTTCATCTCTCTGTAGGTGATGGCTGTGTTATGGAAGGTTTGGGAATCGCTTCCTTTTAGGTGGCTGCTTTTAGGTCTCTCTCTCTCCTCTATAAATGTGTCTGGGCCTCAGCAGCACGTTGTGTCTCGGCTGGGAGGAGAGGAGGGCAACTCATTGTTTTCCCATTTTAGCATCTGGCAGCAGAGTATTATAGTGCTATATTGTGTTTCTGTATGGGCTGTTTTTCAGCTCTATTTCGAGGTCTTATGTTGATGGTTGATGGGAGTAGTGGGTTCCAGCTTGAGGCTGCATTCCATTCCAAACAGTTGTCCCCTTACTTCTTAGTTCTCTCCATGCGTCTGATAGGATTGGAGAGATAAAAGCAATACAGTATGAAAGTAGAGCTATTGTTTACACACCTTACAGGTTGTCTCAGTGTCTGTGAAGGGTCAGAGGAAGGGAACAGTACTGATACGTGGGTACACTTCTAGGTGCCCTCTCCACTGAAGGATCAGAGTAGTTTTGTTATTGTTATAGCTGTAGCCATCAATGCCTGAATAGTCAATGTCCTTGTTTAAGCCGGGTGTACACTACACAACTTTCAACATCCTAACGTCGCTGAGCCTCTCGCATTAAGCAACCCTCTTTCCTGACGTTTTTATTTTTTGGTCTTGCCAACTTAGTGGTGCGCACACTAAACAATGTGGCACAGACCAATGTCACACAGTACAAGATTCTTCACTTGGTCGGGAGGATTCTTGATACCAACGTTGTCTCAATAGTTGTCTCAACGAGCTGTGACTCAAAGCAACCTCAAACGTTTCCACTCAGACATTCATTCACACTTGCCATACAGAGTTGAAATACACAACATGACCAAAAGTATGTGAACACCTGCTTGCTGAACATCTCATTCTAACATCATGGGCATTAATAAGGAGTTGGTCCCGCCTTTACTGCTATAACAGCCTCCACCTATCTGGGATTGCTTTCCTTTAGATGTTGGAACATTGCTGCGGGGACTTCATTCATCCACAAGAGCATTAGTGAGGCCGGGCACTGACTCGCAGTCGGCGTTCTAATTCATGCCAGAGGTTTTCGATGGGGTTGAGGTCAGGGCTCTGTGCAGGCCAGTCAAGTTCTTCCACACCAATCTCGACAAACCATTTCTGTATGGACCTCGCTTAGTGCACGGGTGGAGGCATTGCCATGTTGAAACAGGAAAGTGCCTTCCCCAAACTGTTGCCACAAAGTTGGAAGCACAGAATCGTCTAGAATGTCATTGTATGCTGTAGCGTTAAGATTTCCCTTCACCGGAACTAAGGGGCCTAGCCCTGACCATGCAAAACAGACCAGACCATTATCCTCCACCAAACTAAAAGCATTTTTTTTTTTTTAGCATATTTGGGACAAGTCATTCACTAAACCATCTCAACTAAATATTGTAATAAATAATGTGGAAATGGGGAGATGGGGAGAAGTCTGTCCATAATAAAGCGCTGCTCTACCTTCTTAATAACACTATCAACATGGCAGGTCATGCAAACCTAGTTTTGTCGCACCTGGACTACTGTTCAGTCCTGTGGTCAGGTGACACAGAGGGACCTCGGAAAATTGCAATTGGCTCAGAACAAGGCAGTACGACTGGCAGGAGAGGAGGGCAACATGTACACAGAGAGCTTTAATTAGCTTTAATAATAGGTATGTCAATCTCTCATGGCTCAAAGTGGAGGAGATATTGACTTCATCATTACTTGTTTTTATAACAAGTGTTGACATGCTGAATGTACTGAGGTGTCTGTTTTTAAACTACTAGCACACAGCTCGGACACCCATGCATACCCCACAAGACATGCCACCAGAGGTCTCTTCACAGTCCCCAAGTCCAGAACAGATTATGGGAGGCGCACAGTACTACATAGAGGCATGGCTACATGGAACTCTATTCCACATCTGGTAACTGATGCAAGCAGTAGAATCAGATCAAAAAAACAGATACAGATACACCTTATGGAACAGCAGGAAAGACTTAGGCACATACACACATACACATAAGACATGCAGTTTACACGTGCACATGGATAGTGTATCGTAAGTATGTGGTGGTGGCCTGAGGGAACACACTGAATGTGTTGGATAAGGTGTTATGAAATGTAATGTCATGTAGTATTTTAAACTGTATGTAACTGTCTTATGTTGCTGGACCCCAGGAAGAGTAGCTGCTGCCTTGGCAGAAGCTAAGGGGGATCCATAATAAATATCCTCAGATTGCGTCTGAACCGCTCACATTAAACGAGCGTTGGCGATGGCCACGCGCCATGAGTAGGCAACAACATGGGGATGCTGTCTCCGATCTCAAAAACTTGTCTTGGACAGCTAAATCCTGGCCAAAATCTTGTAGTGTACACCCAGCTTTAGGTGTCCTCTGTGGTGCCTGACAGGCTCCCCGGGGTCTTTCAACCCACCATCCTGTTTATCATATATAGTATACTTTGTAATGCATCGGAAAGGTCACATAGTGCCAGTAGCACTGGAAAGGACTTTGCTAGATCACTGATGTGATACATGCCACATCAGAATGTTTTGAAATGTTCTGTGATTGCTTACCACCCTCCCTGGACCGACTATGAGTCCGGTTGCCATGACAGTGGTGTTGTTGTTGACAGGTAGTAGTAGAAAAAGACTTGTGATCCTCAACCCTGAGGAGGAGAGGAAAGGCAAAAAATAAACAAATATGAAATGTCATCCCTCCATTGATGTGCTAGAATGGCTACTAGACTCACGTTCTCAGCCTCCAGCCAAGGAACTGTCAGATAGGTTTTGGGTGAGGGGGGTACATTTTCAGTCGCCCCACCTGTTAGTGAAGCCATCCATAGAGGGATGTTAAACCACAAGTGACATCCCCATCTCTCTTCCGCTCAGAGGCACTGTCACCCAGCTTTCCGCTTCTCTGACTAGCCTCGAGAAAAGGGAGGGAGGGAGTGAGGGATAAAAAGAAAAGAAAAAATGCTAATAATGGATTTCGGAACTGAAGTTTAATCACGCAATAGTGATATTATGTCACCACAATTAAAATGATGTGAAATACTGACAAAAACGTTTAAGATAAAAAAAATCTAGCTCATCTAATAAATAGTATTTTAAAGTATTTTATATGTGATGGAAGTAATGCACATAGTTCTCTTTGTGACTTGTGTCAAGGAGAAAGTTTCCAATGTTAGGTGCCCGATACTCAAATCTCTTTTGACTGATAGTCTAAACGATTTTGCAGATATTCCAAATGGTTTGACTTATGCACTAAATGGTTTGACTTATGTACTAAATGGTTTGACTTATGCACTAAATGGTTTGACTTATGTACTAAATGGTTTGACTTAACTAAATGGTTTACTTATGTGCAACTAAATGTTTGACTTATGTACTAAATGGTTTTGACGTTATGCACTAAATGGTTTTGACTTATTACTAGGGTTTGAAACGTATGCACTAAATGGTGCTTATGTACTAATGGTTTGACTTTGTACTAAAGGTTTTGACTATGCACTAATGGGGTTATTCACTTATGCCACTAAATGTTGGACTGTAGCACAAATGGTTTACTTTTTAATGTTGAGCTTTCTAAAGTGTTTACTTATGCAACTAAATGTTTGACTTATGCACTAAGGTGAGTATGGCTTGGTTGACTTATGCACTAAATGTTTTGACTTATCGTACTAAATGGTTTTGACTTATGCACTAAATGTTTGACTATGCACTAAATGGTTGACTTATGCACTAAATGGTTTACTTATGCACTAAACTGTTTGACGTATGCACTAAAGGTTTGACTATGCACATAAATGGATTGACTTATGCACTAAATTGGTTTGACACTATGCACTTGGTACTTGTAGAAATGGTTACTTATGCACTAAATGGTTTTGACTTTATGCACTAAATGTGACTTGATGCACTAAATGGTTTGACTTATGCACTAAATGGTTTGACTTATGTACTAAATGGTTTGACTTATGCACTAAATGGTTTGACTTATGCACTAAATGGTTTAACTTATGCACTAAATGGTTTGACTTATGCACTAAATGGTTTCACTGATATTATTTGTGGTCCACTTGCATAACTGCAAATGCCATCTACATGAAATCCCCCCAGTAGACAGTCTCTGCTCACAAGCCCTTGGGTCCCTCATTAAAAGCAGTAAAACTGTTTGCCAGGTTCTGAATTATAAAGGATTTGATCAGCACTCAATGTGGCATTAACTAACTGACCAAATGATTTGTTCAACCATAATATCATGGATAGATGAAAAGGCCAGTCTGTTCAAAAAGCAGAGGGCTAGAAAGACTGGTGAATTATTAATGAGCCTACGCTCTTCCCCTGTATCTGTCTTCTAGAACAACTCATCTCTGTTGTGACTACTAACAATAATGTAGTTATCACAGAGTATCTATCACGGAAGTCCGAGGTTCCAATGGGACTCCTGTGGCTATTAACAATGCTATTTCACTTTGAGAATCAATTGGTGCTAGGATTGAATGGTTCCAGAGCAGACTTCCAAGCTTCCCAGTGGCATTAGGGATATTGAATTCATCTGCTCTTTGGAATTGCTATGGAAACTACAGAGAGAGGGACAAGAGAGACTGAGAAAGGAGGGGGAAAACGAAGAATGGATGGAGAGATGGCTAGAGGCAAACTATTCATTTATTTATTTAGTCCCTTATTTCTGTATTTCCTTCCCCTGCTGAAAGCTATCCCTATAGAAGAGGTCTAGTCGCTGTTTGGTGTCCGCTGTGAGTTCTTCAAGTTTATGTTCTTACCATTATGTTGTTTACACTTTAAGATGTCTGAAGTTTAAGACCTTTGTAACAAGGCCACTCTTCTACTCCCTCCCACTCAGTCAGTCTGTCCGTCTGTGTGAAATCCCAGAGTCGTAGTTTATACTCGCATTCTGCCAGGATTCAGGTAGACGTTAAATCAATGACGGATTCGACAGTGGTCCCTGCCCTTTAGGCATGTCACTCAACACCCACCTACCCGGACTGCTTCCTTCACCAGGCTAGCTGTTTAGAACACATGCCTCTGTCCAGTACCACAACTTAACTGGCTGAAACACACGAACGCACACACACGCACACCCAGTTAACCAGATTGACTCTTTAAGTGCCTACTGCTGTATTTGGACTTCTACATTAGTACAGAGTTGAACATTTTACGCCGTGTTGTTTGGGTAGTTAGTGTTAATTAGAGGTGCACTTTAAACCTTTACAGCTCTCACACAGCAACTCTCTCAACTGGTACAGACCCTAACGAGTGCTTTGTAAGTGCTGCTGTTACACTTAAGTGATTTTCTTCTACCTAATGATGAAGTTATATGTTGGCATAATATGAAAATAAGTTAGTCATTAGTTGTCTAATTGCCTTTTTCAGTGTGGTGGTAGCTTGTATTCATGTTACACACACACACGCACGCACGCACGCACGCACGCACGCACGCACGCACACACACACACACTTTAGCACACCTTCTATTAAGTCGCACCCCATTCTCTAATCGAAGCAAAAACACCACTTATACAGCTATACTGTCCTGCTTTTAACCTCACTCTCACATACAATCTACCTCTAACACCTGAACTATGTAGCACCTTTCTCATGTACGCAACTGACGTTGGAGTGGTGTCATGCTACACAGCGTCTAACTTCATTTAATCACTCTTTTGTCACAGAGTATTTTATTGCTCTGCAGGAAATGCAAATTGTAGTGTGTTCAAGGTTTTAATTTCCACTTTAAAATGTCGGACTTGATTTGCCCGAACAACCCCTACAAAAATGTCCATTAATTATAAATCACATAATAATTCACATTTCCTGATGCTGCAGGATTATTTTCCTGCTGGGGGAAGCAGGGTCAAATTAAGATAGCATCTGTACAATATATATATACACTGCTCAAAAAAATAAAGGGAACACTTAAACAACACAATGTAACTCCAAGTCAATCACACTTCTGTGAAATCAAACTGGGGTGTGGGCCCTGTCAAACACACCCCACACTGTGGACGTCATGCCTGTGCCCTCTTACAACTCTCATGAGTCTGTTTCTGACCGTTTGAGCAGACACATGCCACATTGTGGCTGCTGGAGGTCATTTTGCAGGGCTCTGGCAGTGCGTCCTCCTGCTCCTCCTTGCACAAAGGCGGAGTAGCGTCCTGCTGCTGGGTGTTTGCCCTCCTACGGCCACCTCCACGGTCTCCTGAGGTACTGGCCTGTCTCCTGGTAGCGCCTCCATGCTTGGACACTACGCTGACAAGACACAGCAAACCTTCTTGCACAGCTCGCATTGATGTGCCATCCTGATGAGCCTCACTACCTGAGCCCACTTGTGTGGGTTGTAGACTCCGTCTCATGCTACCACTAAGAAGTGAAAGCACCGCCAGCATTCAAAAGTGACCAAAACATCAGCCAGGAAGCATATGGACTGAAGAAGTGGTCTGTGGTCACCACCTGCAGAACCACTCCTTTATTGGGAGTGTCTTGCTAATTGCCTATAATTTCCACCTGTTGTCTATTCCATTTGCACAACAGCATTGATAATTAATGGTCAATTCGTGTGCTCATAAGTAGA
>NC_036854.1:8409697-8419947 GCF_002910315.2 Salvelinus sp. IW2-2015 | reverse complement strand
CGAGACGAGAGAGAGGAGAGAAGAGAGAGAGAAGAGAGAGAGAAGAGAGAGATGAGAGAGAGAGAGAGAGAGAGAGAGAGAGAGAGAGAGAGACGAGAGAGAGAAGAGAGAGAGAGAGAGAGGAGAGAGAGAGAGAGAGCGAGAGAGAGAGAGAGAGAGAGAGAGAGAGAGAGAGATTGAGAGAGAGAGAGAGACGAGAGGAGAGAGAGAGAGAGAGAGGAGAGAGAGAGAGAGGAGAGAAGAGGAGAGAGAGAGAGGAGAGAGAGAGAGAGAGAGAAGAGAAAGAAGAAGAGAAGAGAGAGAAAAAATATAAAATACCAATACCTATAAATCTTAATCTGTATGACTATGATATGACATTTCTCACTCTAAGGAGAGAGGAGAGGGTAAAGAGAGAAAGAATTGAGAGAGAGAGAGAACAGAGAGAGAGCGAGAAACAGAGAGAGAGAGAACAGAGAGAAACAGAGGTTTTAGGGTGTCCTTGAGTAAGGTAGTAGGACAGTCCTGTCCAGGAAGTAATAATCATATGAATGTACTATGTGGATTGGTGCAGTGCTGTCCAGGGAAGGAAATAATCATATGATATACTATGTGGGATCTGGTTGCAGTGCTGTCGATCGATAAGAAGTAGATTACACCCATACAAGCCCTACCATCCCCATTCCAGTGTCTAGTGTGTGTGTGGTCCTAAGAGCAGAGCGCCAGTGGTCATGGGTCACCTTGTCTGCTTGGCTCAATTAGCCAGTGTAAAAAGTACCCTCACACCCAAGTCCCCTACTGGTGATCTTATAGGGAAGATACAATGGAGTGACAGGATATTCAATTAATTGTGTGTGTGTTGTGGTGTGTGTGTGTGTGTGTGTGTGTGTGTGTGTGTTGTGTGGTGTGTGTGGTGTGTGTGTGTGTGTGTGTGGTGTGGTGTGTGTGTTGTGTGTCGTGGTGTGTGTCTGCTGATGTATTAATGTATGTATGTAATACATCCGCTCCAAAAAATTAAGGGAACACTAAAATAACACATCCTAGATCTGAATGAATGAAATATTCCTTATTAAATACTTTTTTCTTTACATAGTTGAATGTGCTGACAACAAAATCACACAAAAATGATTCAATGGAAATCAAATGTATAACCCATGGAGGTCTTGGATTTGAGTCACACTCAAAATTAAAGTGGAAAACCACATACAGGCTGATCACAACTTTTGATGTAATGTCCTTACAAACAATCAAATGAGCCTCAGTGTGTGTGTGGCCCTCACCATGCCTGTATGACCTCCCTACAACGCTCTGGGCATCTCCTGAGAGGTGGCGGATTGGTCTCCTGAGGAGTGCCTCCCAAGACCTGACTAAAGGCATCCACACCAACTCCTGGACAGTCTTGTGGTGCAACGTGGCGTTGGTGGATGGAGCGAGACAGATGTCCCAGATTTGCTCAATTGGATTCAGGTCTGGGGAACGGGCGGGCCAGTCATAGCATCAATGCCTTCCTTCTGCAGGAACTGCTGACACACTCCAGCCAATGAGGTCTAGCATTGTCCTTGCATTGGAGAAACCCAGGGCCAACCGCACCAGCATATGGTCTCACAAGGGTCTGATGATTCTCATCTCGGTACCTAGATGGCAGTCAGGCTACCTCTGGCGAGCACATGAGGGGCTGTGCGGCCCCCCCAAAGAAATGCCCACCCACACCATGACCTGACCCACCGCCAAACCGGTCATGCTGGAGGATGGTGCAGGCAGCAGAAACATTCTCACGGCGTCCTCCAGACTCTGTCACGTCTACGTCACGTGCTCAGTGTGAACCTGCTTTCATCTGTGAAGAGCACAGGGCGCCAGTGGCGAATTTGCCAATCTTGGTGTCTCCTGGCAAATGCCAAACGTTCCTGCCAGGTGATTGCGGCTGTAAGCACAACCCCCACTCGTGGACGTCGGGCCCCTCATTACCACCCTCATGGAGTCTGTTTCTGACCCGTTGAGCAGACACATGCCACATTGTGGCCTGCTGGAGGTCATTTTGCAGGGCTCTGGCAGTGCTCCTCCTGCTCCTCCTGCACAAAAGGGGAAGTAGCGTCCTGCGTGCCTGGTTTCGCCCTCCTACGGCCACCTCCACGGTCTCCTGATGTACTGGCCTGTCTCCTGGTAGCGCCTTCCATGCTTGGACACTAGCGCTGACAAGACACAGCAAACCTCTTTGCAACACGCTCGCATTGATGTGCCATCCTGGATGAGCTGCACTACCTGAGCCCCACCTATTCTTGGGGGTTGTAGACTCCCGTCTCATGCTGACCACTAGAAGTGAAAGCACCGCCAGCATTCAAAAGTGACCAAAACATCAGCCAGGAAGCATAGGGACTGAGAAGTGGTCTGTGGTCACCCCCTGCAGAAACCACTCCTTTATTGGGAGTGTCTTGCTAATTGCCTATATAATTTCCACCTGTGTCTATTCCATTTGCACAACAGCATTGAAATGTATTGGTCAATCAGTGTTCTTCCTAATAGACAGTTTGATTTCACATAAGTGTGATTGACTTGGAGTTACATTGTGTTGTTTAAGTGTTCCCTTCTATTTTTTTGAGCAGTGTATATATATATTGTACAGATGCTATATCTTAATTTGACCCTGCTCTTCCCAGCAGGAAAATAATCCTGCAGCATCACGGAAATGTGAATTATTATGTGATTTATTAATTAATGGACATTTTGTAGGGTTGTTCGGGCAAAATCAAGTCCGACCATTTTTAAAGTGGAAATTAAAACCTTGAACACACTACAATTTGCATTTCCTGCAGAGCAATAAAATACTCTGTGACAAAAGAGATGATTAAATAGAAGTAGACGCTGCTTGTAGCATGACACCACTCCAACGTCAGTTGCGTACATTGAGAAAGGTGCTACATAGTTGCAGGTGTTAGAGGTAGATTGTATGTGAGAGTGAGGTTAAAAGCACGGACATGTATAGCTGTATAAGTGGTGTGTTTTGCTTCGATTAGAGAATGGGTGCGACTTAATAGAAGGTGGCTAAAGTGTGGGCCCGTAAGTGTGTGTGTGCGTGCGTGCGTGCGTGCGTGCGTGCGTGCGTCGTGTGAGTGTGTTGTAACATGAATACAAGCTACCACCGACACTGAAAAAGGCAATTAGACAACTAATTATAAACTATTTCATATTATGCCAACAATAACTTCATCATTAGGTAGAAGAAAATCACTTAAGGTAACAGCAGCACTTACAAAGCACTCGTTAGGGTCGTTACACAGTTGAGAGAGTTTGCTGTGTGAGAGCTGTAAAGGTTTAAGTGCACCTCTAATTAACACTAAACTTACCCAAACAACACGGCGTAAAATGTTCAAACTCTGTACTAATGTAGAAGTCCAAATACAGCAGTAGGACTTAAAGAGTCAATCTGGTTAACTGGGGTTGTGCGTGTGTGTGCGTTCGTGTGTTTCAAGCCAGTTAAGTTGTGGTACTGGAACAGAGGCACATGTGTTCTAAACAGCTTAGCCTGGGTAGGAGCAGTCCAGGTAGGTTGGCGTGTTGAGTGACATGCCTAAGGGCAGGGACCACTGTCGAATCCGTCATGTGATTTAACGTCTACGCTGAATCCTGGCAGAATGCGAGTAAACTACGACTCTTGGATTTCACACAGACGGACGAGCTGACTGAGTGGAGGGAGTAGAAGAGTGGCCTTGGTTACAAAGGTCTTAACTTCAGACATCTTAAAGTGTAAACAACATAATGGTAAGAACATAACTTGAAGAACTCACAGACGGCGACACCAAACA
Source organism: Salvelinus sp. IW2-2015 (assembly GCF_002910315.2). Taxonomy (NCBI): domain Eukaryota; kingdom Metazoa; phylum Chordata; class Actinopteri; order Salmoniformes; family Salmonidae; genus Salvelinus; species Salvelinus sp. IW2-2015. The sequence continues at coordinate 8,416,168 of NC_036854.1, read as the reverse complement.
GCGATACTAGACTCTCTTCTATAGGGATAGCTTTTCAGCAGGGGAAGGAAATAACAGAAATTAAGGACTAAATAAATAAATGGAATAGTTTTGCCTCTAGCCATCTCTCCATCCATTCTTCGTTTTCCCCCTCCTTTCTCAGTCTCTCCTTGTCCCTCTCTCTGTTTCCATGCCCTAATTTCCAAAGGCAACAAAAGGAGCCCAGATGAAATTCAAATTTATCCCTAATGACCCACTGGAAGCTTGGAAGCTCTGTCCTCGGAAACATTCAATCCTAGCACCAAATGATTCTCAAAGTGGAAAATAGCCATTGTAATAGCCCCAAGGAGTCTCTCTCTCTCTCTCTCTCTCTCTCTCAAAGCCTGTCCTGTGTTCTCTCCATTGATTGAGTTTGCAGGGATACCTCAGCCTAATGAGCAACACTATAACAGACCATAGCTTTTAGTCCATTTCTCTTTCACATGTGTGTGTTTTCCATTACTGTTTGCCAGCCTTACATGTTTTTTGCATCACTCAGGAAACCTTGGGCCATCATGTAGTGGATTTAAAGAAAAGCAGGAAAGAGGGGGAGGAGCCATATATTAACCGAAGTGACATACACCTAGCTCTGCTTTAATATGATTTAGTGTGTGTGCGAGAGAGAAGGATTTAAGCAGAGCCAATTATTTTGTCTCGTCGGGGTTAAGTGGAGCAACAGAGAGGCATGATGGGTAAATCACGGCACTAGTCAAACACCAGGTGTGTTTTATGACATGGAAGAAAGAGGGAGGGAGGGAGTGAGCTTGAATTCAAAATGGATTTCATTTAGATTTGGTCTCACTGGCCTACACACAATACCCCATAATGTCAAAGTGGAATTATGTTTTTAGACGTTTTTACAAATTAATAAAAAATGAAAAGCTGAAATACACTAAGTAAGTGCTGTTAGTATAAAGTAGAAACGTCTAGGAAGCAACAACGGCTCAGCCGCAAAGTGGCAGGCCACACAAGCTCACAGACCGGGACCACTGAGTGCTGAAACGCGTAGCACGTAAAAGTTCCATACTGCCTCTGGAAGCAACTTCAGCACAAGACCTGTTTGTCGGGAGCTTCATGAAATGGGTTTCCATGGCCGAGCAGCCGCACACAAGCCTAAGATCACTTCAAATACAATTTAGTATTTTATTTGGTTTTGACAAATAACCATTAAAATATGCAAATATAGGTATTTTAATAGCAAATACTCATACACATATTTTTGATATTTTTTAAATAACAAATACTAAAATACATGTGTTTGAACCCATGTCTGATGGACTAAATGGAACAGCAGATACAGGTGAGTGTAAGCAAGTACTGTAGATTAGGGGGTTAGTAGGAGGAGGATTGGTGTAAACATGCCTGTACTGTATTGACTGGATGGACCATGTACCTCTTTCTGCTCTGGACTGACTACTACTCTACTATATGTGGTCTTTCATGGTCTTAGCCTGGACCTGGTCTTGGTTCTGGACCTGGTCTTGGTTCTGGACCTGGTATTGGTTCTGGACCTGGTATTGGTATTGGTTCTGGACCTGGTATTGGTTCTGGACCTGGTATTGGTTCTGGACCTGGTATTGGTTCTGCACCTGGTCTTGGCCTGGGCCTGACCTGGACCTGGTATTGGTTCTGGACCTGGTCTTGGTTCTGGACCTGTACCTGGTATTGGACCTGTACCTGTTATTGGCCTGGGCCTGACCTAGACCTGGTATTGGTTTTGGACCTGGTATTGGTTCTGAACCTGGTATTGGTTCTGAACCTGGTATTGGTTCTGAACCTGGTATTGGCCTGGGCCTGGTTTTGGCCTGGGCCTGGTCTTAGTTCTGGACCTGGTCTTGGTATTGGTGCTGGACCTGGTATTGGTTCTGGACCTGGTATTGGTTCTGGACCTGGTATTGGTTCTGGACCTGGTATTGGTTCTGGGCCTGGTCTTGGCCTGGGCCTGGTCTTCGAATTGGTTCTGGACCTGGTCTTGGCCTGGGCCTGGTCTTCGTATTGGTTCTGGACCTGGTCTTGGCCTGGGCCTGCGTCTTCGTATTGGTTCTACACCTGGTCTTGGCCTGTGGGCCTGTCTGGACCTGGTCTTGGCCTGGGCCAGGTCTGACCTGGTCTTGGCCTGGGCCAGGTCTTCGTATTGGTTCTGGGCCTGTCTGGACCTGGTCTTGCTATTGGTTCTGGACCTGGTCTTCAGTTTACTGTGGCTGGCTGGGCTTGGTATTGTCTGGACCGGTCTTGGTATTGGTTCTGGGACTGGTCTGGCCTGGGCCTGGTCTTCGTTCTTGGCCTGGTCTTCGTTCTTGGCCTGGTCTTCGTTTTTGGGCCTGGTCTTGGCCTGGGCCTGGTCTTTGTTCTGGACCTGGGCCTGGTATTGGTTCTGGTATTGGTTCTGGACCTGGTCTTGGTCTTGGGCCTGGTCTTGGCCTGGACCTGGTCTTGGTTCTGGACCTGGTCTTGGCCTGGGCCTATTCATGGTGTTTATCCACCTTATGAAAGTGTGTGAAACTAATATGTACAAGTATATTGAACATGTGCACAACCCAAGATCTCTTCATTACCAACAGTCTATGTTCTTCTTCTCTTGTGCTTTAGTTCCCACTAATTGGACAGGCTCTCTGTCTCTGTCTGAAATGTATTTCGTTATCGCTCACAAGATCAAAGGAATCATACACAGATTAGAGAGGAGACAAATAATGACTGTGTGTGTGTGTGTGTGTGTGTGTGTGTGTGTGGTGTGTGTTGTGTGTGTGTGTTGTGTGTGTGTGTGTGTGTGTGTGTGTGTGTGGTGTGTGTGTGTGTGTGTGTTGCTTGTCGTGAACTGAGCATCTGGGGCTATATTTGACAATGGAACACAGTCATATCACTTGAGCTGGAGCGACAATTTAGCATGCCATCCAAACAGCTATTAAATTAATGAAACATGAAATTAATACATAATATAAATACCATCTGAACCATACTATGTACAACAACAACCCTCTGTTCTGCGATTGCCGCTTTTTCTCAAAAAGCAGGCCTGACATCTGGGGCTTGTTTGTGAATTATATAATATATATATTTTATTTACTTGCATCAGTGTATATGTTATTTTCACCTTATTTCAAATGTAAAGGCACTCCTCGTCTGTGCATTGGTGTTGCTGTAGAACGCTTTGACTAATGGATCATATCAAGAGCCAAAAGCACAACTACAATGGAAGGAGAGATATATTATGATATATTATTGCTAGTGAGGAAAATGGATGACGTGTTTGAGAGGAGGACAACTAAAAGAGAGGGCAAGAGAGAGGAAAACTAAAAGAGAGGGCGAGAGAGAGAGGGGCAAAACAAATGTGAGTGGGAGAAAACTGGTGAAGCGTGATAAGGTATTGGAGCCCTGCAAAATGACCTCCAGCAGGCCACAAATGTGCATGTGTCAGCATATGGTCTCACAAGGGCTCTGAGGATCTCATCTCGGTACCTAATGGCAGTCAGGCTACCTCTGGCGAGCACATGGAGGGCTGTGCGGCCCCACAAAGAAATGCCACCCCACACCATGACTGACCCACCGCCAAACCGGTCATGCTGGAGGATGTTGCAGGCAGCAGAACTTCTCCACGGCGTCTCCAGACTCTGTCACGTCTGTCACGTGCTCAGTGTGGACCTCCTTTCATGTGAAGAACAGCGCCTGTGGGCGAATTTGCCAATCTTGGTGTTCTCTGGCAAAGATGCAAACGTCCTGCACGGTGTTGGGCTGTAAGCACAACCCCCACCTGTGGACATTGGGCCCTCATACCACCCTCATGGAGTGTTTTGCAGCTCTGGCAGTGCTCCTCCTTGCACAAAGGCGGAGGTAGCGGTCCTGCTGCTGGGTTGTTGCCCTCCTACGGCCACCTCCACGGCTCCTGATGTACTGGCCTGTCTCCTGGTAGCGCCTCCATGCTCTGGACACACGCTGACAGACACAGCAAACCTTCTTGCCACAGCTCGCATTGATGTGCCATCCTGGATGAGCTGCACATCCTGAGCCACTTGTGTGGGTTGTAGACTACGTCTCATGCTACCACTAGAGTGAAAGCACCGCCACATTCAAAAGGACCAAAAACATCAGCCAGGAAGCATAGGGACTGAAGAAGTGGTCTGTGGTCACCACCTGCAGAACCACTCCTTTATTGGGGTGTCTTGCTAATTGCCTATAATTTCCACCTGTTGTCTATTCCATTTGCACAAAGCATGTGAAATTTATTGTCAATCAGTGTTGCTTCCTAAGTGGACAGTTTGATTTCACAGAAGTGTGATTGACTTGGAGTTACATTGTGTTGTTAAGTGTGTCCCTTTTATTTTTTGAGCAGGTATATAGGAGAGAGAGAGACCAATATATGTAGATGAGAGGGAGACCAATATAATATAGGAGAGAGAGAGACCGAATATTATATTAGGAGTAGAGAAGAGAGCCAATATATATAGGTGAGAGAGAGAGCGAATATATGTAGGAGAGAGAAGAGACCAATATATATAGGAAAGAGAGAGACAATATATATAGGAAAGAGAGAGACCAATATATATAGGAGAGAGAGAGACCTGGAATATATATATAGGAGAGAGAGAGACCAATAATATATAGGAGAGAGAGAGACCAATATATAGTATGTAGGAGAGAGAGAGACCAATATATATATAGAGAGAGAGAGTTGAGGAGAGAGACCAATTATTATAGGAGAGAGAGAGACCAATATATATAGATGAGAGGGAGACCAATATAGTATATGGAGAGAGAGAGACGAAATATATATAGAGAGAGAGACCAATATAAATATAGGAGAGAGAGAGACCATATATATAGATGAGAGAGAGACCAAATATATATATAGGAGAGGAGGGGAGAGACCATAGTATTATAGGTCAGGAAGAGAGATAATAGAGACGAAAGTTATTTGAATAATATAGGAAAGAGAGAGACCAATATTATATAGGAAGTATAGTATACTCTGAAATCGTGATATAGGAGAGAGACCAATATATATAGGAGAGAGAGAGACCAATATATATATAGGAGAGAGAGAGACCAATATATACAGGAAAGAGAGAGACCAATATATATATAGGTGAGAGAGATGGAGAGCTCTCTGTGTTTGTCTCGCTGCAGCACTTAAGCAAATCTTATAGAGAAGCGAGTGGAAGAGCTCAATAGCACTCCATCCAGAGCACTCCATCCAGAGCACTCCATCCAGAACACAGCCATACATTAAATCTCATACATCATAGTCTTACAGTACACTTCAGTCCTAGTACAGTATCTATGACTCATTTTCAATCAACTGTGTAAGGCACCATACAATCATCACAATGAATCAGAACATTCATACTGACTAGTTAATCTCATTCTGCAGTGAAGACTAGGGTAGCAAAGCGACCGGCAATTTACCAAAGTTACCGTAATCTTCCGTAATTTAATTAAACTTGAATAACTTTTTAGAAAAATGTGTTCATTTTTTATATCGGTCTCCATATTTTCCATGAGTTTCTAGGAGATAGACCATATGGCTCAAGTGAAAATAGCCTAATTAATGAAAAAAGAACTCATCCAACTATTTACTTTTTTACACAAATGCCAGCAGTTTGAGGCCAAAACATTGTCAACAAATACATATTGACATAATACAATACATAAAGAAATATGTAAAGGATATTTTGTGCTGAAACCCTCATATTAAACATCAATGGTATTCACTAAGTTGATGGTTTATATGTAGGATAATGTTTTACAGCTTTGTCATTCTATTTGTTATATCTATTTTTTCTATTATTTTATGATTTCATATATTTTACATGTGTTAAGGCCACACAGACGGCCAGAGATAATTACAGACACCTGTGATAATCTGAAGTACCCAAAAAGGGCCACTAGATGTCTTGTAATAGATTACATAAAACCCTTGAAAATGTGGGTAGTTTCCTGGTAAATGTGGGTAGTTTCCTGGTAAATGTGGAACGTTAGCAGTAATATACCCTCCCTTTGCAACCCTAGTCAAGACTCATTCGTTATCTCACACAATGACAACATATTACTTTCTCCCCTGGGACGCAGCACATCAGAGGCTGCTCCCTATAGACATAGATTAGGAATCACTGGCCACTTTAAGGAAATGAAACACGAGCCTCTTTAATAATGTCTCCGTATCTTGCATTACTCATCTCATGTGTAAACTGTACTCTATACTATTCTACGGTATCTTAGTCCAATGCCACTCTGACATATTCTTAATCCATTCCTTACTTAGATTTACGTGTATTTTGGGTATATGTTGTGAAGCTGTTAGATATTACTTGTTAGATATTACTGCACTGTCGGAGCTAGAAGCACAAGCATTTCGCTACACCTGCAATAACATCTGCGAAACACGTGTATGTGACCAATAACATCTGCGAAACACGTGTATGTGACCAATAACATCTGCGAAACACGTGTATGTGACCA
>NC_036854.1:8392700-8409044 GCF_002910315.2 Salvelinus sp. IW2-2015 | reverse complement strand
ATAGATCTGCGAAGACAACGTGTTTTGTGGACGCGGGCATATCAGGGCGGTCATGACTCTGGGGGTTTAGGCCAACGGGGGCTACAGTACCTGCTCGCACACACCTTTCTCTTTTTTCTCCCTCCTTTGTCTCGCTCTCTTTTCCACTTGCTCTGTTCTTTCCATTTCCATCTAATTAGGCTAATTGAGTTTTGTGTTGTGAGTCTGAAGCTCTAACACACTACCTACCGCCTGTCTGCCTCTCAGCACTGCAACCTTGCCTCGCCTCTTTCCTCGGGTGGCACAGCCTGTTTAATCACGAAGAGGAAGAGGGAGAGGGAGGGAGGGGAGAGAGAGGGGGAGAAGCAGATACATCTGGATGCCTGCTTTTAATATTCTTTGAAGACTGTGTATGTTACTGTACAACACACACACACAGGGCGGCAAGCACAGGACTCTATATGAATAAATGTGTAAGAGGAAGAGTCAGTTCTTTTAGATCTGTCCCTCTCCCTTCTCTTCTCCTCCTATCTCGCCCCTCCTCTCTTCTCTCTCTATCCCTCCTTTTCAGGCTAATTTAAATAACCCTACGCTGTGCTGTAAGCGCAATTTCAAAGAAACACATTTACCGACTTTCCAAACGTGTTTTTCTTCCCCAGTGTTTGATTTGATTTAAATCTGATTTAGCCAGCCCGTTCCACAGTCAAACAACGTAGCAGCACTCTCACAGAAATCCCTCCCATTCCTTTACTGATTATACCGGGTGCCAAGTTCCACCATCCCGGCCCATGTGTTGTGAATGGCAGGGTGTCCTGCTATTTCTGTGGTCTGTTCTATTGTGTTTTATTTCCTGGTGTCCTTGTCGAGGACAGCTTCATTCTTCTACAGTCACCTCAGATGACTCCATTCACGAGAGAGATGGGTTATTCATCATGAAAACTGATGACAAGAGGATTTGCCTTGTCACCAACATAATAGAGTATATTTGGTGTGTGTGATGTGTAATGTGTGTGTGTGTGTGAGGTTAGGCCTACTGTACGAACAGTGCACGCCTTTGTGTCATGCTTCACTTGAAATATGCAACACCGATTGTCCACAGAAGATACATTACAATGACGCAGAGATGGACAACCTTTCCAAGATGTCTGAGTGGGTGCTGACTGAGTACCTGCGTTGACCCTGCTCTCCATCTCATTAACTTTGTTATGAAACACAGTGTTAACTGCCGTGTGAAGTGTTGTGTTGAGGGCTGTTAATGGCTCTTAAAGCTGATTGGAGGATGATGCAGGAACAGCAGGTGAATGGTGCTCCAGGCTCAGCCCCGTCCCTACTGAACATGACCTGCCAATCAACACAACGGCCCTTGAGGTCGAGCAATGGCCCTTGTCGACCGGGTTCTCCACCTCTCCTTGATTGGTGAGCGCTGTCAACACAGAATTGATCTAGGTTCTGCACACTGAAAACCTAAGCTCGGAGCCAAGTATAATCAAGACAAGGGTAGTTAATATGTGCTGCTCTGTGAATTGAACCTAATTCCATATAGCGAGGGGTAATATAGAAGAGACATGGAGAGAGCACACTCTCTATCCCTGGTGGACTAACAGGGAGTAAGACCTCATCCCTGGTGAGACCAGCCATAGTGTCATACAGACAGAGAACATTACTTAAGACCTTAGCCTGCATCTCTACTTAGCCTGTATCCCATAGAGAGCACCACACTGCTAGAACATTCGGACAGACTCCAATTCTCACTTGATGAGGTGTCTGAGTGGGGGTAAGAGTGGGTCCTTGGGGGGAGGTAAGGGCATACAGAGGACATTACTCTAGACTCTGTGAAAGCTTGTGCACATCTAGGGAGACAACAGCAGAGGATAAAGAACGGTCTTCTACACATTCTCATTACCACCATAGGCTCCTTGGGGAGAGCAACATATATAGGAGACAGGGAGAGATGGAGACACCATATAGACACATGGGTAGGGGTGAAAATGTATCCCTAAAGTGGGCGGAGACGCAATGGAGAGTGAGAGCGACTGAGGCACACACACACACACACACACACACACACACACACACACACACACACACACACACNCACACACACACACACACACACACACACACACACACACACACACACACACACACACACACACACACACACACACACACACCCCCAAAACAGCGTCTAAAACCCAGAGGAGGTGATGAGAGAGTAGACCAGGTGATGGAACAGAGCCTCTGCTGAGAACAGACTGAACACAGAGTATGAGTTAGTTCGGACCTTAATGGAAAAATGGATTGGAGGAGACCATGCATTGAAGAAAGAATAAAGATATTTAGATTGAAAACCTAGGACAATGTTTTTCAACTGGTGTGCCACAGCACACTGGTGTGCCTTGAGGAACTCTCAGGTGTGCCGCAGATGTAATTTTTTTAACACTCACTTATAAACGTGGCCTGTGGAATGCACATGGAATTTGACTTTGGAGCGGAGATAATATATTGAATAACACATAGTTATATCTGTATGGTTGTTTCAAGTCTCAGGCTGTTGTTAAATTTGTATCATTTGAGGGGTGCGCATCACGAGCAGAGTCTTTTGTTTCATTTTACTTAATCTGTGAGAACCATTAGCACAGGCAAGTTTGATTAGGCTTAGCTGTACCACAGCCTCTGCCATAAAAACAAATGGAGCATGGGTTTGTGTCTGTGGTTGCGCCTTTACAATGCAGAAAACCGCTCATCTGTAGCCCAAACTGTTCAAAACTAAAGACCTATTTTAGCAGCGCAAAACAAATATACACTACCGTTCAAACGTTTGGGGTCACTTAGAAATGTCCTTGCTTTTGAAAGAAAAGCACATTTTTGGTCCATTAAAATAACATCAAATTGATCAAAAATACAGTGTTGGACATTGTTAATGTTGTAAATGACTATTGTAGCTGGAAACGGCTGATTTTTAATGGAATATCTACATAGGCGTAGAGGCCCATTATCAGCAACCATCACTCCTGTGTTCCAATGTCACGTTGTGTTAGATAATCCAAGTTTATCATTTTAAAAGGCTAATTGATCATTAGAAAACCCTTTTGCAATTATGTTAGCACAGCTGAAAACTGTTGTTCTGATTAAAGAAGCAATAACATTTGCCTTCTTTAGATTAGTTGAGTATCTGGGGCATCAGCATTTGTGGGTTCGATTACAGGCTCAAAATCGTCCAGAAACAAAGAACTTTCTTCTGAAACTCGTCAGTCTATTCTAATTCTGAGAAATGAAGACTATTCCATGTGAGAAATTGTCAAGAAACTGAAGATCTCGTACAACCTGTGTACTACTCCTTCACAGAACAGCGCAAACTGGCTCTAACCAGAATAGAAAGAGTGGGAGGCCCCGATGCACAACTGAGGAGAGGACAAGTACATTAGAGTGTCTAGTTTGAGAAACAGACGCCTCACAAGTACTCAACCGGTAGCTTTATTAAATAGTACCGCAAAAACACCAGTCTCAACGTCAACAGTGAAGAGTCGACCCCGGATGCCTGGGATTCTAGGCAGAGTTGCAAAGAAAAAGCCATATCTCAGACTGGCCAATAAAAAGAAAAGATTAAGATTGGCAAAAGAACACAGACACTGGACAGAGGTACTCTGCCTAGAAGGCCTGCATCCCAGAGTCGCCTCTTCAATGTTGACGTTGAGACTGGTGTGCTTTTTATCCCCTTTTCTCCCCAATTGGTAGTTACAGTCTTGTCCCATCACTGCAACTACCGTACGGACTCTGGAGAGGCGAAGGTCGAGAGTCATGCGTCCTCAGAAACACAACCCGCCAAGCCTCTTGACACACTACTCGCTTAACCCGGAAGCCAGTCGCACCAATGTGTCAGAGGAAAAACTGTAAAGCTGGTGACCGTAGTCAGCGTGCATGCTAGAGCTCGATGGGACAAGGACATCCTGGCCGGCCAAACCCTACCCTAACCCGGATGTGCGCCACTTCATGGGTCTCCCGGTCGCGGCCGGCTGAGACACAGCCTGGGATCGAACCAGTGTCCATATTGACGATGCAGTGCCTTAGACCGCTGCTTCACTCGGGAGGCCGATAAGAGTGATAGCTGCATTGATTTTGGTGATGCAACCCCAGAGGGAACATATAGCTATGACATAGGCTTAGTGACTTCACATTCAGGAAGCCAACAGCCTGTTGTCATGGTGACAGTCGGCGAGGGTGACCCGAAAAGGTTACACAACTCCTCCCACCGACACCAGCAATAATCTTAACTAGGAGGAGGAGGGAGGAGAGGAGTGGATGGAGGAAGGAGTCTGTAACCTGTAAACAAGGCATACAGCAATCAAAACAACCCACCTCCCACCCTCCCTCTCTCTTCACTTCTCCCAGTCACTGAGTCAATCAAGACCTACAATACAACCTACTCCCTCACCATGTCAGTTCCGTACATTCTATATAAACATACAGTTACCATACAATACACTCATTCAGGAACGGCATCATTTGTTTGTCCATAAACCACCAGTCATTTCCATTGGTCTTTGTTTTTATTGAGATTCGTCTGGCTGGCTGGCTGGCTGCTGTAGTGTAGTGTATAGACGTCAGTCTTCAGTGTCTGTGTTTTTATAAGGAAGTCTCTCCTCGGCTCCTTGTCGACTCTCTAATCAGACTTCAAGGCCTGCACTCGTCTGTTTGTTGGTTTGGCTTACCCAGCATGCCTTGCTTTTAATTAGATAAAGGGAGAGCTCAAAATGAGCTTTGACTGTTGGTATAGCTGTGTGTGTGTTGTTGGTGTGTGTGTGTGTGTGTGTGTGTGTGTGTGTGTGTGTGTGTGTGTGTGTGTGTGTGTGTGTGTGTGTGTGTGTGTGTGTGGGTGTGTGTGTGTGTGTCTCCGTACGCACGCACGCGTGTATTTATGTTCATGCATGCGCTTTTCTTTCAAACACAACCCCAAGAAAATCTCTGGTGCTGTCTGCTGATTCTGTCTCGTACAATCAGTTGAATTACCATACAACACAGGAGCTGAACCGCATCATTAAATCAATAGCTCTTGTCTTGAGTCATACAGCAGGTAAACATGAATGACCTATAACATGAATCTCTTGTGTTTAGAGAGGACAGTGGCTTTAATAGCCTCTATATTTAATTAAAAGAACCTCATTACAGTAGGTTAAAGCAGGGACGGGTCATGTGACCAGGCTACAGGTGTAACTGTTTTCCATTAGGATCCTGGAATCTTAATGGGTTCTGTTGCTATCGTCATGGAAACTTTGTGGCCTTATCGTTCCGCTGGGCTGCAGCAATGCCGTGGCGCCCCGCCTAGTGGGAGGTCCCAGACGGGTGGGGGAGGAGCCATATCTATTGGGTCTTCAGCCAGACAGACAGACACACCCCTCATCTGGGTGGGACCCAGCTCTCTAGCCTCTCAGAGGGATATGGGACACATGTTGAGGTGTACAGTGGGGGCTGGGTGTGGAAATGGACAGATAATGGGAATATTTCACCCATAGAATTAGAACAGTCCAAATCTGATTTCATAACCTCACCTTTAGTTCTGGAAAGAGTTCTAGAATTGGTTTAGTTCAAGTCATGATTTTACCCAGAACAACCCACCTTTTCCCGCACATCAGAAACACAAAAATGTTCCCAAATGCTTCCCAATGGAATGCCGATCCCGGGTTGATCCCGACTTCATCCCTGCTCCTCTGTCCTCATCTCATCCCTGTAAGGGGAGAGGCTCTAAGGGACCTCTCAGATGGAGGGATACTGTCGGATAATAACATCCCTGCTATACCCAGACAGGGATTGTTTTTATTTTACCCTTATTTTACCAGGTAAATTGACTGAGAACACATTCTTATATACAGCAACGACCTGGGGAATAGTTACAGGGGAGAGGAGGGGCGATGAATGAGTCAATTGTAAGGGATCTCTCTCACTTCCAGTGTTCAAGCAGCGGGAGCCTCGGAACACTCTGAAAACGCTTCCCTTCCATTTAAAAATGAGAACTCTTAATAGAACAGGCTGTCCCAGAGAGGGAACGACCCCAGTCAGCCAGCGCTCACTGCTCAGGGCTGCTGGCTGACCTTTTTAAGCTGAGCTGTTCTTAATGCTATGAAAGGACAGGTTGAATAGAGGTGATTTGACCTAATGAGACATGTAACTTTTTGATGGTTCTTTTGTTCCTTTTAATAGTGTTCCTCATTGAAAAGTAGGAAAGTAATAGCTGAAGAAGCTCAGGTTGAAAAGCAAGGCAAAGTATTATTATGGACTGAATGCCATAATAGTGGTATTATATGTGTGCTGTGGACGTTTGTGGGATAATAACTGTTATTGTGAGCATGGATATGATGATGAAGAATGGATATGATGATGAAGATGATTAGGGATGGGTGGTATCCAGATTTTCATATCGTTATATTGTCGTCCTTCTCTCGTCCCAGGATTTACGGTATAACTGACTTAATACACAAGGGGGCGCCAAGAAACACAAAAAATACCATTGGTCATCTGTACCAGAATGTAAACAAAATTAGCACAAGTAATAGCGACTTTCCATGGAGGCTGCTAGCTAAATATGCTAATGAGCGCAAATGAAAGTAACAGGCAATCCAGCTCATACAGGTGCATCAAAGCGGGGACCGAGAGACTGAAAAACAGCTTCTACCTCAAGGCCATCAGACTGTTAAACAGCCATCACTAGCACAGAGAGGCTGCTGCCTACATACAGACTTGAAATCATTGGCCACTTTAATAAATGGAACACTAGTCACTTTAATAATGTAACTTTAAGAATGTTTACATATCTTGCGTTACTCATCTCATATGTGTATACCGTATTCTATACTATCTATTGCATTTTAGCCTATACGCTCTGTCATTGCTCATCCATATATTTATATATTCTTATTCCATTCCTTATTCCATTAGGTAGTTGTTGTGGAATTATTAGATTATATGTTAGATATTGCTGCACTGTCGGAACTAGAAGCACATGTATTTCGCTACACTCGCAATACCATCTGCTAACCATGTGTATGTGACTAATAAAATGTGATTTAATTTGATAGTATATAGGTAGGAGCTACAGAATGTCATAGCAGTGGCAGCAGTACAGATAACTCATCCCAAAGGGCTTTGACTCCTCGAACACGGCAGAAAGCTTACAAAATGTGATGCCCCATCACCTTATTTATTCAATAACTTACTTAGATAAGTAGCAAGTTAAAGTTATGAGTCGTGCTAACGCATAATTCTTTATTTTTCACGTAGGAAAAAAATATAAAATGCACAATAAATCTCTTTCTGCGTTTTGTTAACACAGATCAAAAATGCTTGTTATTGTAATTTCTGCTCGGCATCAGACTCATTTTGTGCTTCAGTTGCACTTCTCCGCTGGGATGAGAATTCACAAACGGGCATTCTATCACCAGACAGCGCTCTGACTGATGTGGAGCTACTTTTCTCTGGTACTTTTGTCGGTGTATCCAGCCTACTTTTCTCCAGTAAAATGCCAGATTAACTTTAAGCTGGCTACATTCTTTCTATGATAAACATTAGAAATATGATGGACATGCAGTGTTTAAGCTGATTTACTTGTGTGGCTGCCAGCCAAATAGCACTGCACTTCTGTTGTCATCTGATGAAAATGAAGCATTTTTTTGCCGAATGTGTTGCCCTAATGTACCCTATATATGATAAAGTATGTGGACACCCCTTCAAATTAGTGGATTTGGCTATTTCAGCCACACCCAGTGTATAAAATTGAGCACACAGCTATGCAATCTCCATAGACAAACATTGGCAGTAGAATGGCCTTACTGAAGAGCTTAGTGACTTTCAAATGTTTTTTTGTTTTTTTTCTCCGTTCAAATATTTTTTATTGAACACACACACAAGAATGGTGTATAGCTATAAAAGACAAGTATACAATTCTAATCTAAACATAAAAGAGCAGACAGAAACAACAAGACCCAGAGTTCTGGGTACAAAACAAATAATACAAATAATACAAAACACGACATACAGAACAAGGACAGGTAGAAAGAAAGAGGGTAGATGGTAGATGTCACCCCCCATTTATCCCCCCCCCCCCCCTTTATCACAGGGGGGGAATAAATTATTATTATCAACATTTGATCAAATCTGGCAGCCTTTCCTCTCTTACTTGGACCAGTCGGCGCTGTGAATTTGTACATCTTAACGCACTCTCAATTGTAATATTTGCATAGCTGTGTGCTCTATTCTATCCCCCCCCATTATTATCAACATTTGATCAAATCTGGCAGCCTTTCCTCTCTTACTTGGACCAGTCGGCGCTGTGAATTTGTACATCTTAACACACTCTCAATTGTAATATTTGCATAGCTGTGTGCTCTATTCCCCTCCCGACTGCTCGGGTGGTGGGGCCAGAACATGCTGCCATAAGGTAGATTCCAATATTACAATTGAGAGTGCGTTAAGATGTACAAATTCACAGCGCCGACTGGTTCAAGTAAGAGAGGAAAGGCAATGTTGATAATTTATTGTTCAGAATATATCTCATTCTTTCTAAGTGTACAGTGTTTGCCAATTCACTGAGCCATAATTTAGTAGAGGGCGCTTCCCTCCTTTTCCAAAACAACAAGATCATTTATTTTTGCCGAAATGAGACTGTAAGAGATGAGTTGTTTTGGGGGTTGGTTAATCCGTTTAGGGAATCAGACACTCCCAGTATTATCAGAAGCGGGTCTGGGTCAATTGAAGTCTCCAGAACTTCAGAGAGGATCCTAAAAATBCCACACCAATAACCATACAAGTTAGAGCATAGGGCAAAGCAGTGGAGTAGTGTACCCTGTGCAGCCTGACATTTATCACACATAGGGGATGTATCAGGAAATATCCTATGCAGTTTGGTTTTGGAATAGTGTAATCTGTGTAATACCTTGAATTGTATGAGACGATGTCTGGAGTTAATGGAGCATGTGTGGATGAGCTTAGTGACTTTCAACGTGGCACCATCATAGGATGCCACCTTTCCAACAAGTCAGTTTGTCTACTTACTACCCTGCTAGAGCTGCCCCGGTCAACCTTAAGTGCTGTTATTGTGAAGTGGAAACATCTAGTTGCAACAATGGCTCAGCCGCGAAGTGGTAGGCCACACAACCTCACAGAACAGGAGTGCTGGAGTGCGTAGCGCGCTGTAAAGGGGGGACCAACTCCATATTAATGCCCATGATTTTGGAATGAGATGTTCAACGAGCAGGTGTCCACATACTTATTGTCATGCAATGCATTTTCTATAAAGGAAAAATATATTTGCACGTCTCTGATCACTCTATTGAAGCAAAAAAACACTTTGACTTTCAATATAAAGTTTGACTCCTGTCAATACACAGCTGGACTCACCTGCTCCTGCTTTCTCCTGTTGTGCTATATACAAACAGACACGTGACTGGCCCAACTGTTCTGGAGAACTACGGTAAGCTTCATAATGTACAATAATATGACAGGTGAAATTAAGAATGCGATCTGCTTTATCTCCTAAAGTATTGCACAAGTTGACTGCAGGTATTTACTTAAAAAGTAGCTACAAATGTTAACATTTATTGAAAAACTTAAAAGAAATAGTTTCAAAGGTATTGACGCTATTGAAAAACCATCCCGTGGCTATTTACAAACAGCCCGATATACGGTATACCGCCCAAGCCTACTAATGATGATCATTATGTTGATGTGATGTGGTTGTGTTTTGGTCGGAACATTGTCATGTCGTTCATCTCTTTGTGGAACATGTGTTTTCCAGGGATTCCTACAGCTTTCCATGGAATGTTTTATGTGTGCTATTGGACACGCCCGTTCCCACTCTACCTGGTGGTTATTTATGCATCTGTTTTCCACAGTTCTGCTAATAATAAACCCATGTTGTAACACGGCTAGATCCCCACTCCTCTGGAACACGTCACACTACCCCCCCGCTCTATCTCTCCCTCGCTCAGTTTCTGACCGCAGGCCATGGCCATCTGCTGTTTAAATTTCTAGATTCACCTGCTGTTTGTCACCTGAGGGTATGTGGGTGTGTGCCTTCATATTTGCATGAGTGTGTGTGTGTGTGTGTGTGTGTGTGTGTGTGGTGTGTGTGTGTGTGTGTGTGGGTGTGTGTGTTGTGTGTTTTCCTGTGTGTGTGAGTGAGTGTTTCTGTGTGTGTGAGTGTTTGTGAGCATGTCTGTTTCTGTGTCTATGCTCTCATGGTCTTCCCTTAAAACTCTCAACCCAAGTCTCCCCCTGACATTTAGAGGACCATAATTTGATGCAGGCTAGTCCAGTCCATAACTCCACATGACCAGTTCCCCAGTCCTGACTCATAGAACACCCTGGGCCTGTTAACAGGTGTCTAGGCTTTACTAACGATACTCGCTAATTGGTCCAGTTACATAACCTTTCCAATTCTCACATTTTCCCAGCATGCATTGCAGGAGGTGTACTCTTGCCTTAATTGTGTTAACATTGCAACCACCCGTGACCCAGGTGACATATATTACGTATCACAACCAATCACGTTTTCCAGGGCTGTTTTCCTCCTGTGGGAGAGAGAGACCACCTAGGCTGTAGCTGAACCCCCTGAGGTTATACTCCTCAAATACCTCTGCTAGAACTGTTGGGCTGGAGGTAAACAGGAACTGACACTGGAGCTGAACGACAGAGAGAGGAAGTGGGAGAGGGAACGAGGCAGTCTTTGCTTTGAAGGTGGCTGGGTTTGAGTTGAGAGCACTGAAATCCCATATGGGAGAGGAATAGTATGGAGGGTACGGGGGGAGACTCTGTGTGTATGGTATACAGCAGGTATTAAAAAAATGTGATTCACTTTTTTAAATAAAATATGTATATATATAATTTTTTTCTTCACATTTTCAAACAGTCCATTTATATTTTTCAACGGGGCAATACATTTGGGTGAGGTTTTTTTCTCGCCTGAGTAGCCTCGTTTCACTGCCAAAAATAAAATTAAACCATCTAGTGTTCAGCGAAAAATCAACACAATGTCAAATACATTTAGCCTAGTCAAATAATTAACATCCAATCACATTAACCGTTACTCTCTCACGGGAAACCTTCTCTCTTGCGCAGACAGTTAGAAACAAAACATGACAATTTGAAAAATAATCCACGGGAGTTTTTTGAGCGAGAATAAAGATGACTTTTGAGTAGTAAGACATGTATAAAAGCAACAGATACCATTATTAAGAAGGGGCTAGAAGCATCTTATATGGTGAGCTACCGATTGGCTAGGACAGGCAAGCCCCATACTATTGTGGAGGACTTAATTCTTCCTCCTGTCACGGATATGGCTGGGACAATGCTGGGGGGAAAGTTTTTAAAAAACTATACAGACAATGGCTTCATCAAACAACACTGTTCCACGATACATAAGTGACATGGTAGGAGATGTTATGAAACAATTATTGCTTCACCTACAAGCCAGTGAATTCTATGCGTTACAGCTGGATGAGTCAACAGACGTGGCGGTCCTGGCAAAGCTCCTGGTATATGTCCGTTACGTCCGTTACGTTTATGGGGGGTCAATTAAGGAAGACATCCTCTTCTGGAAACCAGGACAACGGGAGAGTATATTTTTAAAGTACTGGACAGCTTTGTGACATCAAATGGACTTTGGTGGTCAAGATGTGTTGGTATCTGTACTGATGGTGCAAAGGCCATGACAGGGAGACATAGTGGAGTGGTAACACGCGTGCAAGCAGTTGCTCCCGACGGCACTTGGGTACACTGCAGCATCCACCGAGAGGCTCTTGCTGCCAAGGGAATGCCTGACAGCTTGAAAGACTTTTTTGACACTACAGTGAAAATGGTTAACTTTGTTAATGCAAGGCCCCTGAACTCTCGTGTATTTTCTGCACTATGCAATGATATGGGCAGAGACCATGTAACGCTTTTACAACATACAGAAGTGCACTGGTTATCAAGGGGCCAAGTATTGACACGTTTTTTTTAAATTGAGAGACGAGCTTAAAGTTTTCTTTACTGACCTTCATTTTCACTTGTCTGACCACTTGCATGATGATTTCTCACACGACTGGCCTATCTGGGTGATGTTTTTTCTCGCCTGAATGATCTGAATCTAGGATTACAGGGACTCTCCTCAACTATATTCAATGTGCGGGACAAGATTGAGGCTATGATTAAGAAGTTGGAGCTCTTCTCTGTCTGCATTAACAAGGACAACACACAGGTCTTTCCATCATTGTATGATTTTTTTGTGTGTGCAAATGAACTCAAGCTTATGGACAATGTCAAATGTGACATAGCGAAGCACCTGAGTGAGCTGGGTGCGCAATTACGCAGGTACTTTCCTGAAACGGACGACACCACAACTGGATTTGTTATCCCTTTCATGCCCTGCCTCCAGTCCACTTACCGATATCTGAACAAGAGAGCCTCATCGAAATTGAAACAAGCAGTTCTGTGAATTAAAAAAAAAATCAGAAGCCACTGCCTGATTTCTGGATAGGCCTGCGCTCAGAGTATCCTGCCTTGGCAAATCGTCCTGTTAAGACACTGGTGCCCTTCGCAACCACGTACCTATGTGAGAGTGGATTCTCGGCCCTCACTAGCATGGAAACTAAATACAGGCAAAGACTTTGTTTGGAAAATGATTTTAGACTGAGAATCCAATACAACCCCAACATTGCAGAGTTATGTGCATCCTTTCAAGCACACCCTTCTCATTAACCCGTGGTGAGTTATTCACAATTTTGATGAACAAATAAGGTTTTATATGTAAGATGGCTAAATAGAGCAACATAATTGATTATTATATTATTATTTGTGCCATGGTCCTGTAAGATGTATCATATAGTGTGTGTGTGTGGCAGGCAAAAAACATTTGAGCTGACCCTGGTGCTAGAGGGGGTACCCAGCTGGAGGTTGAATGTTTGAAGGGGTACGGGACTATAAAAAGTTTGGGAACCCCTGGTATAGAGTATACTCTTAATTTGTGTCTGTGTATCACATCTGCAAATGAGCCCCAACTCACTAAATGAGCCGTAACACAACAGACCTTTAGCTGGTGCTGCTTGTGTGTGTTCCCACCACATGCCTGTGTGGACACTGTCTAGCTGAGGAAGTGAACATTTCACCTCCTGTCGTAAGTGCATATCCCAAATGTCTACTAAAGCACCAAGCCACCACAACGCTCCACCATAATCAATAGCTGATTATCAGTGTGGATTATCAGTCAGCAACAGCGCGTGGAACCACAGGTCCAAATCAATTTCAATTTCCCTATTAAAGACACCCTGGATGTATTCAGACGCATCTCACCCTGGGGAGAGTTTGCTTTAGGCTGTTTAGCCACACAGAGACTGTAGATTCATGGCTCATTCTGTGGTTGATTGATTGACCCTTAGGACATTGTTAGTGATTGGCTCCATGACCACTGGCGCCTATTGTCTTTTATAATGGCCCTATTGCCGTGGCGTTGTAGGTTGTCTGCTGTCGGTGATGTAATCTGACCATAGAAGAAGATGGAATAGGTCCTTTCAGAGCTGGATTGGGTTTTAGGTTCTGAGAGTTGTTGGACATGTATTTTCTCTTAAATGACTGTTTTTATTCATGCGATGACATCTCACACATCATTATTTGTTTGATTGTCAGGGTCCCAATTCTTTGTTTTGTCTGGCTGTGCAAGGCAGCTTGTTTGAGATATTGAATGTTAAATGTGTTTGGTTAAATATACGATACTGTAATTTACTGAAGAAATCTCCTATGCATCTGCATGGGTCTGCCAGATGTCCATGATGCAACCAATGCATTTCTTTCCAATGTGCTTAGTTACTGCTGCAACAATGTCAATGCAGTTCCATCTGTCCATCGATCTGTCTGATCTCTTCAGGATTCACCATCCATCCATCCACCTTCTATCAGTTCTTATTCATGTGTAGCTCTGTGAAGGAAGACAGAGCTGACTGTGAGTTAGCCTGTTGTTATTCATGTGTAGCTCTGTGAAGGAAGACAGAGCTGAGTGTGGCGGGTGTGTTAGAGTACCTGTTATTCATATGTTAGCTCTTTGAAGGAAGACAAGGCTGATTGTGTGTGTTAGCCTGTTATTCATATGTAGCTCTGTGAAGGAAGACAGAGCTGACTGTATGTTAGCCTGTTATTCATGTGTAGCTCTGTGAAGGAAGACAGAGCTGAGTGTGTGTTAGCGCTGTTATTCAAATGTGGTATGCTCTGTGAAGGAAGACAGAGCTGAGTTTTGTTAGCCTGTTGTTATTCATGTGTAGCTCTGTGAAGGAGAGCGACTAGAGCTGGAGTGTGTGTTAGCCTTATGTCATAAGTGTGTAGCTCTGTGAAGGAAGACAGAGGAGTGTGTGTTAGCCTGTTATTCTGTGTAGCAGGAAGAACAGAGCTGAGTGTGTGTTAGCCTGTTATTCATATTGTAGCTCTGTGAAGGAAGACAGAGCTGAGTTTGTGTTAGGCCTGTTATTCATGTGTTAGCTCTGTGAAGGAAGCAAGACAGAGTCGCTGAGTGTGTGTTAGCCTGTTACTTTCATTGTAGCTCTGTGAATGGAAGACAGAGCAGACTGAGTCTGTGTTAGCCTGCTTATTCATGTGTAGCTCTGTGAAGGAAGCCAGAGCCACTGGTGTGTGTTAGCCTGTTTTCAGTTGTATCATGTGTAGCTCTGTGAAGGAAGACAGAGCTGAGTGTGTGGTTAGCCTGTTATTCATATGTAGCCTGTTGAAGGAAGACAGAGCTGAACGTTGTTGTTAGCCTGTTTTTCATGTGTTAGCTCTGTGAAGGAAGACTAACAGTATACGCTGAAGTGTGTGTTAGCCTGTTATTCATAAGTGTGAGTAGCTCTTTGAAGGAAAAGACAGAGCTGAGTGTGTGTTAGCCTGTTATTCATGTGTAGCTCTGTGAAGGAAGACAGAGCTGAGTGTGTGTTAGCCTGTTGAAACTGGTGCCTTTCTATTCTGGTGCCCTTTCCTTGATTGATTTCTGTGCAGAGTATAGCTGTGTAACTTCCTCTGACACTCACGTGGGGCTGATTTGGCCACTAGGGAGATCGTTTTCAGAGTTTTGCAGTTGAGGACACACATATGCGTACACACACACAATCTCTCGTTTGCACACACACACACACATCTCTCAACAGGGCGCTGTCCCTATAACAGGAAGTGGTGCTTTGGGAATAACCCTGGGCACAGGAAATGACCTCGTTGGAAGTGTCCTGGGGAGAGGCTGAGTGGGAATGAGTGGGGAATTCATGATTCCTCTTTCAGATAGCTGTTCCTCTAGGATATTATCGAGTTCCTTCACGGCCTTCTGTACTGAATACACTACAGTTTGGCCTTGAGGTCCTCAGCTGTTCTTGTGGTGTGGTCTCTCTGTCTGTGTCTGTGTGTGCTTGTGTGAGAGTGTGTGAGTGTGTGTGTGAGAGTATGTCTGTGTGCACATGCTTACTTTCGCGTGTGTATTTCTGTGTCTGGAGTATCTGCATCAGAGATTGGGAAAGGGGGATACCTAGTCAGTTGTACAACTGAAAGACTTCAACTGGAATTAAGAAAAAGAAAGAGAAAGAAAGGGAGAGAGAAAGACAGGGAGAGAGAAAGACAGGGAGAGAGAAAGACAGGGAGAGAGAAAGTTATCTAGGTCAGGAAGAAAGTCTACCAGAGAGCAAAAGGGAAGAAAGTGTGAGAGAATATTTTTTTTATTGAACCATTATTTAACTAGGCAAGTCAGTTAAGAACAAATTCTTATTTACAATGACGGCCTACCGGGGAACAGTGGGTTACCTGCCTTGTTCAGGGGCAGAACGACAGATTTTTACATTGTCAGCTCGGGGATTCGATCCAGCAACCTTTTGGTTACTGGCCCAATGCTCTAACTACTAGGCTACCTGCCGCCCCGAATGGTATACATGAGAGAGAGAGATGGAAAGGTGGAGAGAAGGATGGTGATCGTCGTTTGACTTGTTGTCTTAGGAATATCACAGTAGTGTTTACACAGTCAACCTTTTCAAGGCTTCTGTAAGCACAGAATAACCTTGCTAAGTTCTAGAATGTGTGAAGAATAATGTTTGTGCTCTCCCACTCTGAAGACAGAACGCAATACATTCCTATACACTCAACACACACATTCCAGACATTATTACACTCACCTTCAGTTTGTTACTTCTCGGGAGAGAACCACATCGACTGTGGAGGAGGACTGTAGGTCCTGTTGTCCTCTAAACACCTTGTTAAGTGAAGCTACACTCATTTTGAAACGTACTCTCACTCTCTCCTCCCTTTAGCATTCGTCTCCCTCTTCCCTTGTTCTCTCTCTCTCTCTCTCTCTCTCTCTCTCTCTGTCTCTCGTCTCTC
>NC_036854.1:8391149-8392184 GCF_002910315.2 Salvelinus sp. IW2-2015 | reverse complement strand
TAGGTATTTGCTTTGAGCCCATCGGAGGGCAAAAGCAACTTTCCAGAGGCCAGGTGTGTGTGTCCACACTAACAGGTGTGTGTGCCTTTGTGTCTATCTTATGCTCCCTGTCCTTTACCTCCTGTCAGTGAGAGCAAGTGTTTAGATAAGCCTTTTACGTGTCCTCACCGTAAGCTCTCTACCTCTACCCTTCTCTCTCTTTCTCTCTCTGTTTTCTCTCTCTTTCCTCTCCTCCGTATTCCTTAGTTCCCATGGTTTTAGTGGGTGCGGATCAGATCCCAGATTTCCATTGAAGCTCCTCAGCCCTCCGTTCCTCTCTGATCCAGCCAGGGAATTACAGGCAGATGTGCCTCAGTCTTTTAAGCCACACAGTATGGCCTCCCTCTCTCTTTCATTCTCTCTCTCTTTCTCTCTCTCCCTCCATCTCTCTCAGCCCTAGTCAATAGCTCTGCATCTTCCCTCTGTAATGGTCCTAATCCAATTAGCTGTAGTAATGTTGCCCAACTTTTACCTCCTGCTTCCTCAAAGCTGTGCTGCTGTGTATGTGTGTGTGTTTACCCCTGGTGTTTGCCTCTGTGTGAGTGTTTTTTTTTTACAGCCACTTAAAGACATGGGTTGTATCAAACCCCAGGGAAAGTCATAATCGTCCAACACATTCTCCCCCCTAAGGCTTCTTCCAGTGGATTTCCTCACAGTTGTTGTTGAAATTGTCTCGCTCGCATGTTGGACTTGCTAATTTCCCGCCGTTTAATCGACTTGGACTTGCATCTCAAAAACACACAGGGCGCATATTCATGTCTGCATACATAGTGCCTCATCAGAAGTGCTGTTACAGGAGAAAATTGCGTATGTTAATATTTTTATTAAGTATAGCACACTTCAAAGGCTTCTCCTCATGAATATTCGGGATTGTATTATTGTTATTTTTTTCCTCTTCGGCAGCCATCTGATGTGTCTACATGTGATGCACACACCGTATATCTGTATGGTTGTCTCTGTCTCGGTAGGCCTACACACAGAGCCAGGTATAGACCT
>NC_036854.1:8379216-8388484 GCF_002910315.2 Salvelinus sp. IW2-2015 | reverse complement strand
CATAAGACCTAAGTATCTTATGTTTCTCTTAGGCCTACACACAGAGCAGGATAAGACCCTGACGTATCTGTATGGTTTGGCTCTGTCTCTAGTAGGCTACACACAGCAGTATAGTACCATTATCTGTATGGTTGTCATCGTATCGCTAACACACAGGAGCCAGGTATAGATGAGAATCTGTAGTTGTCTCTGATAGCACCTACACAAGAGCCAGGTATAAGACGCTAACTATCCTGTATGGTTGTCTCTGTAGGCCTACACACAGACCAGTATAGACCTAACGTTCTGTATGGTTGTCTCTGGTATCAACACACAGAGGCATATATTGACCGTAAACGTATCTGTAGTGGTTTCTTCTCTTAGGCCTACACACAGAGCCAGTGGGTATAGACTACTACGTATACTGGCTCCCGATAGCTAGTATGATTGTCTTCTCGTCTCTGTAGCCTACACACAGACCACAGTTAAGACCTAACGTATCTGGATTGTTTTCTTGATTCTGGTAGCCTACACACAGAGCCATGTATAGACCTACGAGATCTGTATGGTTGTCTCTGTCTGAGGCTACACAGACCAGTATAGACCTAACGTATGCTGGATATAAGTTTGTCTCTGTCTCTGTGTTAGCCTACACACACATGCCAGTATAGACCTAACGATCTATGTTGTCCTGGCCTGTAGGCCTACACACAGAGCAGTTATAGACCACACGTATCTTATGTTGTTGTCTCTGTAGGCCTACACACAGAGGCTATAGACCTATGGTATCTGTATGGTTGTCCTCGTAGGCCTTATACACAGAGCCAGGTAGACTACGTATCTGTAATGTTGGCTATTGGACCTACACACAGACCAGTATAACCCTAACTATCGTATGTTGTCTCTGTGCATACCACAGAGCCATGTTATAAGACTCTAACTATCTTTATGATATGTCTCGTAGCCTACCAACTAAGCCAGTATAAACCTACGATATCTTCCCCTTCCCCCTCTTGAAAGCGCCCCCGGCCACCTACCCCCCGTATGTGTCTCTAAGGCCTACACACAGAGCCAGGTATAGACCTGACGTATCTGTATGGTTTTAGTTTCAAAGCTACACCCCCTAGTCCCTTATTTTCTTTATTTTCTTGTTCCTCCTCTCCATTCACGTGAGAGCCACATGTTTTCACCATCCCAACTCTGACAGGTAGAATGTTTTGCTAGTAAAGTGCTGCATTACTTAAACCTCTGACCCCTCTTTCTCTCCCTTCTCTCTTTCCACAACTCTCTCTTTTCTGCTTCCTCTTCCCCCTCTCTTGATTTGGGCATTTCTCTCTGTCCACATGTTACCTCCGCTACATCTGCCCCTCTCTCCACCCCCCTCCCACCATTCTCTCTCTGTGTATCAGTAGAGGCCTCAGGAAATGGGTGTGTGCTGAGTTAGTTTAGCGAGCGGAGTGGGACCTGTAAAGAGGGAGGGAGAGAGAGGAGAAAAGGAAGAGGAGGGGTGGAAAGGGAGGATGCTGATTAAAATAATGGAAAGAGCCGAGTCACTGGCCGGTGAAAAGGAGTGAAAGAGAGACCGAGAGGAAGGGACGGATAGCAGATTAGAGGTAAAGAAAACTGAGGGAGATAAAGAGAAAAAGTTGGAACTCCAAAAGTTATACAAATCAGCGGGAAAAGAGGAAGAGAGAAGATAAAGACAAACTTCTACCATTTCCACCCTGCAAGGAGAACATACTGGACGGACTCCAGGATGTAGAGGCCAGCTTGCCAGACTCTTTCTCAGGATCATTACTCTGATCAGTGGCTTCTCTCCCTGGACACGTGGCCTAGGGCTCCAGAGGGGAAGGGGACATTCTTTCACTAACTGGCTCTGACTTGGCTGTGATTAGCAGGGTGTGAGAGAGGGAGTCCAGGCTGGGGTAGGGCGCTGGGGGCTGGTAGTAGAGCTAAGACGGCCTGCCCCTGTTTCGCTCACACAGTGTAAGAGTGTGTGTAGGTGTGTGTGTGTGTGTTCCTCTGCAGTGTGTTAGCATTGCCTTGTTGAAAGAGGAAGGAGAGGTCGGCAGACCGTGTGCCTCTGTGTTTCTTCCCTGTTCCTGAGGCAGGCCCAGAGGGCTTTTTTATCTGGGTAATTGAGAACAAACACTCGGCCCTACCCCGGGCTGGAGTGTAAACAGCTTCCTTAGTGACGAGAAGCAGTGGAGGAGGAAAGTGAAGAAGGGAAGGAAAAAAACAATAGGGAAGTTCAAGGAGAGGCTGGAATACTTCTTCAACCCTCAGCCCCTCAGACTTTCCACGTCAGTCTACAAACCTCTCTTGACAGGACTTGGATAGTTTCTTCCAGACCTCTACACATGACCTCTGGAATTCTATACCAGCTGAAGGACTTATTCCCCAGCCTATACACCTACTCAGGCAGCCTCTTACCTCCTACCTCCAGGAGCTCCAGCCTCAGCCCAGCTCTCGGGACGTCCAACCCCAGGCTTGAGGCATGACAGCAGGCTAGCCCTGGCCCCCTTCTCAGCCTCTGTTCCATCAAAGAGGATGCTTCTACCATGTAGCCTAGTAGGGCGAAAACACACACTGACACACACACACAGGCAACGAAGCGTGTGTGAAGTGTGTATGTCGCCGGGTTGGAGAGCACGAATTGGATTTGACCTTGTTTTGAGCACTGGATTTAATTGTATTTGGAGAACTGGATTCAACAATATTTGGATTGGATTTGACCGTGTTTTGAGTACTGACCTTGACTGTGTTTTGAGAGCTGGTTTTGACCGTAACCAAACCCGCGCGACTCCTCGGTGCCCTTTGCCCTCTGTGACCTCAGAGACGATGTAGAGGGGAGAGGGAGGAGACTAATCCTGGAGCCGAAGATGATTGGCTTGAACTTCAGCTTGCAGGAGCTGCTCAGGAAATTTGAAGAGGTAGATTTGAGATGTTTGACATCTATTTGAGCTCCCGTTGAGACAAACTGAAAGGTTGTTTATTTTTGATGCCACAGATGAGAACCCAGCCTCAAACTAAATCACTGTAGTCAAACACGTGAAGGTCAGCTCACCTGTTACTGTCAGCCAGAGACCTTCACTTCTCTTCTAGCTGGAGACTCTGCTGACATTTACTGTCTCTCCGTTCTCTCCCTCTCCCTCTCTCCTTCTCAGTCTATGTAGTATCAGGTGAAGAAGTCTGCTGAGTGAGTCTGAGGTTTATGAAGTATGAGGAGTAATTATTGAACTCATTAAAGCTTTTTATTGTGGTAGCAGCGTTATTAGAGTGCCCAGGGCGTGGAGGGGTACAGCCAGAGTCTGCAGGGGAACACATAGGGAGACTGAGATTCTTAAAGTGCTTTACTCTCGGACGTCTGAAACGCTGTAGTGTTGTATTATTCAGGTTTTGCCACTTTGTGCGTTCAAGGTGCATGAGTGTGTCCAGTATTTGTTTCCCAAAGCTGCTTGTTGATGTGCCACGGTAACCTAACTTTAGTTTCTTATTCTGTGTACCCGGTTGTTGTTTTGTTGTGTTTTGTTGGTAGGTGTAATAATATTTATTAATATTTCTATTTCACAACATGTCAATGTGATATTGAATACCATTGTTGAAATTATGAGACACGAATATTTTTTTGGATCCCAACTTCCTGACAAGAGAGGGTCACACACAGTATCCTTCCCAACAGGATGGTCACCCTTATAGCTTCCCTAACAGAAGTTGGGTCACAAGAGTATATCGCGTCCCTAGACACCCTCAGGGTGGGTCACACCGTTATCACGTTCCTGAACACCCTCAGGGAGTGGCACAGATTATCACTTCCCTGACAGAGTGGTCACCACCTTATCAGCGTCCCTGAAACCACCCTAGGAGGGTCACACTTATCACGTCCCTGAACACCCTCATAACTGGTCACCGTTATCAGCTGATCCCTAACACCTCGAGGCGTGTTCACAGCCGTTATATCAGCTGTCCCTGAGACACCCTCCAAGGAGTGGGGTCACAGCCGTTATCAGCTGTCCCTGAGACACCCTCAGGAGATGGGGTCACAGCCGGTTATCAGCTGTCCTGAGACACCCTCAGAGAGTGGGGTCACAGCCGATGTATCAGCTGTCCCTGAACCCTCAGGGAGTGCGGTCACACCGTTATGCAGCTGTCCCTGAGACGCCCCTCAGAGATGGGGTCACAGCCTTATCAGCTGTCCCTGAGACACCCTCAGAGAGTGGGTCACAGCCGTTATCAGCTGTCCTAGACACCCTCAGAGAGGGTCACAGCCTTATCAGCTGTCCCTGAGACACCCTCAGGAGTGGGGTCACACCGTTATCAGCTGTCCCTGAGACACCCTCAGAGAGTGGGGTCACAGCCGTTATCAGCTGTCCCTGAGACACCCTCAAGATGGGTCACACAAGGCACATCGAAAATATTTCACCTTGTCTATATTCGTAATTAGCGTCCTTTGGGTTACTGGCCAGCGCTTCAACTGCTGCTACATGCACCTTGCAACTTGTTTGTCAGTACAGCCATTCCTCTGATAGACATTTAATTGCCAGTTGCTCTCAAACCCAAATAGGTGACATTAGCCCCCCAGGACGTATCTGTTTTTGGGTCTCACTACTGCCAGGTTTCTTCATCATTATGTGTGTGTCATGGACAAATCCATTATCACATTCCTCATGCTGCTCTGCAGTTAGAGAGAGAGGACGTGGGCTTTGATATGTATGTGTGTGTGTGTGTGTGTGTGTGTGTGTGTGTGTGTGTGTGTGCCACTGCTATCATATGGACATGGTTAATCTATTCCTAAACACAGCAGAGGTATTGTCATGTTTTTTCAGTAGCGATTCAGCCATGGTGTGTGTGTGTGTGTGTCCTCGCCGTAGTAATTGCAGACATATGTGACCCTCATCTCCAGAGTCCTCACTAGAATAACGCTGTAAGGGCCGTGCTGGCGCTAAACCTGTTGATTGGAATCTAAATCAAACCAGTAAATAAAACATGGACTTATATGAATGACCACTGTCATGCAGCTGATGTGGCAGACCTGGCAGTACAGAGAAGTGTGTGTTCATGTTGTCTGTGTGTGTGTGTAGGCTACTGGTAGGTGTTTAGCCTGATATTGCTGTGTACCTAAGGCTAGGTAGAGGAATCATATTTGGCATTTCTCTCAAAGTATCCAATTACAGGGCAGCACTCAATCAATGACCAGACTATTTGATGCCACAAATATGTGTGTGTTTTTGCCAGAATGTATGTACACGTTCATGCATCACCTTTGTCACCACTTAATGAGAAGGAGCTTCCCCTGGAAGAAAATGTGTTCAAGAGGAAAAGCAGTTTGGGAATGAGCTAGAACCAATGATGTGTATAAGCCCTGGATGACTGGCAGGGCCGTTGTTTTGAAGCCACTGCACAGCCATTTTGCTACTTGTCCTCCATTATAAAAAGTATTTTGGAAGTTATACGAATGTATTTATTAATGTCTGCATTTGTTTTTGCCAAATACATTGTATTACAGACACCTTAATGCATACTTTTATATTATATTATGCAAACATAAACAACAATAATATATTAAAACATATTCCTTAAAGTACTAATATTACTGTCCCAACTACAACAAAAAAATACTTGTAATTTTGTCCTTCTCCTGAGGAGTACCAACAGGGCAGCCGGTGGATTTAAAGCCTCTCATTGGCCAATATATAGCATCAGCAATCCAGGGTTTATACACATCATTGTCTGGAACATATCCAACTGACTCACTGGCACAACATCTCTCTCGCTCTCTCTCTTACACACGCACGCACGCACGCGCACACACACACACACACACACACACACACACACACACACACACACACACACACACACACACACACACACACACATATATATTGCCTCTCTCTCCCCCTCCCTCTCTGAAGTATCTATCCTTATGACCTTCAGTCATTAGATTTGTGGTGGGGAGATAGTTGACTGTGATAGAGAGAGATTCACAGTAGAGCCCATTCACCCTTTATCCCTTCTTCCTAATAACTCACTTCCTTTCCTCAGGACCTTGCTATGTGAATGACAGGGGTTGCACGTTGGTATGGCAGACAGACAACCTACCATACTGTGTGACGTGTATACTGGCCTCTCTAAAAACATACTTCACCTAATGTCATGTGTTGTTGTCATGTGTTGTTGTCATGTGCAGTCACCAGTCGGTGAAGTTATGTTTTGCCTGCATTCTATTGGTTTCTAGCTCTGTATGAATTTCAGTTTGGCAGTATATGAGTCCACTGTGCGAGCTTTTTTTGTGTTTGTATCTCTGTGTGAGTGCTCAGTGTGTGTGTGTGTGTGTGTGTGTGTGTGTGTGTGTGTGTGTGTGTGTGTCTTTTATCTCCCCCACTTAAAATTGGCCCGCGCTCAGGGGAGTCCCAGCTCAGTGAGAAATGGAGCAGTTTTACTTGTCTAAAAATAAAGCATTTGAAAGGATCCTCCTCTTGTGTCAGTCTCCCTATGGTGGGCCACACACACACACACGACAAGCCACAGTGGTGGTCTGTACTGATGGTGGTGGAAGAGTGGACGACAGGTTAGCCAGAGAGAAAAAGTTTCCAAATGAAACGGGGAACACTCACACATTCAAATACACACACCACACCCTCATCCAAATTCTTAATCTGTAGGGCCCAGGGTCCCTCTCTGAGTCTCACACACACACACACACACACACACACACACACACACACACACACACACACACACACACACACACACACTGACACACGCACACACCGGTTTCGTCTGGCATTGCGTAGCATACCGTTAGCTTACATTAGCGTTGTTCAGGGGAACATAGCGTATCATTAGCTTAGCTTACTTTCATGTAGCAGAACATAGAACTTCATAAGTACGGAGACCTGGGTCGCTTGGTTAGGGTGTGGAAGGGGTTTATAATGAATTGTTTCTCGCTTGGGAGGCTGAGGAGTTTGGAAAGAGTTTATTTTCCCTGAGTCCGAAGTAGCTAGAGGACATTTGAAAGATGTCTAAAATGCTCTGCCCTCTCTGTTTCGCTGGCTCTGCAATAGCACACACTCATCATGACCAGCTAGCACGTGTGATTCTCTCTCTCCATCCGTCTCTTTCTCTCTCTCTCTCCCTCCCTCCCCTCTCTTCCTCCCCACCATCTTAAAGCTAATAGAAAGGGATTGATGTTTTGATTTGACTTGTTAATGTTGTGTATTGTATGTAACACAGTAATAACTGTACAACACAGACTTGTTGAAAGTAAAACCTTTCTCTCCTTCTCTGTAGGATATCCAGGCGGAAATCGATGCCCATAATGATATCTATAAGAGTGTGGACGGGAACAGGCCCAGGATGGTCAAGGCCCTGGGGACTTCTGAGGAGGCTGTGTTTCTACAGCACCGACTGGACGACATGAACCAGCGCTGGAGTGACCTCAAAACCAAGTCGGCCAACATACGGTCAGTACTACTGTATAATATACTGACACCATGCCATGCAGTCGTTAACTAGCTGATGGGGTAGTAATGATTACTGACAACTTCGGTCAAGTATATGGTACCCGAAGAGAAGAGTTGTTATAGACATATAGGGAGAAGGTAGGCTAGCTTGTACTAATAATATCAGTCTCGCGAGAAGTCAACATTAGCTGTAATGGATCATCTGAACCAGCGCAGTCAGGAGATCACTGTGACGTGGTTATATAATTATATACTGATCAACGTGACGGTCAGTACTACTGGGTATAATGAGCTAAGCTGACACCATACGGCATGTGACTACTTGACTAGGAAGTATGACTGGAAGCCACAGCATTAACCTGGTCCAGTCACCTACTGGTATAGATCATTATACTGACACTCGAAACGTCAGTACTACTGTATAATATACTGACACCGAATGAACGTCGTACTACTGGTATAATATATACTGACACCGATACGGTAGATACTGTGTAATGATACTGAACCCATCGGTCCACAGTAACTACGACAGTCGTATAATATTACTGACACCAGAACAGTCCCAGTACTAGTACATAGTAATATACTGACACCATACGGTCCGAGTACTACTGTTATAATATACTGACACATTCGAGTCAGTACTACTGTATAATATACTACACCATAGTCAGTACTACTTGTAATATTACTACACCATTCAGTCAGTACTACTGTATAATATACTGGACACCATCAGTCGATGTACTACTGTATAATATTACTGACACCATTCAGGTCAGTACTACTATGACTATATGGACATAGGCTAGTACTAGTGATATAATGACAACCATTCAGTCCAGTGATCTGGTTAAACTGACACTTAGTCTACACGTTAATTACTGACAACAATATCAGTCTACTAATAGTACTGTATACTCACGAAGATATATCACAGTCAAGTAGCCATACGGTGAATAAGGTATATATTTTTATACTTGTGATATCACTTCAGTCAGTACTTACTTGTCAATAACTGACACCATTTGCGTCAGTAAAACTACTGTAGATATTATTGACATACTTGCAGTCAGTAACTCTGTATAATATACTTGACACCATTTCAGTCAGTCACATCTTATATAATATACTGACACCATTCAGTCAGTACGTATTACTGTATAATATATGACACCATTTCAGTCATACCTCTGTTAATATATACTGACACATTCAGTCAGACTCTGTATAATATACTGACACATCAGGTCAGTACTACTGTATATAATATACTGACCAATTCAGTCCCGAGAGTACGTAACCTAGGTGTGGAAGGTATAAGGTATGACAACATTCAGTCAGTGACCATACTGATATGAAGGATATGACTGGACCAAAGCATTCGCGAGCAGTACTACTGCCATATTAATATACTGCAACAGTCGCAGAGCGACCACGGGAGAGAGACAGAGTTCAGTCGGGCAAGTAGATCTTGGTATAAGTAATTACTTGAACCACTCTTGGGTCAATGGGGTCGAGTGCTACTGTGGGATAAGAAACGAATACTGTGGACCAAACAGTTGCGAGCTATGCCAGTAACACTGTGATAATATACTGAGGGCAACATTCGAAGTCCGCGGGTTATACGTTACTGATGGGGACTATTAAGCGGGGATATGGGTGAAACATTCAGCAGTTTCAGTACTACATGATTACATATATCTGACAAGCATCTCACAAACCAAACACTGGGGCTGAGAAGCAGTACTTAATTGATGGGATGATTAACGCGATTCTTATATAGACTGAGGAGGTATACACCGAATGTCATGATCCGG
>NC_036854.1:8373625-8379191 GCF_002910315.2 Salvelinus sp. IW2-2015 | reverse complement strand
TTTCATTTAGATCTACCTACGACAAGACGAGTCAGCTAAACAACGTACTAGCAAATATAACTGATCTATTCTCATTCTAGTCAAGTACATACACGTCATATGAACTCACACTGGTTAGTACTGAGACAACACTTTTATCAGTCGTAGCTAGCTACTGTATGAATATACTGACACCGATCAGTCATACTACTGTATAATATACTGACACACAGTCCAGACTTACAGTGGTATAAGAATACTGTCAACCAAATCAGTTCGGATGGCAAACTAACATGTATAATATACTGACACCATTCCAGCCTCAGTACTACTGTATAAGAGTATTACTACACACAGTTACGTACTACAGTTACTTATAATATACTACACCATTCAGTCAGTACTACTGATAATATACTGACACAACCATTCAGTCACGTACTACTGTATAATATACTACACCATTCATCAGCTACTACTGCTAAATAAATAGAAGCTGATAATATACTGGACAACATTCAGTCAGTACACTGTATAATATACTGACAACATTCAGTACAGTACTACTGTATAATAATACTGACAACATTCATCAGCTACTACGTGATAATAGACTGACACCATTCATTCGATACTACGCTATAATAAATATGACTAATGAACACACATTCATCAGTACTACACTTGGAACTATTATTGACAACCATTGAGCTCGTATATGTTATATACTACACATTCAGTCAGTACATCTAGGGTATAAATAGTACTGATTCATCCATATCAGTCGAGTACTACTGTATATTATACTCCACAACATGCAGTCAGATACTACTGTATTGAAATATACACTGAACACCGAATGCTTCAGTCATGTACACTCTATAAAATACTGACAACATTCATACGTAGTACTACTGAATAATAATATACTACAACATTCAGTCATGACTACTGGTAAAAATATACTGACACTCATTCAGTCAGTACTACGTATAAAAATAGTATACTGACACTATTCAGTCAGTACTACTGTATAATATACTGACACCATTCAGTCAGTACCACTGTATAATATACTGACACCATTCAGTCAGTACCACTGTATAATATACTGACACCATTCAGTCAGTACCATAACATTAAACAACACATCTCTGCTAACACACAGTGCATTCGGAAAGTATTCAGACCCCTTGACTTTTTCCACATTTTGTTACGTTACCGCCTTATTCTAAAATTGATTAAATTGTTTTTTCCCCCTCATCAATCTACACACAATACCCCATAATGACAAAGCAAAAACTGTTTTTTAGAAATGTTGGCAAATTTCTAACAAATTAAAAATGGAAATATC
The DNA here is from genome assembly GCF_002910315.2 of Salvelinus sp. IW2-2015. Lineage (NCBI taxonomy): Eukaryota > Metazoa > Chordata > Actinopteri > Salmoniformes > Salmonidae > Salvelinus > Salvelinus sp. IW2-2015. The sequence continues at coordinate 8,377,858 of NC_036854.1, read as the reverse complement.
ACATTTACATACAGTTAGTATTTTCAGACTCTTTACTCAGCACTTTGTTGAAGCACCTTTGGCAGCGATTACAGCCTTGAGTCTTCTTGGGTATGACGCTACAAGCTTGGCACACCTATATTTGGGGAGTTTCTCCCATTCTTCTCTACAGATCCTCTCAAGCTCTGTCAGGTTGGAAGGGGAGTGCCGCTGCACAGCTATTTTCAGGTCTCTCCAGAGATGTTCGATCGGGTTCAAGTCCAGGCTCTCGCTGGGCCACTGAAAGACATTCAGAGACTTGTCCTGAAGCCACTCCTGCATTGTTTTGGCTGTGTGCTTAGGGTCGTTGTCCTGTTGGAAGGTGAACCTTTGCCCCAGTCTGAGGTCCTGAGCGCTCTGGAGCAGGTTTTCATCAAGGATCTCTCTGTACTTTGCTCCGTTCATCTTTCCCTCGGCCCTGACTAGTCTCCCAGTCCCTGCCACTGAAAAACATCCCCACAGCATGATGCTGCCACCACCACGCTTCACTGTAGGAATGGTGCCAGGTTTCCTCCAGACATGATGCTTGGCATTCAGGCCAAACAGTTCAATCTTGGTTTCATCAGATCAGAGAATCTTGTTACCCATATTCTGAGAGTCGTTTAGGTGCCTTTTGGCAAACTCCAAGTGGTCTGTCATGTGCCATTTACTGAGGAGTGGCTTGGTTGTCCTTCTGGAAGGATCTCCCATCTCAACAGAGAAACTCTGGAGCTCTGTCAGAGTGACCGTAGGGTTCTTGGTCACCTCCCTGATCAAGGCCCTTCTTTACCAATTGCTCAGTTTGGCCGGGCGACCAGCTCTAGGAAGAGTCTTGGTGGTTCCAAACTTCTTCCATTTAAGAATGATGGAGGCCACTGTGTTCTTTTGGACCTTCAATGCTGCAGAAATGTTTTGGTACCCTTCCCCAGATCTGTGCCTCGACACAATCCTGTCTTGGAGCTCTACGGACAATTCCTTTGACCTCATGGCTTGGTTTTTGCTCTGACATTCACTGTCAACTATGGGACCTTATATAGACAGCTGTGTGCCTTTCCAAATCATGTCCAATCAATTGAATTTACCACAGGTGGACTCCAAACAAGTTGTAGAAACCTCAATTTCGGAGTCTCATAGTAAAGGGTCTGAATACTTATGTAAATAAGTTATTTTTGTTTTTAACTTTTTATAGATTTGCCATTTTTTATAAATAATCAATAAGGCTGTAACGTTACAAAATGTGGGAAAAGGGAAGGGGTTGGAATACTTTCCGAATGCACTGTATGGTCAGTACCATAACAAATGGTCAGTACCATAACATACGGTCAGTACCATAACACTAAACAACAGAAGTCTGCTAACATCCTGTCAGTACTGTAACATACTGATAACATACTAATCAAGTATGGTCAGTACTTTAACATACTAATAATAACATATGGTGAGTGAGTACTGTAATATAATGCCTTTAGATCAGCACCGTAAACCTGTGGAATGTAGAAGTCTAAATACGGTCAGCACTGCAACATTCTTCCAACAAACAGTAAAAAGGCTCCCAAGCACAGACTGTACTGTTACATCACAGAACGCAGATACTCAACCTCTCTCAAGGAAAAAAGTGCAGTCCAAGACTTTCATATCTTAATCATTCACTGAAACTTTCTGTAAATTCACTTTCTGTATTATGAAAGTTCTATATCTTGACAACTTGATTATTGACATGCAAAACATTTTGGGACTGTGTCAACAGTGGACTAATGAAACAAATACCATAAGATAGTTTTTGAGTGGTATTTTCCTTTTAAAATAACTGTCCAGTGAAAATCTCACTTTTTCATACCCAAATAATGTTGTTGCCCCGTCGTATACTCGTATTTGTGGCCAAAGCATAAACGGACCGTTTAAAACAATGCTTGCTATTTCCTCATAGAGGATGATGTCATCCTCCTGAGGAGAATGAGCTGGCCAATCAGTGGGCTACTCGCATTAATATTTTTAATGACTGGTATGTGCACATATCATTCTGCTGTTGGGATTTCCAACACAGAAAAGCAGATTTTTAACATAGTTAATTGTCATTTTTGGAAAGGAAAAACTATTTGACTCATATTGTAATTAATTATAGGTCATATTACAAAGAGATCTGGAAACACTGGGCAGTTACTTTAAAGCATCCACTGGACCTACTGCAGTGCTGGTCCACACTATCTTATTTATAGATGACCATGACTAATGCATTACAATCAATAATCGTTCCCATTTAGATATGCAAGGGAGTGTATGTCATAACCATGCTGACTGGTTTGTTGTGTAATATTTATGTGAGTGAAACCATTCCATAAACTCTAGCTAGAACATGTATGCTTTGCTTTGGACATATGAAGTATGCCTTCTGTGAGACTTTGACTGAGCCAATACTGTGCCACATAACTCTACAAGGCCTGGACAGTGGAGGAGCGGCCACAACCTTGGCATAAATAAAGAGAGAGATGGGTGGTTGTGAAGCAGAAGAGAGGCTTGTGGTGAGGAAGAGAGGCTTGTGGTGAGGAAGAGAGGCTTGTGGTGAGGAAGAGAGGCTTGTGGTGAGGAAGAGAGGGTTGTGGTGAGGAAGAGAGGGTTGTGGTGAGGAAGAGAGGTGGTACTGACAGTGCAGAGGTTGTATTCATCATGGTACTGACAGTGCAGAGGTTGTATTCATCATGGTACTGACAGTGCAGAGGTTGTATTCACATGGTACTGACAGTGCAGAGGTTGTATTCATCATGGTACTGACAGTGCAGGAGGTTGTATTCATCACGGTACTGACAGTGCAGAGGTTGTATTCATCACGGTACTAGACAGTGCAGAGGTTGTATTCATCACGGAACTGACAGTGCAGAGGTTGTATTCATCACGGTACTGACAGTGCAGAGGTTGTATTCATCACGGTACTGACAGTGCAGAGGTTGTATTCATCACGGTACTGACAGTGCAGAGGTTGTATTCATCACGGTACTGACAGTGCAGAGGTTGTATTCATTCGGTACTGACAGTGCAGAGGTTGTATTCATCATGGTACTAACAGTGCAGAGGTTGTATTGATCATGGTACTGCAAATGCAGAGGTTGTATTCATCACGGTACTGACAGTGCAGAGGTTGTATTGATCACGGTACTGACAGTGCAGAGGTTGTATTCATCATGGTACTGACAGTGCAGAGGTTGTATTCATCATGGTACTGACAGTGCAGAGGTTGTATTCATCATTGTACTGACAGTGCAGAGGTTGTATTCATCATGGTACTGACAGTGCAGAGGTTATATTCATCATGGTACTGCACTGCAGAGGTTATATTCATCATGGTACTGACAGTGCAGAGGTTATATTCATCATGGTACTGACAGTGCAGAGGTTGTATTCGTCATGGTACTGACAGTGCAGAGGTTGTATTCATCATGGTACTGACAGTGCAGAGGTTATATTCATCATGTACTGACAGTGCAGAGGTTGTATTCATCATGGTACTGACAGTGCAGAGGTTGTATTCATCATGGTACTGACAGTGCAGAGGTTGTATTCATCATGGTACTGACAGTGCAGTAATCAAATTGACCATTGTTATGGTACTGACCGTGCAGTGGTTGTGCTGCTGCAGCAGGGTGGGGACATCTCCTCCTATGGGCATCTGTTTGGCCAGGTCCTCATCCTTCAGACAGATCCACCTCCACAGCAGGCTCAGCAGACGACTCCAACGCTCCGCACTCGCCTCCAGGTGAGCCCTGGAAACACATGGTCATAACATTACGGTTACAACCAGGGTTGGGTCATTACATAGTAACATTACGGTTACAACCAGGGTTGGGTCATTACATAGTAACATTACGGTTACAACCAGGGTTGGGTCATACCATAGTAACATTACGGTTACAACCAGGGTTGGGTCATTACATAGTAACATTACGGTTACAACCAGGTTTGGGTCATAACATAGTAACATTACGGTTACAACCAGGGTTGGGTCATAACATAGTAACATTACGGTTACAACCAGGTTTGGGTCATAACATAGTAACATTACGGTTACAACCAGGGTTGGGTCATTACATAGTAACATTACGGTTACAACCAGGGTTGGGTCATACATAGTAACATTACGGTTACAACCAGGGTTGGGTCATAACATAGTAACATTACGGTTACAACCAGGGTTGGGTCATTACATAGTAACATTACGGTTACAACAGGGTTGGGGTCATTAAA
>NC_036854.1:8324093-8371991 GCF_002910315.2 Salvelinus sp. IW2-2015 | reverse complement strand
CAATTCTACAGGATGTGTGTGGTGTCTGTGTGTGTGTGTGTGTGTGGTGTGTGTGTGTGTTTGTTTGGTAAAGTTGTATTACTATAATTGTGGGTAATATAAAATCGCCAAAAAGTCCTCACAAGGATAGTGAAAACAAGAAACATTCTCCATTGTGGGACATTCCCAGGTCCCCCACAAGGACAAAGCTATTTTAAGGAATGGAAAATCAATGTTCACAGTGCGTCCCACAAAAATAGTAAAATATATGCTGTGTTGTGGTGTGGTGTGTGTGTGTGGGTGTGTGTGTTGTGTGTGTGTGTTGTGTGTGTGTGTGTGTGTGGTGTGGTGTGTATGCAACGTGGGTGGTTATATAGCATAATGTGTATTAATATTCCAGTGTCTTGTGGTGTGTGTTCTTAAATGCTTGTTTGACATTCTGAATTGCATGATGTATCAGCCGCACAGTCCCATAGCAGCTACTCTAATTATACATGTCCAGTAATTAAGACATAATGGACCTTAATAATACACACACCAGGCACACCACACACCCACCCACTATCACCACCATGATAACAGCTCAGCCCTTAACCCCTCCCATATGGCTAACTCTGAGTACAGGTGTTGCAGTGGTTTCTTAACTTAGTTTTCATCTCTTCAACCACAACCACTCTCTTCCTCTTCACCAGCTAACCCTCTCTTCCTCCTCACCACACCCTCTCTTCCTCCTCACCACAACCCTCCTCTCCTCCTCACCACAACCCTATTCTTCCTCCTCACGGCACCAACCCTCTCTCCTCCTCGCACAACAAACCTCTCTTCCTCCCCTCACCACACAACCCTCTCTTCCTCCTTCACCACAGCAACCCTCTCTTCCCTCTTCACCACAACCCTCTCTCCCCTTCACCACAAACCCTCTCTTCCTCCTCACCACAACCCTCTCTTCCGTCTTCACCACAACCGCTCTCTTCCTCCTCACCCACAACCCTCTTCCTCTCCCTCACCTCATCTCCTACCCTCCTCTCCTCACCACCAAACCCTCTGCTTCCCCTTCACCACAACCCTCTCTTCTCCTCAAACCACAACCGATCATCTTCCTCCTTTCACCACAACCCTCCTCTTCTCATTGACCAAACCCTCTCTTCCTCATCAACCACAACCTCTTCTCTTCTCAAACCTCTCTCATACTTAACCCAACAACCCTCTTCTTCCTCTTCACCACAACCCTCTTCCACTTCACCACAACCCTCTCTTCCTTCTTTCACCCACAACCCCTCTCTTCCTCTTCAACCACACAAGACCCTGCCTCTCTGTCGCTTCACCACAACCCTCTTTCCTCTTCACCACAACCCTTCTCTCCTCTTCACCACAACCTCCTTCCTCTTCACACAACCCTCTCTTCCTCTTTCACCACAACCCTCTCTTCCTCCTCACCACAACCCTCTCTTCCTCTTCACCACAACCCTCATCTTCCTCCTCACCACAACCCTCTCGTCCCCTTCACCACAACCCTCTTCTTCCTCCTCACACAACCCTCTCTTCCTCTTTCACCACAACCCTCTCTTCCACTTCACCACAACCCTCCCTTCCTCTTCCACCACAACGCTCTCTCCTCTTCACCAACAACCCTCTCTTCCTCTTCACCACAACCCTCTCTTCCTCTTCACCACAACCCTCTCTTCCTCTTCCTCTTCACCACAACCCTCTCTTCCTCTTCACCCTCTCTTCCTACTCAACCACCAACTCTATCTCTCCGCTTCACCACAACCCTCTCTCCTCTTCACCACAACCCTCTCTGTCCCCTTCACCACAACCCTCCTTCCTCCTCACCACAACCCTCTCTTCCTCTTCACCACAACCTCTCTTCCGGGCTTCACACAACCTCTCTTCTCTTCACCAACAACCCTCTCTTTCCTCTTCACCACAACCCTCTCTTCCTCTTCCATTCACCACCACCCTCACTCCTCTTCACCACAACCCTCTCTTCCGCTTCACCACCAAACCCTCTCTTGCCGCTTCACCACAACCCTGCTTCTTCCTCTCACCACAAACCCTCTCTGCTCTTCACCCACAAAACCCTCTCTTCCTCCTCACCCACCAACCCTCTCTTCCTCTTCACCACAACCCCTCTCTTCCTGCTTACCACAACCCTAATCTTCCTCTTCACCACAACCCTCTCTTGTCCTCTTCACCACAACCCCTCTTCCCCTTTCACCACAACCCTCTCTGCCTCCTTCACCACAAACCCTCTCTTCCTCTCACCACAACCCCTCTTCCTCTTCACCACACCCTCTTCTTCCTCTTCACCACAACCCTCTCTTCCTCTTCACACAACCCTCTCTTCCTCTTCCACTTCACCACAACCCTCTCTTCCTCTTCCACAACCCTCTCCTTCCTCTTCACCCACAACCCTTCTTCCCGCTTCACACAACCCTCTCTTCCTCCTCACCACAACCCCTCTCTTCCCCTCACCACAACCCCTCTTCCTCCCTCACCACAAACCCTCTTCTTCCTCTTTCACCACAACCCTCCCTCCTCTTCACACACACCCTCCCTTCCTCTTCACCCACAACTCTCTCTTCCTCTTCACCACAACCCTTCTCTTCCTCTTCACAACAACCCTCTCTTCCTCTTCACCACAAACCCTCTCTTCCTCTTCCTCTTCACACAACCCTCTCTTTCTCGTCACCCTCTCTGCCTAGCTCACCAAACCCTATCTTCCTGCTTCACCGACAAACCCTCTCTTCCTCTCACCACAACCTCTCTTCCCCTTCCACCACAACCCTCTCTCCTCCCACCACAAACCCTCTCTATCCTCTTCACCACAACCTCTTCTCCCTCTTCACCACAACCCTCTCTTCCTCTCACCACAACCCCTCTTCCTCTTCACCACAACCCTCTCTTCCTCTTCACTTCACCAACAAACCCTCTCTTCCTCTTCACCACAACCCTCTCTTCCTCTTCACCACAACCCTCCTTCCGTCTTCACCACAACCCTCTCTTCCTCTCACCACGACCCCTCTCTTCTCTTCACCACAACCCTCTCTTCCTCTTCACCACAACTCTCTTCCTCTTCACCACAACCTCTCGTTCCTCTTCACCCACAAACCCTTCTTCTGTCCTCTTCACCACAACCCCTCTCGTCCTCCTCACCACACCCTCTCTTCCCCTTCACCACAACCCTCTCTTCCGCTTCACCACAACCCTCTCTTCCTTCCTCACCACAACCATCTCTTCCTCTTCACCACAACCTCCTTCCTCTTCACCACAACCTCTCTTCCTCTCACCACAACCCTCTCGTCCTCTTCACCACAACCCTTCTCTTCCTCTCACCACAACCCTCTCTTCCTCTTCACCCACAACCCTCTCTTCCGCTTCACCACAACCCTCTCTTCCGCTTCACCACAACCCTCTTCTTCCGCTTCACCACAACCCTCTCTCCTCTCACCACAACCCTCTCTTCCGCTTCACCCCACAACCCTCTCTTTCCTTTCACCACCAACCCTCTCTTCCGGCGTCACCACAACCCTCTTCTTCCGGCTTCACCACAACCCTCCTTCCTTCTTCCACCACACCCTCTCGTCCTCCGTCACCACAACCCTCTTTCTTCCTCCTCACCACAACCCTCTCTTGCCGCTTCACCACCAACCCTCTCTTCCGCTTCACACACCCTCTTCTCCGCTTACACAACCTCCTCTTCCTCTTCACCACAACCCTCTCTCCTCTTCACCACAACCCTCTCTTCCTCCTCACCACAACCCTCTCGTCCTCCTCACCACAACCCTCTCTTCCTCCCTCACCACAACCCCTCTCTTCCGCTTCACCAACACCCTCTCGTCTCTTCACACAAACCCTCTCTTCCGCTTCACCACAACCCGCTCTTCCTCTTCACCCACAACCCTCTCTTCTCTCACCACAACCTCTTCCGCTTCACCACAACCCGTCTCTTCCGCTTCACCACAACCCTCTCTTCCCCCTTTCAACACAACCCTTCTGCTTCCTCCTCACCACAACCCGTCTCTTCCTCCTCACCACAACCCTCTCTTCCTCTTCACCACAACCCTCTTCCTCTTCACCCAACCCTCTCTTCCTCTTCACCACAAACCCTCTCTTAACCGCCTTCACCACAACCCTCTCTTCCTCCTCACCACAACCCTCCGCTTCCTTCCTCACCACAACCATCTCTTAACTCTTCACCACAACCCTCTCTTCCTCTTCACCACAACCCTACTCTTCCCCTTCACCACAACCCTCTCTTCCTCTGCACATCAACCCTCTCTTCCTCTTCACCACAAACCCTCTCTTCTCTTCACCACAACCCTCTCTTCCGCTTCACCACAACCCTCTCTTCCGCTCACCACAAACCCTCTCTTCCGCTTCACCACAACCCTCTCTTCCGCTTCACCACAACCCTCCTCTTCCTCTTCACCACAAACCCTCTCTTCCTCTTCACCACAACCCTCTCTTCCTCTTCACCACCAACCCTCTCTTCCGCTTCACCACAACCCTTCTCTTCCTCTCACCCCACCAACCCTCTCTTCCTCCTCACCACAAACCCTTCGTCTTCCCTCCTCACCACAACCCTCTCTTCCTCCTCACCACAACCCTCTCTTCTCTCACCACAACCCTCTCTTCCGCTTCACCACAACCCTCTCTTCCGCTTCACCACAACCCTCTCTTCCTCTCACCACAACCCTCTCTTCCTCTTCACCACCAAACCCTCTCTTCCTCTTCACCACAACCCTCTCTTCCTCCTCACCACAACCCCTCTCTTCCTCTCACCACAACCCTCTCTTCCGCTTCACCACAACCCTCTCTTCCTTCATTCACCACAACCCTCTCTTTCCGCTTCACCACAACCTCTCTCCTCCTCACCACAACCGCTCTCTCCGCTTCACCACACCCTCTCTTCCTCTTCACCACAAACCCTTCCTCTTCCTCTTCACCACAACCCTCTCTTCCCCTTCACCACAAACCCTCTCTTCCCTTCACCACAACCCTCTCTTCCTCCTCACCACAACCCTCTCTTCCTCCTCACCACCAACCCGTCTCTTCCCTTCAGCCACAACCCTCTCTTCCGCCTTCACCACAACCCTCTCTTCCGCTTCACCACAACCCTTCTTCACTCTTCACCATAACCCTCTCTTCCCTCACCACAACACTCTCTTCCTCCTCAACACAACCCTCTCTCCTCTTCACCATAACCCTCTCTTCACCGCACCACAACCCTCTCTTCTCTTCACCACATCATCTTACCTCTCACCACAGCCTCTATTCCTCTTCACCACAAGCCTCTCTTCTACATACCCAACAAGTGATCAATACAACCTCTGCACTGTCAGTACCATGAACCACAGTCAATACGATCATAGCCACAACCCCTGTAGCCAAAATGACACCCTCCATTATAAACAATACCACAACTATAACCACTACAATATGGTAAACGTAACAAAGGTAGTGGTTCCTTAGTATTTAGCGATGTGGTTACTGTACATAATTACCCTCCCTAGTTGTGATTCAGCCTCTGGTCAGGGTTAAGCCTGGCTGTTTGTCTGCAGCTGCTGTCGTTGCTGCTGTTGTTGCTGTTGACATAGTAATGTGTTTCTCTGGCCTTTTTCTCCATTTCGTTCAGAAGGCTATTATTTCACATCACACAAATGCCTGGAGAGTACACACACATTTCCACGGCTGTGTAACTATGTGATGGCGTGTGTGTGTGCGAGTGTTTGTGTGTGTGTTTGCCTGTTTTATTATGGGACAGGGTATGGTTACAGTGAATGGTGATGACAGAGTAGAGAGGACGATAGCTTGGTCAGACAGTCTTTAGAAAACATGGTACGGCTCAAAAAGGCACAATATTCAATATTTCTCCGTCTCTATCCTATTTTCCCTCGTTCTCTCCCTCTCTCTGTCATTTCCTCTTTCTTACTCTGTTTCTCTCTGACTTTTACACACACAACTCTCACTCCCCCTCTTTCTCTGTCTCTCTCTCTCGCTCCCCTTCTCCCTCTCCCTCTCTCCCCTTCTCTCTCTTTCTCTCATCTCCCATTCTCTCTCTCCCTCTCTCTCGGTCTCTCAGGCTGTGGGGCCCTCACAGACATAGTGGTTAATAGAATGAAGTAGTTGAAAGTGAAAAGGATCACTTTTCATTTTGACTTCAGGTCTTTCTTACTAGATTGGCTTTGAGTTCCCGCAGAGCCTGAGAGAGCGACCTGGGGCAGGTCAGTACAAAGCACCGGCCCTTTGAACACGTCACAGTCATTACACACACGCACACTAACTGGACGGTCTGGGTGAGGGGAGAAATACATACATATATGCATGGGTATATAGAAGTGGGAGGTCTGATGTGAGGCTGAGGAAGGTACGGTTTCTGAAAGGAAAGAAAGAGAGAAGCTAAGCTAAGCCACCTAAATGAATCAAGAGGAAGATATAGGAGGGCTGGAGCAGAGCGTGAGGGAGAGGAAGAAAGTGATGATGAAATGACAGTGCCAGAAATCAAGGAGACAGAGAGAGTGATGGAAAGGAAGAGAGATGGGAGAGAAGGATGAATTTGATGGAGAGACAGACAAATGAGCAGAGAAGGCGGAGAGAGATTGTGATGAAGAGCGCAGGACTCAGTAGGGAGTGAAGAGGGGTAGAGGGCTGGAAACTCTTCTCTTTATTGGAATGTATCTATCCTTATATCACCAAGTCAACAACATCAGTTCTCCTCCTATTTGTTTTCCCTACGGTTAGATTCATGTAAACAAATGAAAGGGGGAAAGGAAGACATTTTGTTAATCCGGAGCGTTGCCTGAAAGTGCCCTTCTCCTCCAGGAAGTGTATGGATTGTGTCTGTGTTTTTGTTTCTGATATGGCCATAATAGTTTTTATTAATCACACATTGACTGATCCACTAAAAGGCCTGTGTTAGCGGCCCACTGATTCAGCTCATCAAGGAGAGAGAGAGAGAAGGAGGAGAGAGCACTTGTAGCCATTTTTAATCACTCTCTCGCTCTACTTTTATCTCCGTGCAACAGTTGTCATTGTCTTTTCAGTGTGGGGAGAAGCCACCACAATATGTTGCGTATTTAAAAAGTACTTAGGATTATGGGAATATATAATTAAAGCTGAAAAATAAGAAAATAAGACAACGAAGGAGTGATTAGTGAAGAAGGAGTGTTTGTCTGTTATTTACTCGTTTAGAATGGTTTCATCAACTCACTGTTTGTGGAGGCTTGGTTTTAAGAGTGTTGTCCTCATTTTGCTAATATTAGTGTCAGTCAAGAGGCTAAGCCAAGCTAACATATTTACACTGCCTATGGTAAGCTAGCTAATGCAGTCACTGAGCCAAAGTTAAAGCTACTATCATCAGAGTGGCTACGCTAAGCTAGTTTAATCACACTGTCTGTGTGATCGATTAGCACCATTTACCTGGATGGGCAGGTTGTAAAGGAAAATGAAATGGACTGCTGCGTCGCCACAACGTTATCTCTCTCAGAGCGAGAGAAACAGAGCGAGAGAGAGAGAAACAGAGCGAGAGAGGGAGAAACAGAGCGAGAGAGGGAGAGAGAAATAAACAAAGAGAGAGAAACAGAGCGAGAGAGAGAGAAACAGAGCGAGCGAGGGAGAGAGAAATAAACAAAGAGAGAGAAACGGAGCGAGAGACTCAAAGAGCGAGAGAGAAAGAACAGAGAGAGACTTTCTGACTTTGAATTTCTGTGAATAATTACTTATCATTGACTGTTTATTTCTCCTTAATTCTCCTTATTTAACTTTAGAAAGCATCTTGTAGTGGTTAGGAGTTCATATCTATCTGGATTGGGCTGAATAACTGTAAAGTCCTTCACTGTGTTGGTTGGCTTTCATTTTGTTTTACTTAGCGAAGCCAATTCTCAAGTTTCATGTCTTACAGTTTTGTAGGGGATTTTTCTGCCTTTGAGGCCAGAGTAGGTAGAGAAGTAGCCTCAGTTTGGATGAAGATCAAATCAAATCAAATCAAATTTTATTAGTCACATACACATGGTTAGCAGATGTTAATGCGAGTGTAGCGAAATGCTTGTGCTTCTAGTTCCGACAATGCAGTAATAACCAACAAGTAATCTAACCTAACAATTCCACAACTACTACCTTACACACACACACAAGTGTAAAGGGATAAATAATATGTACATAAAGATATATGAATGAGTGGTGGTACAGAACGGCATGGCAGAATGATGGTGTACAGAACGGCATGGCAGATGCAGTAGATGGTATTAGAGTACGGTATATACATATGAGAGAGTACTGTAGGGTATGTAAACATAAAGTGGCATAGTTTAAAGTGGGCTAGTGGTACATGTATTACATAAAGATGGCAAGATGCAGTAGATGATATAGAGTACAGTTATTACATATGAGATGGGTAATGTAGGGTATGTAAACATTATATTAAGTGCATTGTTTAAAGTGGCTAGTGGTACATTTTTACATAATTTCCATCAATTCCCATTTTTAAAGTGGCTGGAGTTGAGTCAGTATGTTGGCAGCGGCCGCTAAATGTTAGTGGTGGCTGTTTACAGTCTGATGGCCTTGAGATAGAAGCTGTTTCTCAGCTCTCGGTCCCTGCTTTGATGCACCTTGTACTGACCTCGCCTTCTGGATGATAGCGGGGTGAACAGGCAGTGGCTTGGGTGGTTGTTGTCCTTGATGATCTTTATGGCCTTTCTGTGAATCGGGTGGTGTAGGTGTCCTGGAGGGCAGGTAGTTTGCCCCTGGTGATGCGTTCTGCAGACCTCACTACCCTCTGGAGAGCCTTACGGTTGTGGGCGGAGCAGTTGCCGTACCAGGCGGTGATACAGCCCGACAGGATGCTCTCGATTGTGCATCTGTAGAAGTTTGTGAGTGCTTTGGTGACAAGCCGAATTTCTTCAGCCTCCTGAGGTTGAAGAGGCGCTGCTGCGCCTTCTTCACAACGCTGTCTGTGTGGGTGGACCAATTCAGTTTGTCCGTGATGTGTACACCAAGGAACTTAAAACTTTCCACCTTCTCCCAGTACTGACCCGTCGATGTGGATAGGGGGGTGCTCCCTCTGCTGTTTCCTGAAGTCCACAATCATCTCCTTTGTTTGTTTTGACGTTGAGTGTGAGGTTATTTTCCTGACACCACACTCCGAGGGCCCTCACCTCCTCCCTGTAGGCCGTCTCGTCGTTGTTGGTAATCAAGCCTACCACTGTAGTGTCATCCGCAAACTTGATGATTGAGTTGGAGGCGTGCATGGCCACGCAGTCGTGGGTGAACAGGGAGTACAGGAGAGGGCTCAGAACGCACCCTTGTGGGCCCCAGTGTTGAGGATCAGCGGGGTGGAGATGTTGTTACCTACCCTCACCACCTGGGGGCGGCCCGTCAGGAAGTCCAGGACCCAGTTGCACAGGGCGGGGTCGAGACCCAGGGTCTCGAGCTTGATGACGAGTTTGGAGGGTACTATGGTGTTAAATGCTGAGCTGTAATCGATGAACAGCATTCTCACATGGGTATTCCTCTTGTCCAGATGGGTTAGGGCAGTGTGCAGTGTGGTTGCGATTGCGTCGTCTTGGACCTATTGGGTCGGTAAGCAAATTGGAGTGGGTCTAGGGTGTCCGGTAGGGTGGAGGTGATATGTCCTTGACTAGTCTCTCAAAGCACTTCATGATGACGGAAGTGAGTGCTACGGGGCGGTAGTCGTTTAGCTCAGTTACCTTAGCTTTCTTGGGAACAGGAACAATGGTGGCCCTCTTGAAGCATGTGGGGACAGCAGACTGGGGTAAGGATTGATTGAATATGTCCGTAAACACACAGCCAGCTGGTCTGCGCATGCTCTGAGGACGCGGCTGGGAATGCCGTCTGGGCCTGCAGCCTTGCGAGGGTTAACACGTTTAAATGTTTTACTCACCTCGGCTGCAGTGAAGGAGAGCCCGCAGGTTTTGGTAGGGGGCCGTGTCAGTGGCACTGATTGTCCCAAAGCGGGCAAAAAAGTTGTTTAGCCTGTCTGGGAGCAAGACATCCTGGTCCGCGACGGGGCTGGTTTTCTTTTTGTAATCCGTGATTGACTGTAGACCCTGCCACATACCTCTTGTGTCTGAGCTGTTGAATTGCGACTCGATTTTGTCTCTGTACTGGGACTTAGCCTGTTTGATTGCCTTGCGGAGAGAATAGCTACACTGTTTGTATTCGGTCATGCTTCCGGTCACCTTGCCCTGGTTAAAAACAGTGGTTCGCGCTTTCAGTTTCACGCGAATGCTGCCGTCAATCCACGGTTTCTGGTTTGGGAATGTTTTTATCGTTGCTGTGGGTACGACATCGTCAATGCACTTCCTAATGAACTCGCTCACCGAATCAGCATATTCGTCAATATTGTTGTTGGACGCGATGCGGAACATATTCCAATCCGCGTGATCGAAGCAGTCTTGAAGCGTGGATTCAGATTGGTCGGACCAGCGTTGAACAGACCTGAGCGCGGGAGCTTGTTGTTTGAGTTTCTGTTTGTAGGCTGGAATCAACAAAATGGAGTCGTGGTCAGCTTTTCCGAAAGGGGGCGGGGGAGGGCCTTATATGCGTCGCGGAAATTAGTATAACAATGACTAGGGTTTTTCCAGCCCTGGTAGCACAATCGATATGCTGATAGAATTTAGGGAGTTTTGTTTTTAGATTAGCCTTGTTAAAATCCCCAGCTACGATGAATGCAGCCTCAGGGTGTGTGGTTTCCAGTTTACAAAGAGTCAGATAAAGTTCGTTCAGGGCCATCGATGTGTCTGCTTGGGGGGGAATATATACGGCTGTGATTATGATTGAAGAGAATTCCTTAGTAGATAATGCGGTCGACATTTGATTGTGAGGAATTCTAGATCAGGTGAACAGAATGACTTGAGTTCCTGTGTGTGTTATGATGATCACACCACTTCTCGTTAATCATAAGGCATACCCCCCGCCCCTCTTCTTACCGGAAATGTTGTTTTCTGTCGGCGCGATGCATGAAGAAACCAGCTGGCTGCACCGACTCCGTTAGCGTCCCTTGAGTTAGCCATGTTTTCGTGAAGCAGAGCACGTTGCAATCCCTGATGTCTCTCTGGAATGCTACCCGTGCTCGGATTTCATCAACCTATTTGTCAAGAGACTGGACATTGGCGAGTAGTATGCTAGGGAGTGGAGCGCGATGTGCCCGTCTCCGAAGCCTGACCACGAGACCGCCTCGTTTGCCCCTTTTCGGCGTCGCACAGGGTCGCCGGCTGGGATCAGATCCATTGTATTGGGTGGAAGGCAAAACACTGGATCCGTTTCGGGAAAGTCATATTCCTGGTAGGAACGATGATGAGTTGACGTTAATCGTATATTCAGTAGTTCCTCCCGACTGTATGTAATGAAACCTAAGATTACCTGGGGTACCGATGTAAGAAATAACACATAAAAAAACAAAAAACTGCATATTTTCCAAGGAACGCGAAGCGAGGCGGCCATCTCTTTTCGGCGCCGGAAGATGCCTTCCAGATGTCGACCCTAACACCTCCAATACGGCATAAACAATGTGAGGAGAAACTGCATTGCAAAACTCCCATCGAGTTCTGTCACATGTATTCCAGAGTTAGCATTTTAATGCTTCAAGTCACACTGACTCCTACTTGAACCGTCTGCTCGCTCCCTTGTGGGCTCGTAAACCAAATGAGGCTCAAAAGGCAGCAGTTTAAAACAGCACTTATCAAACACAGGCCTCTTTTTCTCTCTCTTTTTTCATTCCACATGAGAAAAACCACATGACTCAGCAGCACGACAAAAGCAGATTGTTTGTAACCTCGGAGGGGCTGAGGCAGAGCTGAAGGCAGAGCAAAGCCAAGCAGTTTAATGGCATTTAGCTGGTTCTTTAGTGAGGTCTGAGAACAGGCTGTCATTTATAGTAGCAGAGAGGGGTGGGAGAGAGAAGGAGTGGGAGGTAGAGAGGTAGAAATACATACAGAAGGAGAGGGAAAAGGGAGGGTGAGATGAGAAAGAGATACATTAGAATACTTTGAGGAGACAGTACAGTAGGAAAAAGGATATTGGACCAAAAGAAAGGGATGTGGGAATTAAGTAGAGAAACGGACAGTGGGAAGGAGACAGTGGAGTTGGGATGGGAGAGAGATAGACAGAGGGAATGAGACAGGGGAGTTGGGATGGGAGAGAGAGGGAGGGACAGAGGGAAGGAGACAGGGGAGCTGGGATGGGAGAGAGAGGGACCAATAGAAGGAGACAGGGGAGTTGGTATGGGAGAGAGAGGGACAGAGGGAAGGAGACAGGAGAGTTGGGATGGGAGAGAGCGGGAGGACAGAGGGAAGGAGACAGGGGAGCTGGGATGGAGAGAGAGGGACAGAGGGAAGGAGACAGGAGAGTTGGGATGGGAGAGAGGAGGGACAAGGGAAGGAGACAGGGGAGCTGGGATGGGAGATGGAAGGACAGAGGGAATGAGACACGGGAGTTGGGATGGGAGAGAGAGGGACAGAGGGAAGGAGACAGGGGAGTTGGGATGGGAGAGAGAGGGACAGAGGGAAGGAGACAGGGAGTTGGGATGGGAGAGAGAGGGACAGAGGGAAGGAGACAGGGGAGTTGGGATGGGAGAGGAGGGCAGAGGGAAAGAGAGACAGGGGAGTTGGTGGGAGCGAGTTGGGATGGGAGAGAGAGGGGAGAGAAGGGGGATTGATATAAAAAAGAGAGATGAAAGAGGGGTAGAGGCAGAGAAGTAGAGAGTGACAGTAAAAGAGAAAGGGAGGAGAGACTGGAAATAGCCTTCTCTCCTCTCTGCTGTGTTGTGATGTTATCTTCCTCTCATATCTCCTCATCAGCACAGGGCAGGGGCCAATAAGACTGTCTGCTCTGCTGCTCGACACACACGCGCGCACACACACACACAGCCAAAGTCACAGCTACAATATACACTCCAGGTTTGTAGTGCATTGATGTGTAAAAAATGTCATACTGGAAGGCTTTGTGTCACATACTGTAGCACCACTTATTCTTCTGTTTGTTGAAGTGGAACATTTTCACTCTTCTGGGTCACTGTCATACTGTAACTACTGTATCAGAGAGGAGGAAGGTAAAGGGAAAACTGTGTCAACCTCTGACTTTCATGCATCTTGTTTCATGTATCTTGTTTCATGAATCTTGTCCACAAGGTTCTGTTTTGGGTCCGACACTTTTCAGTTTATATATGTTACCCCCTGGCAGCGTTATCAGAAAGCACAGCATTGATTTTCGCTGCTACGCAGACGATACACAACTTTTACATTTCTGTGTCGCCAGAGGATTTTAGCTCCCTGATAAATTATTAGACTGTATTAGTGATTTAAATACTTGGATGGCCCTCAACTTCCTCCAGCTAAATCAAGACATGACCGAGGTACTTATTGTTGTAGCCAAAGCACAGAGAGAGAATCGAGCCACACATTTTAATTCACAGGCAATAAAGATAAAACACCAGGAAAAAAACCTAGGTGTTATTTTAGATTCTGAACTCAATTTCAAATCACACATTAGGAATGTGACCAAAATAGTTTTTTACCACCTGAGAAACATTGTCAAGATGCGGCTATTTCTCTCTCAGGCTGATACAGAGAGACTCATCCATGCTTTTATTATAATCAGGCTTGACTACTGTAATACTCTCCTGTCTGGTCTAACCAAGAAAGCCATTGGTCAACTGCAAAACATACAGAATGCTGCAGCACTGGTACTGACCAAGACCAGATGGAGAGCACACATTACACCGGTGTGAAAGTCTGCACTGGCTGTCTGTGAGTTTTAGAATACATTTTAAGATTCTTCTATTGGTTTATAAATTAATCTACGATTGTGCACCACAATACATGTCAGACATGCTTTTAAGTTATGTACCCAGTAGGTCCCTCAGGTCCTCTGCCACTGGCCTTTCAACTATCCCGAAGCCTAGGACCAAGAGGCATGGAGAGGCAGCCTTTAGTTATTATGCCCCCAGCCTGTGGAATAGCCTGCCAGAGAACCTGAAGGAGGCAGAAACTGTGGACATATTTAAAGTAAATCTTAAAATACACATTTTTAGCTTTGCTTTTCCTTAGGATGCTTTTCAGTTTTTATTGTTATTCTTGATTTTTTTTTATCCTCTTACAGTATGTTTGTTGTGTAGTGAATATTTCAATATTTTTCTTTTCATAGTTTTTCATAGATTGTTCCTGTGAAGGACATTTGGAGTTGGAGTTACATTCCATGTCTGAAATGTTGTGTATAAATAAATGATTTGATGTTCCTCTCTTCTCCTCCTCAGATAGATCCTAATCTCTTATCTCATCCTGGCAACTGAGAAACGTTGTTTTATTTCCTCTTGAAAGGGGATGCATCAGCTTGTTTCATTTCTACTCGGAGTGTTTTTCCTCAGGGTCCTTAAGTGTTACGGTGACTTTCTGAACTGAAGTTACTCCGGAAGATTGAGTTGTTCTTTATTGGCGCTGTCTGTCAGACTTTTTTGGGTTCCCGAGGGGACAGGGGGTTACTGGCTGGAAGGGGTGACCATGGCATGAGTGACGCCGAGCATTGCCATGGTGACACGCCTCTGCCTTGGCTTACTCTCCTTTTTGAGTCGTTTACGGACAAGGACGAGACGTCGTGGCGACTGGAAGATGCTAGAAGACGCTGTTATTTTTTAACCTTCTGCCAATACCCGTCCATTGCCCCTTTTCTTTTGATCTAAAGGCACGTGCATCGCCTCTGCCTTTCAATGGCCTTGTTCTCCCTTCATGTCTTGACTCCAAACTATGATGAATAAGAAAAGTAACAGTCGCTCTTTCTAGCTCTCAAAAAGTGTTTAATTTTGAAGAAAAATAATATGATATATATTCTCAAATGTGATTTATGACTTGAAGTTTCCTAAAATCTAATCAACTGTCAACATTTCTTTAATAAACTTTAATAATCTTCAATAAACTTGGGCCGGTGTTGCGTAACAAATGGAACCCTCGCAAATTCTGCTACCTCGTATTCCTCATCTCATCCTGTCTGATATAACCACAAGCCTTTTTGTAAGCAAGGCTCCCAATCTAATGATGTTCCTCATAGCGTTTCCCTCGAAGATCGTCCTCACACAAAGCAATCACACAGTCCGATAGGCATCAGAGTCCCCCTGGGGTCCTGGATATATTAAAACAAGAATAATTACCCTGGTACATGTAGTCCTGCTTTCATCCTCTTCCTCTCCCATAGTGGATGTTTTGGCAATAATGTTAGTGAGGTCATTTAGAAACTCACCCCTAGTCACCACTGGATTAACCGGCCTGTTGTGAGTCATTGTGCGTGTGCGTGTGTGAGAGAGAGGGAGGATGTGGGGCAGAAAGAAAGAGGATAGTAGAGAGAGTGAGGTTGTGTTAGTGAAATAGAATGCAGGGAGAGAGCAAGTCAGAGTGTGTGTGTGAGAGGGAGGAAGAGGAAGTGAGTGCGTGTGATATGGCATTAGTGAGTGTTTTGATGAAGACTGCAGGTCTGTGTAGTGAACAGCTCTGGGTGAACGCCTCAGTTCATTTCACTTTGACCTCCGGGAAATGTCTCATTTGACCTGCCGTTCCTGCCTTCGTTTTCTTTTCTCGCTCCTGCTCTCTCCCTAACTCTCTCCCTACCTCTCTCCCTACCTCTCTCCCTAACTCTCTCCCTACCTCTCTCCCTAACTCTCTTCCTACCTCTCTCCCTACCTCTCTCCCTACCTCTCTCCCTACCTCTCTCAATCTCTCATTCTCCCTTTCAATGAGAGGCCAGACAGGGAGCACGTTTCTAAATGCCTGCCATCACCTGAATGAGATTTTGTTTACAGTGCTGAGTGTGTGTGTGTGTGTGTGTGTGTGTGTGTGTGTGTGTGTGTGTGTGTGTGTGTGTGTGTGTGTGTGTGTGTGTGTGTGTGTGTGTGTGTGTGTGTGTGTGTGTTGTGTGTGTGTGTGTGTGTGTGTTGTGTGTGTGTGTGTGTGTGTGTGTGATTATGTGTGCGTCTAGACCCTGGTTCCTTTGAATGTAAAACGTCTGATTTTAGGATGAAAGGTGGAGTTGATTAAAGTGAAATGTAAGTGTTTGACTTATTTGATATGGAGATGGTAGGTCAGTGGGGGATAGGCTATCAAAGCAATCTGAACCGAGGGTAAACAGAGTTCACATACAGTTCACAGCATTGATGGTACTGGGAGATGACAACTCTGATTCCAATACAAGCACTTATACTCCGACTGAGCCACTTGAACATTTAGAGATAGGTACTGTAATGACTGTCTCTATCATTTTGATAAAAATTGCATATTTATTTCTTCTACGACRCTGTTTGATCAAATCGGGCAGAATCCAAAGTTTTCTTTCAGTTATAAAATAACTAATTTATGAGTTGTGGATCTCAAGTTAGGAGTACGACATTTTGAGTAAGACATTCAGGTTCAAAAGATACAATGTATTGACCAGTTCCTGTTTGTGTTTCTCACCAGGCCTTGCGGTCAGAGCTGAAGGACCGTGAGCATGTTGTGGTCAGTACGCTGGATCAGGCACGCATGTACCTGGCTGACCAGCCCATCGAGGGGCCGGGAGAACCACGCAAGAACCTACAGCCCAAAACAGGTGAGTCTCCTGTCACTGGCTAGCCTGAACACACAAATACACAGACACACACATTCACACACACACGTCCTTGAAAAGCAGCTCTGAAGTTCCCCAGTCCACTTGATGATTTTGTGGTGTGTGATATGAGGCTTAGAATACACCCAAACACTAAATATGCACCATATTTTATTAGTAATTCTGTCTCTAAAGGCTGATCGGCCCAAGCGGCTGAAACAGTGAAGTCGTTGCTACTGTACATCTGCACATTTCTTCTTTATCAGAGTCCGGATGTTCAGTAATGTAGGACCCAATGAGACGGTCTGGGAGGGTGTGAACAGAGTTGAGAGCAGGCAGAGATCTGGCACTTCCGTCTTCTTTGATGTAGTTATTGAAGGCCTCTTGTCGAATCAGTGTTTAAGAGCTGCTCTGAGAGCTGTGATGGGCAGGATGGTTTCATTCTGGTGTATATAAAATCAGAAGGTGAAACCTATCTGAAACCAACACTAAGATGACCTCAGATGCTGTCACAGAAGTGTGTGTGTGGCTGTAGAGGGTATAGCTGATCTAAAACCTGTGATAGCTCGGATACTTTCACAGGAGGGACAAGGGGCTTCACAGAGTAAAACTGATCTGAGACCAGTGATAACAGGGACACTGCTGTCTCCTCTAGTCATGTCTGAACCCAGTGGCTGAGAAGACCTTCTCAGACCCAATTAAATGCTCCCAGAGTTTCCCTGGCTTTTGTTTGCATTTCAAACTTCTCATTATTAAAGCAGACAGCTCCCACGCCGGTCCTGTCTGGGGTGTGTGGCTATCTATGTCTGGCAGACTGACAAACAGACAGAAAGACTCGCTGTATATAGTTTGGGTATAATGTGTATAATTATGTTGTATACAAGGTGCATTTGTAAAAGAGACCTAGGTCTTAAATGTCTTAAATGTAAAATAAAAACAATAGAAAATGTGTGCCTGTGTGTGCCTGAACTCTTCAGATCAGGGTGTCTGAGATTTAGAGGGTCTCTGACACGCTGATTTCAGGTCTGCAGACAAGATAAATATTTTGTCATGCTCTTTTCTCTTCAGAGTAAATGTCTCGCTTCAAGTTGAAATGTTTGCTTTTATTCTACAACCAACTTTCCCCTTTTAAGATGTTCCAGTCTTTGTCCTCTCCCTCACTCCCCCTTTCTCTCCTCTCCCAGACCTGACTCCAGAGGAGAAGGCGCGGGGTGTGGCCAGGGCCATCAGGAAGCAGACAGCGGAGGTGCAGGAGCGTTGGGAGCGTCTGCAGGGCCACGTGGGTGGATGGCAGAGCCAGGTAGAGAGGGCCTTAGAGAGGCTACAGGAGCTCCAGAGCAACATGGACCAGCTGGACATGCGGCTAGCCAGGGCAGAGGAGACCAAGGCTGGCTGGCAGCCTGTAGGAGACCTGCTCATAGACTCACTGCAGGAACACATAGAGAAGACCACGGTGAGGGGAGTCACTGGGGAGTTAATAGTCTATTAATGGGGGGAGAGAGAGAGGGAAGGTGTTTTTACGTTCACTACCACACATTTAGGGCCAACAAGGCCTTGCAGGTAGGTACTAGCAGGTAGTAATTGACCTGTACATACAGTACATCAATGGACAAAAATGAATAACCTGTCACCATCTAATCACTATTGGCTCAGGTATTACCCCAGCACTGTAATATGCACAGTATCAGGACATTGTCACAATCAAGACTAAACGCTGTACTGATAATGTAATGTACATCTGTCCACAGCAAAACACTGATCTGAGTATTTTGTTTGTGTGTGTGTCCCAGGTCTTCAAGGAGGAGATGTCCCCTCTGAGGCAGGACGTGTGTGAGGTGAACGAGCTGTCTGGTGAGCTGGCTCCTCTGGATGTCCAGCTGTCCTCCATCTCCTCCAGACAACTGGACAACCTCAACATGCGCTGGAAACTACTACAGGTGGGAAATGGGTGTCACGCCTAAAACCTTCCCCCCTTTACAGGTGGGCAGTGGGTGTCACGCCTAAAACCTTCCCCCCTTTACAGGTGGGCAGTGGGTGTCACGCCTAAAACCTTCCCCCCTTTACAGGTGGGCAATGTGTGTCACGCCTAAAACCTTCCCCCTTTTACAGGTGGGCAATGGTGTCACGCCTAAAACAATCTCACTTTTATGTGCCATGAGAAGAGGTGTCACAGCTACAACCCTCCTCCCTTTTAGGAGTTGTCATACTTGGGTGTAGGTGTCACAACTAACATGTCCCTCCTTTTAGGAGCCATCTTATTCTCCCCTCTGCTTGTCTGTACACTCGTGTTTATTGTCCTTCAATGTCATACTAGCTCTCCTACTGTCTTGTAATCATGTATTTCTGTCCCTCTCTTTTCACCTGTTTGTTCTTGTTCTTTCGCTTTCTCTCATTATTCCTTCCCTCCTCTCTCTCTGTCTGTCAGCACGCTGCAGCACAGACACACAGTGAGGGAAGGGGAGAGGTGGCCCTCCACTTGTCTGCCTCTACAGGGGCCTTATTTCTGTATTGGTACTGTTTCCTTCTGTCACTGTAGATCAAATTCACCCCACCCCTCTTTTGATCACTTGGTGTAATCTGATTTGGGACACGCTCTGTGTTTTTGGGGCTGGGCATGTTTTGTGTGTGTGTGCGTCCGTCTCCTCTTGTGTGATCTAAATTTCCCTAAGATATGTCAGTCCAACCCATCTCTATGGTGTTGTTGTCCTTGCTCAAGGTCCCAGTGCTTTAGCATTGTATGATCTGTGTCCTGGTCCAGCTTACTGATGGCTGGGATCAGAGCCCTACTCTTACACCCCTCAGGCTCAGTTGTCACTGTAGTGCTTGAATCAATCGGGGTTTGTACTGCATGTATGAGTGGGCTTGACCGTGTGTGTGTTTTTTGAGAGAGAGACAAGAGACAAACAAAGAGACAGCAAGAGAGAGATCCTTCTCCATACCCCCCACCCCTGGCATTACCATGCAGGAGTCGATGATGACCACTGATATAGGAAGCCACTTTGATCTGATCAATAGAAGGGCACACAGCACAGCAGGACTCAGACCCCAGTCGCCCCGTAGAGATTCACTGGGGTATGATGAAACTGTGGAAGCCAAGTCTCCTGGTTCCCTGTGTAGAGACAGCCTTATTTCCTCGCTGTAGGGAGGATGACTGCTCACAGTGAGGACACACTCGCTGTAGGGAGTCACTGCTCACAGTGAGGACACTCAGCAATACACACACACAGCTGGGCCGGTCGATATAGAGCGGGCGGGGTGCAGATGTGTGTGTAACGCTCTCTCTCCTCTTTCTGGTGTGCAGGTGGCCGTTGAAGAGAGACTGAAACTCCTTCAGGAAGCCCACAGAGACTTTGGCCCGTCCTCCCAGCACTTCCTCTCCAGTGAGTAGCCTACGAATGTCTTGGCGTTAGCCTATCCATGATGGGGGAGGAATTTCTGTAAGTTTTGCTGTTCTTTTTGTCAGGGTTGTTTTGAAGTCAGCCATCATCCACTGCCTCCTATACACACTCACACAGACAGACACACACAGAGTCAAGCAGGCCGTTTGCAGGCCACGAGGTTCTTTACTCTTGAATAATTCAAGGTTTAATTACAACTCTCCTCTGACTTCCTCTAGTTATTCTCCTCTCAGACCAGAGTGGTCATTAACCAGGAAGAGAATGAAGGAGGGAGGGAGGGAAAGAAGAGACGAGGTGGGATAGAGGGCAGAGCGAGAGAACATTAGGAACAGACAGAAAGCCAGACTCTACCTCTCCCTCCTTCCATCCCCATTTACAAAAAGTTATACACCACAGGAATGTTGTTTTTCATGACTCTGTCCCCTTCCTCTCTCCATCTCATATCCAACCCCTCTTTTATCTACCCCATTTGGCTTTGACATGGATCCAAAATGTCCGCTGTATGATAACAGGATGGGATGGGGAGGATACTGAGCCGCTTCGTGTCCATAGACTTGAGTGGTGCTGACAGCTGAGTTACTGTACCAGACAAGATGCCATTCTGACAAGATGCCATTCTGGCGCTCCTTTCATCTCTCATACATTAGATATAATCTACCATTCCTTCTCATAGTATTTTAATAACTAGGTTTCCCCTAAGGGATCAAGACAGTGTCCGTCTGTCCGCCCATCCTTCCTTCCATCCATCCATCCATCCATCCATCCATGAGCATTCACCCTCCATCTACAGTGGCTTGCGAAAGTATTCACCCCCCTTGGCATTTTTCCTATTTTGTTGTTTTACAACCTGGAATTAAAATAGATTTTTGGGGGGTTTGTATCATTTGATTTACACAACATGCCTACCACTGAAGATACAAAATATGTTTTGTTGTGAAACAAACAAGAAATAAGACTAAAATAAAATAAAATTGAGCGTACATAACTATTAACCCCCCCAAAGTCAATACTTTGTAGAGCCACCTTTTGCAGCAATTACAGTCTCTTGATGTATGTCTCTATAAGCTTGGCACATCTAGCCACTGGGATTTTTGCCCATTCTTCAAGGCGAAACTGCTCCAGCTCCTTCAAGTTGGATGGGTTCTGCTGGTGTACAGCAATCTTTAAGTCATACCACAGATTCTCAATTGGATTGAGGTCTGGGCTTTGACTAGGCCATTCCAAGACATTTAAATGTTTCCCCGTAAACCACTCAAGTGCTGCTTTAGCAGTATGCTTAGGGTCATTGTCCTGCTGGAAGGTGAACCTCGGTCCCAGTCTCAAATCTCTGGAAGACTGAAACAGGTTTCCCTCAAGAATTTCCCCGTATTTAGCGCCATCCATCATTCCTTCAATCCTGACCAGTTTCCCAGTCCCTGCCGATGAAAAACAGCCCCACAGCATGATGCTGCCACCACCATGCTTCACTGTGGTGATGGTGTTCTCGGGGTGATGGGAGGTGTTGGGTTTACGCCAGACATAGTGTTTTCCTTGATGGCCAAAAAGCTAAATTTTAGTCTCATCTGACCAGTGTACCTTTTTACATATGTTTTGGGAGTCTCCCACATGCCTTTTGGCGAACACCAAACGTGTTTGCTTACTTTTTTTCTTTAAGCAATGGCTTTTTTATGGCCACTCTTCTGTAAAGCCCAGCTCTGTGGAGTGTACGGCTTAAAGTGGTCCTATGGACAGATACTCCAATCTCCGCTGTGGAGCTTTGCAGCTCCTTCAGGGTTATCTTTAGTCTCTTTGTTGCCTCTCTGATTAAAGCCCTCCTTGCCTGGTTCGTGAGTTTTGGTGGGCGGCCCTCTCTTGGCAGGTTTGTTGTGGTGACATATTATTTCAATTTTTTTATAATGGATTTAATGGTGCGCCGTGGGATGTTCAAAGTTTGGGATATTTTTTTATAACCCAACCCTTATCTATACTTCTTCACAACTTTGTCCCTGACCTGTTTGGAGAGCTCCTTGGTCTTCATGGTGCCGCTTGCTTGGTGGTGCCCCTTGCTTAGTGGTGTTGCAGACTCTGGGGCCTTTCAGAACAGGTGATTATATATACTGAGATCATGTGACAGATCATGTGACACTTAGATTGCACACAGGTGGACTTTATTTAACTATTTATGTGACTTCTGAAGGGAATTGGTTGCACCAGATCTTATTTAGGGGCTTCGTAGCAAAGGGGGTGAATACATATGAACACCACTTTTCCGTTAAAATTTTTTTAGTCTATTTTGGACTATTTTGTGTATGTCCATTACATGAAATCCAAATAAAAATCCATTTAAATTACAGGTTGTAATGCAGCAAAATAGGAAAAATGCCAAGGGGGATGAATACTTTTGCAAGGCACTGTATCCCTACATCCCTCCAATTATCCCTCCATCTATCCCTCCACCTATCCCTCCCTCCATTCATTTTTTCCCCATACAGGCTTCCATCAACTTCTGAGCGCCTCTCTGTGAATGGCTTATGACAGCTCATGTTCCTCTCTGTGAATGGCTTACGACAGCTCGTAAAGTCTTATGTCATCACATTCGACAGCTTTTATTGTCCTGTCAGTCTGTTGGTTGTGTTTGGGCTTTGAAGATCAGCTAACTCATCTGCTTTCCTTCTCTCCGTTTGTTCTCCCCTTTGTCTGTGAAGTCGAAGAATAACATGCCATTAGAATATATTAAACAGCTATTATTAAGAGGACGCAGACCCTTCTCACAGATATAGCCGTCTTAACTCGCTCCAACTGTCCAATAGTTATGCACATTACTTTTTACATTTCATGCACAGTGGGAATGTTATTTGGAGAAAAGGCCATTACATGGAACTATTAGTGGATATTTGCGGAAGCAGTCGACTCGGGAGACTAAACAGATTATTGCGCTGCAAATAACGCTGTGTTTTTAATGGTATATTTTTTCTTATTATTCTTCTCCACAGCCTCTGTACAGCTCCCGTGGCAGAGAGCCGTGTCTCAGAATAAGGTTCCATACTACATCAAGTGAGTTCTACTGTACTGACTGGTAACATGCTGATTATGTATGCTAGATGAATCACTTTCTTTATGCTTATTTTATGGTAACTATTTGCATTACAATGGTTGAAAGGGCTGTGTGTGTGTTTTTATGTACGCATGTGCGGTTGGTTTTTACTTGTGAGTGTGTATGAGTGCGTGATTCTATTCATACTCGGTCTTTCCAGTTGAATTCTTGGAAGTTTCCACTGTTGTAATATTGAATTTGAGGTGATTTTCGGTGTCATGTCTACTGTTGCTCATTCATTTAGCTGGGGGACTTTTCAACCGGCACAATACCTGTGATAATGCCTAGGTATTCATGAACTCCATTATGGTAGTACCATAGCAGAGATAGTGCTGCTTAAGATCACATTGCCCATTGTAATACATTCACAGTCAAGCAGCACAGCAGACAATGTGTCCATTTAAAAGGCAGATGGGGAGAGATAGGTTTGTGGCTTTCAAAGTGTCTCAATGCACCTTGGACACATGCTAAGAGAGAGAGAGAGAGAGACAGAGAGAGTTAAAGGGAGGGAGACAGGGGTAACTGAGAGAAAGAAACAGGGAGAGGGATAAGAAAAAATAGTGATTCATATGAAAGGAGAGTGGGTGAGAGATGGGGGTAGGTTGAAGGGGTGGTAAGGAGGTAGAGGTACAAAGACAGGTTGTGAGAGAGATGAGAGAGAGTGGGAAAGAGAGGGGGACATCCCTGTAAACAGCTGACGTTTGTTTACCCCAGGAGCTTTGCACTGGAAGGGATCAGAGATGAAAGGGTGAGAGAAGCTGGGAGGAGAGATGAGGACAGGTTTAGAACTCTGGAATCAACAACAGCTGTCTCTGATCACAGGTGTTGGCCCTCCTCGAGTGGCTGACCGTTGAAGCCCGGGCCCTCCCTCCCTACACACACGCACACGCGTGTGCCATATGTCCCTTCCTTGCCTCTGTATTACATAGCACAGCAACTCCACCACATTCATTCTGAGTGACCCTTTAAGAAGGGAAGAGAGAAAGGGAAATCAGCCTATTGAAAGCCTCCCTCCGTCTCCAACACTGTGAGGCTTTCATCTCATTTAAATGGATGCCACCGCCGGGAGCTACAATACTAAGCTATTGCCACTGTTGGGATTAAAAATCTCTCAAATCTCTTTGACTGCCCTCCCTGACCCCTCTGAGGGAATTCAAAACTTTGCCTTGGCCTTCACAGGGCTAATCGAAGGTCACTTACAGTGCAGTGACATTACTGTGACTCCAACATCAGGCTTTGACACATTCATTAGGCTCTGGGCCCCCCGCCTCTCTCTCTAGCTCATGCTATTTCTCGTCCACCCGACCGCACAAAGGCCTCTGTGCTCCCTTCCATGGGAACAGCGACACACTGGTGAATCAAACGGCTAAACACGGAAGCCTCGCCACCTGCCGCTCTGTCACCCCAGTTGACCTCCAGCTGACCTCTGGCATTTCAGCGGGCTCAGATTTTCAGAACGCTGTCAGGGTGAAATATTGGACTGACGCTCTTTTCTGCCAACATAAGAGCTAGCTTGAAACTTCCCATCACACTCTGTGGTGGGGGTGGGTGTCTGTGGGGGTGGCTGGTTCAGTTGTGGCTCAGTTGGTAGAGCATGGCACTTGCAATGCCAGGGTTGTGGGTTCGATTCCCACGGGGGACCAGTATGTAAATGTATGCACTCACTACTCTAAGTCACTCTGGATAAGAGCGTCTGCTGAATGACTAACATGTAAAAATGTGTGTGTCCGTCAGGATGTCTTTGTTGTGTTTGCATCCGCATTGACTCATCGAATTACTTTCATTAAGTTGCTACAATTCAAAGTGTTGAAATGTTTTTCAAATGCAGAGTAGAAGAGGAGAGAAAAAATGATCAAGTTTTGAGGGGAGGAGGAATATATCAAGTGGGGAATGCAGGCACTCTGGTTGGAGATTAGTCTGGCAGAGGGACTGTCACGGAGAGGCGGGAAAAGTGTCTCTGAGTCGCAGATATTTCCCTACTTCTATCCTTTATATTTTCAAATGTAATCATTCATCGACTGCTCATGATTATTCATGAACATGTCCTGCGTGACAGAGACGTAGTCCTCCTCGGGAGAAAGATGCTGTGACTTGCATGTCTCTGTGACTCTGTCTCTGGGAGTTGATGAAGCGTCACTTCCCCAAGGATAGCTCAGTGTTTTGCCTAGCTTTCCATGAACTGAGGCTCACCGCCTACACCCTTGGTTCCAATTTTTGGGATGACTGCCCTGGATGTTGGGTTTTGGGGCATTTACATTTGCATTGCATCCCATTTTTATATACTGTATATATATATTCATACAGTTGCACGAAAAAGTTTGGACCTTTTGGAATCACCTGGATTTCTGCATTGATTACTCATAAAATGTGGTCTGATCTTCATCTAAGTCACAATAATAGACAAACACAATCTGACTAAACTAATAACACACAAACAGTTGTACTTTTCACATTTTTATTGAAGACATTGAGTAATCATTCACAGTGCAGGCTAGAAAAAGTAAGTGAACCTCTGCGTTAACGACTTCTCCAAAAGCTATTTGGAGTCAGGTGTTTCAATGAACTTGTTTGGGATAGGGGGCAGCATTTTCACTTTTGGATGAATAGCGTGCCCAGAGTGAACTGCCTCCTACTCAGTCCCAGATGCTAATATATGCATATTATTAGAA
This sequence comes from Salvelinus sp. IW2-2015, assembly GCF_002910315.2. Taxonomy (NCBI): domain Eukaryota; kingdom Metazoa; phylum Chordata; class Actinopteri; order Salmoniformes; family Salmonidae; genus Salvelinus; species Salvelinus sp. IW2-2015. The sequence continues at coordinate 8,346,288 of NC_036854.1, read as the reverse complement.
TTGGATATGGGTTATTTTTCCCTTCATAAGGCTTCCACTAGATGTCATCCGTCTTTAGAACGTGGTTTCAGGCTGCTCATGTGAAGGGGGGCCGGATGGGAGMTGTTTTACTAAGGGGTCTGCCTACAGCCTCGTTCTCAGTCACGAGCTTTCACTTGAGAGTTAGCTCTCGTTCCAGTGCATTTGGAATTCTCCGGTTGGAACATTATTGAACTTTTATGATAAAAACATCCTAAAGATTGATTCTATACTTAGTTTGACAAGTTTCTTCGACCTGTAATAGACCTTTTTGAACGTTTCGTCCGAATGGACCAGATTGCGCTTTTGGATTGTTTACCAAACCCCCTAACAAAAGAAGCTATTGGACATAAATGGACATAAATGATGGACATTATCGAACAAAACAAGCATTTATTGTGGAACTGCGATTCCTGGGAGTGCATTCTGATGAAGACCATCAAAGGTAAGTGAATATTTATAATACTATTTATGAATAATGTTGACTACCCAACATGGCGGATATTTCTCTGGCTGGTTTGGGCTCTGAGCGCCGTTCTCAGATTGTGCTTTTTCCGTAAAGTTTTTTTGAAATCTGACACAGCGGTTGCATTAAGGAGAAGTGTATCTAAAGTTTCATGTATAATAGCTGTATTTTCATCAACATTTATTATGAGTATTTCTGTGAATTCATGTGGCTCTGCAATATCACTGCATGTTTTGGAACTACTGAATCTAACACGCCAATGTAAAATAAGATTTTTGGATATAAATATGAACTTTACCGAACAAAACATACATGTATTGTGTAACATGAAGTCCTATGAGTGTCATCTGATGAAGATCATCAAAGGTTAGTGATTCATTTTTATCTCTATTTGTGCTTTTTGTGACTCCTCTCTTTGGCGGGAAAAATGGCTGGGTTTTTCTGTGAATTGGTGGTGACCTAACATAATCGTTTGTGGAGGTTTCGCTGTAAAGCATTTTTGAAATCAGACACTGTGGCTGGATTAACGAGAATTTTATCTTTAAAATGGTGCCTAATACTTTTATTTTTGAGAAATTTGATTTATGAGATTTCTGTTGATTTGTATTTGACGCCCTGCAATTTTATTGGCTGTTGGCGAGGGGTTCCAACGATATCAGGCCACACCCGGCCATGATTACAGACACCTGTTTGTGTCCTTTGACACTATATCAACTAGTCACCCCGCAGTGTTTGTCATTATACCCTGAAGAAGACAGCTTTTCTGTCGAAACGTTGGTTATTTGGTTATTATATGATTGCATCTGAGCTTCTAGAGTGTCCGTCTCTCCTTTCATTTTTCAAGTGTTCTACTCCGCTAGCCAGCACCTTGCCTAAATAGGTTAGATGAAGATCAGAACATATTTTATGACTAATAAATGCATGGATTATATACAGTACCAGTCAAAAGTTTGGACACACCAACTCATTCAAGGGTTTTTCTTTATTTTTACTATTTTCTACATTGTAGAATAATAGTGAAGACATCATAACTATGAAATAACACATATGGAATCATGTAGTAACCAAAAAAGTGTTTTACATTTTAGAACTCTTCAAAGTCGCTGGTTGAGAGAATGCCAAGAGTGTGCAAAGCTGTCATCAAGGCAAAGGGCGGCTACTTTGAAAAATCTCAAATGTAAAATACAGTGGGGCAAAAAAGTATTTAGTCAGCCACCAATTGTGCAAGTTCTCCCACTTAAAAAGATGAGAGAGGCCTGTAATTTTCATCATAGGTACACTTCAACTATGACAGACAAAACGAGAAAAGAAAAATCCAGAAAATCACATTGTAGAATTTTTAATGAATTTATTTGCAAATTATGGTGGAAAATAAGTATTTGGTCACCTACAAACAAGAAAGATTTCTGGCTCTCACAGACCTGTAACTTCTTCTTTAAGAGGCTTGAGAAGCTCTGCAGAGAAGAATGGGAGAAACTCCACAAAAACAGGTGTGCCAAGCTTGTCGCGTCATACCCAAGACGACTCGAGGCTGAGTAAAGGAGCTTCAGCAAAGTACTGAGTAAAGAGTCTGAATACTTATGTAAATGTGATATTTCAGTTTTTATTTTTAGTAGATTTGCTAAAACGTCTAAAACCTGTTTTTTCTTTGTCATTATGGGGAATTGTGATGTCATTATAGGGTATTGTGTGTAGATTGATGAGGGGAAAAAACAATTTAATCAATTTTAGAATAAGGCTGTAAAAAAAAATTGGGAAAAAGTCAAGGGGTCTGAATACTTTCCGAATGCACTATACATGTGTTTATGTACATTTGTGAGTCATATTAAATCTCCTGCACAGTATTAGCATGGGAAATACTGTATGGCAAAGCAAATAAATAATCTGCCCTACAGAGGCAGGTGTGTGGTTAGCTTGTGGTCTTCACTGGTGTAGATTAGTGTGTACACTTATTACTTTAAAATTATTAATGGGGCACCAGTCCAGTATTGGACAAAATGGTATTCTAAGAAGTCCTGACTCATATAACTATATAACACTGCAATTAGAATAATAGTAATACATTTATTAATATGAAGGTAGGAATTCTTTGAGAATTGGAGTTATTTCCTTAGAATAACAAGACAAACGCAAGTGCTTTATACAATCAACATTTAATAACACAAATCAAAATATTTGAAAAGGAATGAAGTGAAGACCTGGAGATCCAGAACATTAAAATATGTTATACTCAGTCTGTGATTTAAATACTGTTGTGGCTTCTTGATTGTTCAGGCCGCATGGAGGAGAACAAAGGAAGAAGATGGCTGTGTGTCCATTCTGGTTGAGTTGGGTGGTTCCTCCTTCAGGTTGCTCCTTTGGTCCTGAGTTGGTGTCCTTATGCTTGTTGTTCTTCTCTGTTGGCTCCTTGCTTGAGTTGCAGAGGCTTTGCTCTAATTGTGTTCTCTTTCCTTGAAGAAGGTAATCTTAAATATACCGTTCATGCTACACTAGCTCTCTAATGGCTAAGTTTCCTTCTGAGACAGTTTAGTGCATGGGCTCGTCGTCCTAATTTCTGTACTGGATTACATGTACTGTTCCCTAAAAGGTACTTTCCCTAACTTATCAGATCACAAGTTCTTGCCTTAAATGTTTTTTTTTTGTTTTTTTTAACCTTTATTTAACTAGGCAAGTCAGTTAAGAACAAATTCTTATTTACAATGACGGCCTACCGGGGAACAATGGGTTAACTGCCTTGTTCAGGGGCAGGAGGACAGATTTATTTTACAGTGTCAGCTCGGTGATTCAATCCAACAACCTTTCGGTTACTGGCCCAACGCTCTAACCACTAGACTACCTGCCGCAAAGGTCCAGGCCCTGTGGTTGGCCTACTGAAGATGGAGGTTCTCCTCCCTCCTTGAGAGAGGTCCAGCTTGAGAGGTCCAGCTTGAGAAGTCCAGACGGATAAGAGGCTAAGAGCTAAGAGGGGAGCAGTACTTTTGTAGTCCTGCTAGGTCAGATGGTATCACCCCTTGGTGTCGAGAGCCATTTTTACGACCCAATGTCTTGGAGGTAGAGAACGTTTTTTTTAGGGAGAAAAGCTAAAGTTGGTTAATGTCAATAATGTTCAGAAACGACACATCGCTACACTGGCCTGCTGGGATAATCTAGAGCTGTGAAAAACGATGCATCCTTTATCTTCTGTAATCATCTGGTCTGGTTTGTGATGAGGAAGTAGCCAAGCCAAACAGGAAATGCCAGGGGAAGTGGTCATTATGCAGAGGATTCTAAACGCTGTAATTATGCTGCCTGTATCCGAGGCATCCTAGAGCCAAGGAGAAGCAGAGTAGCAGAGTCCCCTCTGTCATTCTATTCACACTGATGGAATTAGAATTTCTGATAACTTAATATGAATTAGAATGTAGTAATTTACTGCTCTGCTACAGCTTGGCCACAAGCTCTCATAAACAGCACTTCAGAGTAGCTTATTAGTTACATAAAATGCGGAGTTTCCTGGGTTTTATGCAGTATTCTATCCCAGAGTCCCGTTTTAATGATGTTTACTCAGAGATGTCATTTAATTAAGCAATAAGACACAAGTCAATGCTGTATCATGAATAAAGTCACAGGTAAATGGCGTCGTTCGGCCCGATGCGATAGCGGAGGGTCAATTGTACCTCTTGTACCTTATTGATGTCTAAAGACAGTACTAAACTAAATGCTAGGCTTATATTAACCCCCGCTGTATTAAACTAAATGCTAGGCTTATATTAACCCCCGCTGTACTAAACTAAATGCCAGGCTTATATTAACCCCCTGTGTATTAAATAAATGCTAGGCTTATATTAACCCCCGCTGTACTAAACTAAATGCTAGGCTTATATTAATCCCCGCTGTACTAAACTAAATGCTAGGCTTTATATTAACCTCCGCTGTACTAACTAAATGCTAGGCTTATATTAACCCCCGCTGTATTAACTAAACGCTAGACTATATTAACCCCCGCTGTACTAAACTAAACGCTAGGCTTATATTAACCCCCGCTGTACTAACTAAACGCAGGCTTATAATTAACCCTGCTGTATTTAAACTAAACGCTAGGCCTATATTAACCCCGCTGTATTAAACTAAACGCTAGGCTTATATTAACCCCCTGTACTAAACAAATGCTAGGCTATATTAACTAACTCTAGGCTTATATTAACACCCGCTGTACTAAACTAAATGCTAGGCTTATATTAAACGCGAGGTTATATAACCCCGCTGTACTACACTAATGCTAGCTTATTAACCCGCTGTACTAAACTAAATGCTAGGCTTATATTAACCCCTGTTGTATTAAACTAAACGCTAGGCTATATTAACCCGCGTTACTAAACTAAATGCTAGGCTTTATTAACCCCGCGCTGTAATTACTAAATGCTAGGCTACCCCGCTGTACTAAAATAAACGCTAGGCTTACCCGCTGTATTAAACTAAATGCTAGGCTTATATTAACCCCCGCTGTACTAAACTAAATGCTAGGCTTATATTAACCCCCGCTGTATTAAATAAACGCTAGGCTTACCCCGCTGTATAAACTAAATGCTAGGCTTATATTAACCCTGCTGTACTACCCTAAATGCTAGGCTTATATTAACCCCCGCTGTACTAAACTAAACGCTAGGCTTATATTAACCCCTGCTGTATTAAACTGTACAAACTAAATGCTTGGCTAGAAGCAATGGGAAATAATGTGTGAGTTGAGATAACGCTGCTCGTCCATCCAGCATTCGTGATCCAAACAACCAGTTTTATAATGATGTTTACGGGGAAATGTCAAGCGCTGCATCTATTTATCCTCAAACCGGATTCATCTCCAGGCTCACTGTGCTCTTTACAGTATATCACTCACTCAACTCCCTGCTGAGGACATGCTGTGGAGCTGCTCTGACTTCCTGTCTGAGCTCTTTACCCAAAGCTCTTCTAAGCTCCATCTTTGCACCAGATATTCCACAACAATTAACTTCCAATAAGCATTCTACCCATTGGGTAGAATAGACTCGGGACCATTGGTGACAACATGAAAAACCCTACATCTCAAACCGGCTTTGAGAATGAATGCAGAATTCTATATGGCACTACCAAGCGACTCTGGTGCTCTCAGGATGTAGCTTTCGACCAGTCAACCTTAACTCCTTGTTAAAAAAGAGGGACTTTGATCTTTGTGTGGTTCTTCAAATCAGAGAGATTCTATAACCCTGTGCTTGGTGCCAAACCATCTCTTTCACATTCTGGGACATGAATGTCTGTGTGATCTTCAAGCCTTAACACATGTGTACATGCGTCACACCTTGCAAAGGTTACCACAAGTAACCTTAAACTTGGGTGTTTCTGAGGATAAATGAGGACGGACGACAGAGGGAGAAAGAAGGGATGATTGAGGAAGCTTAGAACCTGCCAACTCTGTGGGGTGTCTTCATTATGACAGGCCTAAGCTGCCGGTCCAGCAGTGGTAGTAGACAGCTAGTGTAATCCATTTTTTTGATTGAGCCTGTCTGCTGTGTTTGTCATTCTGCTGCTTTGCACTGAATACATAGTGGAAAGACTCCACGGGTTGCCAGATCACAGTCAACTCCTTGTGTTTCATCTTTAGGGCTAAGGCTGGCTTCTCTTTGATGTTCCTGTTACAGACTTAGTTGAATGGCAACCATTATTGTGTTTACTCTGACTGCTGTTGGCACTGATAGATAGTCATTAACACACTTCCAGATGTGTGTGTGTGGGTCTGTGTGTGTGTGTGTGTCCGTGCATGCATGCACATAAGTGCATGGGTGTGTGTGTACAAGCTTATTCCACAACCGCGGCTAAATCCTCAAGCTGTTCGAACAAGAGGAGATATGAATTTATTTCTGACGGCTTGGTGTCCAAATCCTCACTGGGACACAATAATATCCGTCCGGCCATGATTGAATCGGCCCCTGTCTCAAATAGCACAGCTAAAACAGAAACCCTGAGCTGAGCGCTCTAGTCATATTTGCAATGCAAGGAAGGTATGAAAGTGTGTGCCATTTCAGAGCATGATGAAGAGGGATGAACACCTGCTGATGGCTTCTGTAGTTCGTCTCCCCTGTGTTCTACTGTCAGCACTTCACTGGATAGCCTGTCTTCTCCCTCTCTCTATCTCTTTATTTTCTCTCTCCCTTCCATTTCTCTCTCTCTCTCTCTCTCTGTGGAGACAGTCTCGCTATGACAACCTAATCACAGCGATACTGGCATTCACAACAGAATAGACGTCACAACACAGCAATTCCCAACAATTCCCTTGATATCAGTGTGGGTACAGGAAGGGATATTTCGCCGAAGCGGAGAATCATTCAAATATAAATTAGTTCCCTGATCAGGTGAAGAAGGGCAGCAGACAGACACAAACCTCACACCTACTTATCAATTCTGTCTTCTGGAGTCATCAACACTACTCAAGTAAATTTCATTCAAGTAAATTTGCTTGTGTGTTTTTATTACAAACGTGGTTCTTGTTGATTTGGCTGTGTTGTCTGTSCTCTCCGCACCTGGCGGCGTTTCTCAGAAGCTGAAATGTAAACAGGATGGAGACAAGACATCAACATGTCCACCTCGTAGCCCCAGGGGACCTGGCTGTGTGTGCTACGTACCGTACTGAGAGGAGGCCTGCAGAGATGAGGGGTGTGTGGGTGTGTCCTTGTGCGTCACCCTGAAGGCCTCCTAGATGATTTGTATGCTTTGGGAATCACAATCAGATCCACGTTTTGGATTTGTTTACATGTGCCTCTATTATTGAGACGATAAGAACACCAGTCGACAAGACAGAGCAATTGATCTGTCTCTCTCTCTCTCTGCGTGCGTGCGTGCGTGCGTGTGTGTGAGTGTTAGGGCTGGGCGATATGGCCAAAATATCATATGGTATTTTTCTAATTTATGACGGTATTTTTTTTTTTTCTTCATGTTTTTGATTAATAAAAGTTCTACATTTGCTTTATGAGTAGTGCGTGACTCTAGGGTGGCAACACATATTTTCAAAATTATTTCAATAGGTCTTTCTCCATTCTGATTGTTTTATACTGTTCAATTCAACCTAAAGTAATGTCCTGAATTTCCATCAATTTCTGCATTTCCTGCACTCATTTCAGATCATTTCCACACTGCCACGATATGGGCAAAAATACTAGGCCTTATTTTTAACAATGTTCATTGGCGATTAGATCCAAACACCTTTTGGAATCATGGAATTAGAATGTTTATTATAATTAGATAGTTAGAATATAAATAATAGTGGCACTTGAATACAGTGTTGTTTGACATGACAACGAATGAAAATGCCTTGGACGAGTTATTGTGACAAAGTAGTGATCAGTGTTTCCTAGGGGACCCTATAATCTTTGCTACGTTACTCTTCGCCTATTCTCTTTGTTAGAAGATACTGTTGCTCAAATAACATGCTCATTTAAGACTCCACCAGCACTGGTATCAGGCTGTATTAGCTAGCTACGTTTGCTCTGACTCAGTACTTTTATTAGCTAGCCAGCTAACTAGCGATTAGCATTATTGGCTAACACGATTTAGCTTAACTTGCTAGACAATACAAACTAGCTGTTTGCTGATGTAAGAAACACAAACTAATATTGTAATTATAGAATGCTTGTGATTTATTAAGATCAAAGTGGAAACAACATTGTTGCATGTGCTGAATTGACCATGCAGACTGAATGAAAGTGTCTCGTGGTCTAGCAACAGCAACATGTGCTCCTTGAGTGACGGGTGGGACTAGGTCTGTGTGGAAGCGGCGTGGAGAGACAGAGAGGAGAGAGGGATGACTCAGGTAGCAGAGTAACCTATACAAATGGACGTTACACACAGCGTATCACATTTAACAAACCAAACATTAAATACCTTTTATAGAAGGTAAAGTAAAACCCAAACCGTTCCGTGCATCAATACCGGTATATAGTATATATATAGTATATATACGGTATACCGCCCAGACCTTTGTGTGTGTGGTGTGGTGTGGTGTGTGTGTGTGTGTGTGTGTGTGTGTGGGTGTGGTGGTGTTGACAAAAGCCTTATCGTTATCCCTTTTGTCTTCCAGGCCACCAGACTCAGACTACCTGCTGGGACCATCCAAAGATGACAGAGCTCTACCAGTCGCTTGGTATGAAACAGACACACAGACAGACAGACGCCAGTCATATAATCACAAAACATTCACTTTCACTCAAATTTGACACCATGCAGTAACTGCAAAGCTCTCTCTCATGTGCTCTTTCACACAGTATCTTGCTGTCTCGCTTACACACACACACACACACACACACACACACACACTGACTGTAACATCCATATTTATGTATGGGTCACCATTGCGGTGGTCAGTGTGACTGTTCTTTAATGATCAGAAGGATCAGTAATACGCTGTGGAACAGTTCCTAAAGGCCAACGCTCAACAAATAGGACTCAGCTCCTCTGAGAGAGGTCTCACTAAACCCAATTACCAGCCATTTCCAGCCCTCCGTGACTATATAGAAATTACACTACGGCACGTCTTTTCAACGGGTTTCCAGTTTGACATCATTATTTCATGTCAGACCGCTATTATCCATTCTGTATGATTGATTCCATCCCTCTGTTTTTCCTCTCTCTCTCTCTTTCTATCTTTCTCTCTTTCTTTCTTTCTCTCTCACCTTTTAGCCGACCTGAACAACGTGAGATTTTCCGCTTACAGAACAGCCATGAAGATCCGTAGGCTACAGAAAGCACTGTGCTGTAAGTTTCCTTTTCCCCACACACACACACTGACACAAACACATGCATGTTTGTGTGTGTGCGTGCGTGCAACCAGGTATGCGATTGAGTTTGTGTGTACCTGTATGTGTGTACATCCTTTTGTTTTGTTGAGATTCCATATGTGCCGCTGTGCGTTTCATCCCAAAAGGGAATAAATTGTCTTCCACAATAACCAGCTAGCCATAGCTATCTTTGTGTTAGTTATTCAGCCCTGTTGGCTGCTGACGGTGTGTGAATAGAAATGGTCACCTGTTCCTCTGGGTATTGCTGTACCTTGCTGCTGGGACTGAGCCAGGCTCTCTGTCATTATTACCCAGGGGTTATTTAAGCAATAACCCTGGGGGGGGGTGGTATATGGCCAATATACCATGGCTAAGTTCTTACACACGGTGTAACACGGAGTGCCTGGATACAGCCCATAGCCGTGGTATATTGGGTGTATACCATAAACCCCCGCGGTGCTTTATTCCTATTATAAACTGGTTACCAACGTAATTGGAACAGTAAAAACAAATGTTTTGTCATACCTGTGGTATACCACGGCTGTCAGCCAATCAGCATTCAGGGATTGAACCACCCAGTTTATGCTGTTATTTAGAGAGCGCCAAACTTTACTGCTTCACTTTCTTCTTTCTGTGTCTGCTTTCTGTCGTACTTCTGGGCTAGAGGGTAGAGTGGGTTTGTCCTGCTGAGAGTAGGGGGCAGTGAGCGTGTGTGTGGTTTTCTGAGTTAGTGTGGGTGTTAATGAGTTTAGATGATTCAGGCGTTTTGGGTTTGTCATATTATATTGCATTATCTTGTGATGATGAGACGAGAGCTCCTAGTACGTCTGAGTGATTTGGACTGAGGGCGTTCAGATTCAATTTCACCCATTAGATTACAAGTCAAAGCCTGAAGTCTAAAGCACAGACACAGATCTGTATTTATTAGTTATTACTCTGGCTTAATGCCCTGGAACAGAGGGAGGGAGGGAGAGAGGGATGAGAGGGAGGATAGAGAAAGAGATAGAGAGAGGAAACAAGTCTGTATATTTTCCTCAAACTCCTTCCCGTTCATGTTTTGTTTTTCCTTCTTGATCCCTCACTGTCAGATGTGTGTCTGTGTGTATCTCCTACACACTCGCACAGCAGGATTCCGCTTAAACGGCTAATTAGGTTAACTCTGAGTCGTGTCTCCAGTATCTGTAACATAAATTGGTTGGCCTGCTGCCCTTGTGTCACACCACCGGCTACTCTACAGCCACCTCATATCCTGTCTGTGGCCGTGTTGTCATTACAACCGTCTGTAATTTGCTGTGGAAATTTCCACTGCTCTTCATCATTTTAGAATGTTCTTTGTTGCCATTGAGTGGTCTCAGTAAACAACTTTGAAAAGTCTAAAAGTCTCTTTCTCCTCCCTCCCTCCACCCTCCCAACCTCCAGTGGATCTGTTGGATCTGAATGTGGCCCAGAGCACCTTCGAGCAGCACAAGCTTACCCAGAATGCCCAGCTGCTGACGGTGCCGGAAGTGATTAACTGTCTGACATCCATCTATGATGGTCTGGAGCAGCAGCACAAGGACCTGGTCAATGTTCCGCTGTGTGTCGATATGTGTCTCAACTGGCTGCTCAATGTATACGACACGTACGTGGACACACACACACACACACACACACACACACACACACACACACACACACACACACACACACACACACACACACACACACCTTGTAGAAGTAATTTTCTCTCCTAAAGAAAAATGTCCACTGTGTGTGGTGTTCCCCTCTATAGCGGACGCAGTGGGAAGATCCGTGTTCTGTCCATGAAGATAGGATTGCTCTCGCTCTCCAAGGGCCATCTGGAGGAGAAATACAAATGTGGTACCAACCATCCCACACACACACACACACACACACACACACACACACACACACACACACTCTGAGGTGAATTGAGAACAGCCCCAGTGGGAGCGTTGTAGCGTAGTCCGTGCCAGTGTATCCCATAATGCCCTCTGCCAGGCTGTAATCCCAGCTCAGTTACCCAGGGTGCCGATCGGACCGTGTCAGAGGACGCCAGTGAATGGACCATCTAATTGGATGAGAGACCTCCCACTTGTTTTGTATTTTATTTATTTATTTATTTAGTTTCATTGCAGGGGGATTAGGGATGTGGCTAGGGCTGCTGGGGGAGTATGCTTTGTCCTTTCAGAAAACGTGCATTCTGTCCTCAATTTGCTCTCTTGCTTTTGTGTCCTCGTTTTCTCCTCCTCAATCTCTCTATCTCGCTCTGTTCTCCCCTTCTATACCTTCCGTCTCTTCCTTTCCCCTCTCTCTCTGTCCTCTCCCTCCATAGTTTCCTTCTCTACCCCTCCTGTGACGTGGAGTCTGTCCCTGAGCCTATTCGTTCCACTGGCAATTTCTATTAGTCTCAAAAAGAGATCAAGCACGGTTGGGCGAGTCCCTCTCGTTTAGAGTCACATTGGTGTCAGGCCCAGACACCCATCCACAGCAACTCACTAAATCACAAGTAGCACAGTCCCCCACCGCAAAATAGAACCCAGCTACATAGCAATTTGGCTCTCAATTCGATACCTTGTGTATTATGCATATCACTTATAATTGTAGGGCAGGACGTTTGAGTCGGAGTAGAAATGTTAAGAAAGTCTGGGGCTCATGTGATTTTGGAGTTTCATGACAACGATGTCCTACGTAGTGGCTATGAAGGCTTATGAAGCTGATACGCATTGCTGCTCATGGTTGAAGAAGTATGGCCGGCTTATACTCTAGGGATGTGCACTATCGAAGAACTGCCATCGCTACTCAAGGAGACATGAAGACTTGGTCAAAATCACACACACAAACACACACACACAAACACACACACACGCACACACAGAGACAGATAGACAGACAGACAGACAGACAGACAGACAGACAGACAGACAGACAGACAGTATCGAAGAACAGCCATAGTTACTTAACTTAATGCAAGCTGACATCAAGGCTGGTTTGTACACATGTACGGTATCATAGAATCGCCATTACCACTATACTTAATGCAAGCTGACATCAAGGCAGGGTCTCACACAGAGATCAAAGACAACACCAGGCAGATAGGCGAGCCACATCCCTCCATCCTTTTATTGCCCCCCACTCTCTATCGCCTTTCTCACTCTCCACTGTATTTCTCTCGGTCTTCCTTCTTTCTCTCTCTCAATCGTTCTTCCTGTCTATACTGCATCCCCGTCTTTTCTCACTCTCTATCTCTCTCTCGCTCTCTCTCATCTCTCTCTCTCTCCCGCCAACTCTCTCTATCTCTCAAATCAATTCAATTCAAAGGGGTGTATTGGCATGGGAAACATCTGTTTACATTGCCAAAGCAAATGGAATAGACAATAAACAAAAGGGAAATAAACAAGGGAAACATTAGTCAACATTACACCCACAAAAGTTTTAAAAGAATATAGATATTTCAAATGTTATATTATTGGCTATGTACAGTGTTGTAACAATGTTCAAGTAGTTAGCTGCAGCTAGCGACTGGAATGAGCTGCAACAAACACTCAAACTGGACAGTTTTATCTCAGTCTCTTCATTCAAAGACTCAATCATGGACACTCTTACTGACAGTTGTGGCTGCTTTGTGTGATGTATTGTTGTCTCTACCTTCTTGCCCTTTGTGCTGTTGTCTGTGCCCAATAATGTTCGTACCATGTTTTGTGCTGCTACCATGTTGTGTTGCTACTACAGTATGTTGTGGTCATGTTGTGTTGCTTCCATGCTGTGTTGTCATGTTGTGTTGCTACCATGCTGTGTTGCTACCATGCTGTGTTGTCATGTTGTGTTGCTACCATGCTGTGTTGTTGTGTTGCTATAATGCTGTGTTGTCATGTTGTGTTGCTACCATGCTGCTGTTGTTGCTACTACAATATGTTGTTGTTGTGTTGCTACCATGCTGTATTTCTACTACAGTATTTGTGTTGTGTGTTTGCTACTACAGTATGTTGTTGTCATGTTGCGTTGCTACCATGCTGTGTTGACAACAACATACTGTAGTAGCATGTTGTGCTGCTACCATGCTGTGTTACTACTACAATATGTTGTTGTCATGTTGTGTTGCTACCATGCTGTGTTGCTACTCCAGTATGTTATTGTCATGTTGTGTTGCTACCATGCTGTGTTGCTACTACAGTATGTTGTTGTCATGTTGTGTCTCATCCATGCTGTGTTACTATACAGTATTGTTGTCATGTTGTGTTGCTACTAGAGTATGTTGTTGTTACCATGCTGTGTTGCTACTACAGTATGTTGTGTTTGTGTTGCTACCATGCTGTGTTGCTCTCTCCAGTATGTTATTGTCATGTTGTGTTGCTACCATGATGTGTTGACTACTACAGTATGTTGTTGTCATGTGTGTGTTACTACTACAGTATGTTGTTGTCATGTTGTGTTACTACTACAGTATGTTGTTGTCATGTTGTGTTGCTACCATGCTGTGTTGCTAGTACAGTATGTTGTTGTTGTGTTGCTACCACATTGCTAGTGTTACTACTACACAGTATGTTGTTGTCATGTTGTGTTACTACTACAGTATGTTGTTGTCATGTTGTGTTACTACTACAGTATTGTGTTGTTGTCATGTTGTGTTGCTACATGCTTGTTGCTATACAGTATGTTTTGTTTGTGTTGCTACCATGCTGTGTTGCTACTACGTATGTTGTGTTTGTTTGCTACCATGCTGTGTTGCTACTCCAGTATGTTATTGTCATGTTGTGTTGCTACCATGCTGTGTTACTACTACAGTATGTTGTTGTCATGTTGTGTTACTACTACAGTATGTTAGTGTTCATGTTGTGTTACTACTACAGTATGTTTGTTGTCATGTCTGTGTTGCTACATGCTGTGTTGCTACTACAGTATGTTGTTGTTGTGTTGGCTACCATGCTGTGTTGCTACTACAGTATGTTGTTGTTGTGTTGCTACCAATGCTGTGTTGCTACTCCAGTATGTTTATTGTCATGTTGTTGTTGCTACCAGCTGTGTTACTACTACAGTATGTTGTTGTCATGTTGTGTTACTACTACAGTATGTTTGTTCATGTTGTGTTATTACTACGATATGTTGCTGTCATGTTGTGTTGCTACCATGCTGTGTTGCTAGTACAGTATGTTGTTGTTGTGTTGCTACCATGCTGTGTTGCTACTACAGTATGTTGTTGTCATGTTGTGTTGCTACCATGCTGTGTTTGCTACTCCAGTATGTTATTGTCATGTTGTGTGCTACCATGCTGTGTTGCTACTACAGTATGTTGTTGTCATGTGTGTTGGAACTACAGTATGTGTTGTCATGTTGTGCTGCTACATGTTGTGTTGCTACTACAATATGTTGTCATGTTGTGTTGCTACCATACTGTGTTGCTAATACAGTATGTTGTTGTCATGTTATGTTGCTACCATGCTGTGTTACTACTACAGTATGTTGTTGTCATGTTGTGCTGCTACCATGCTTGGTTGCTACTACAATATGTTGTTGTCATGTCTTGTGTTGTACTCCATGTCTGTGTTAACCTACTTACACGTATGTTTGTTGTCATGTTGTTGCTCTGCTACCATGCTGTGTTGCTTGACTATACAGTAGTTGTGTCAATGTTGTGTTGTACCAGCTTTGTTACTACAGTTAGTTGTTGCATGTTGTGCTGCTACCATGCTGTGTTGCTACGCACAATATGTTGTGTTCATGTTGTGTTGGCTACCATGCTGTGTTGCACGCTGGGCCAGTATGTTGATTGTCAGTTGTGTGTGCTACGCCAAATGCTGTGTTGCGCTACTTGCACAGGTATGTTGTTATGTCCATTGTTGTGCTGCTACCATGCTGTGTTACTACTACAGTATGTTGTTGTCATGTAGTGTTGCTACCATGCTGTGTTGCTACTAGAGTATGTTGTCATGTTATGATGCTACCATGCTGTGTTACTACTACAGTATGTTGTTGTCATGTTGTGTTGCTACCATGCTGTGATGCTACTACAGTATGTTGTTGTCATGTTGTGCTGCTACCATGCTGTGATGCTACTACAGTATGTTGTTGTCATGTTGTGCTGATACCATGCTGTGTTACTTCTACAGTATGTTATTGTCATGTTGTGCTGCTACCATGCTGTGTTGCTACTACAATATGTTGTTGTCATGTTGTGCTGCTACCATGCTGTGTTGCAACTACAGTATGTTGTTGTCATGTTGTGCTGCTACCATGCTGTGTTGCTACCACAATATATTGTTGTCGTGTTATGTTGCTACCATGCTGTGTTGCTACTACAGTATGTTGTTGTTGTGTTGCTACCATGTGTTGCTTCTACAGTATGTTGTTGTCATGTTGTGTTGCTGCCATGCTGTTTCATGTGTTGCTGCCATGTTATGTTGTTGTCTTAGGTCTCTCTTTATGTAGTGTTGTGGTGTCTCTTGTCATGATGTGGGTTTTGTCATATATTTAACTTTTTTTATATTTTTATCCCAGGCCCCTACCCCGCAGGAGGCCTTTTGCCTTTTGGTACGCTGTCATTGCAAATAACAATTTGTTCTTAACTGACTTGCCTAGTTAAATAAAGGTTATATAAAAAATAAATACAAAGTTAAAGTGTGAAAGGGAAAATAAATGAACAGGTTGTTTTAACAGTGTTGTAGAATTTGTATTTTGTATTATTTTAGGGGGAAGATCAGCTTTAATATTGCAGATTGTGGCTTCTATCAATGTAATTACCTGCATCATTTCCAATCCCCATATATTTTTTTGTAAATATATAATATATATATATTTTCCTTTATTATTTTCCCGTAACCCTACCACCCATCCCCTAATTGAAATACACAATGTTTATTTCTTCTCCACTGGTTGCCCTTTTCTCATGGCAACGGGCCACACATCTTGCTGCTGTGACTGCACACTGCAGTATTTCGCCTAACAGATATAGGAGTTCATCAAAGTTTGTCTCTCTCTCTTTATCCTATCTGGGAGTAACAAGGCAGACAGAGCCCTGACAACAATTAACTGAGCTGTTGCATTCAATTTGGTTTCCTTTTGTTTTACGATTGAAACAATAAATATAGTGTTTGTACGTCTAGACGAGAGGTTTCCCTTCTCAACGATGGGCAGATGCCCTGTCATGCCCTCAGAGCAGGGGCTGATGGGGAATTGATTGCTCTCCTGTGATAGTGAGGAGATTTACAGAGACAGATGAAGAAATGGGGATGGATGGAGGGAGAGGGAGGGAGGGAGCGAGGGATGGAGGGAGGGAGGGGAGAGTGGGATGGAGGGAGGGGAGAGTGGGATGGAGGGAGGAGGAGAGGGGGGGGGGGAGGGGGGGAGAGGGAAGGAGGGAAGGGGGAGAGGGGTAGGGCAGGAGGAAGAGAGGGAGGGAGGAAGAGAGGGAGGGAGGGAGGGAGGAAGAGAGGGAGGGAGGGAGGGAGGAAGAGAGGGATAGAGGGAGGGGGAGAGAGAGGGATAGATGGAGGGGGAGAGAGAGGGATAGATGGAGGAAGAGCGGGAGGGAGGGAGGGGGAGAGAGAGGGAGGGAGGGAGGGGGAGAGAGAGGGAGGGAGGGGAGAGAGAGAGAGGGAGGGCAGGAGGGAGGAAGAGAGGGATGGATGGAGGGAGGGGGGAGAGAGGGAGAGAGAGGGAGGGGGAGAGTGGAATGGAGGGAGGTGGGGAGAGAAAGCGGGAGGGTGGGAGGGACTGTGGATTCCTCTGGGTTGTAATCTGACAGGGTTGCTCAGCTCACCAGGAGTCCTCTACTCTACCTTCTCCTCCCTGAGCTCTGATAGATGAGTACCCACATAGGGCTATTAATACACACGCTGACACACACACTCGCTGACACACTGACACAACACGCTGACTCACACTCTCACACAACACACTCACTGATAAAGATTGACAGTGGAGGCTTGGATGAGAAACTGTATTTCTGTAGTCTCACACCCCTTGCCTCTCTGTCTCTCTCTCTCTCGCTCTCTCTCTCTCCTCCAGACCTGTTCAGTCAGGTGGCGTCGTCGGGGGATACGTGTGACCAGAGACAGCTGGGTCTGCTGCTCCACGACGCCATCCAGATACCACGGCAACTAGGAGAGGTCGCCGCCTTCGGAGGGAGCAACATTGAACCCAGCGTCCGGAGCTGTTTCCAACACGTATGTATACACAGTATACACACACACTGCAACACATTGTGTTTATTGACACACACACACATCTTGTATTATTGCTGTTGAAAGTGCCATCACGTATAATATAACCAATATGGCCAACGATGAACGTTCAAATGCAAGGCGTGCTGGTCCCTGTCCTTGGGTTCACATTGTATTTTTCTCTTTTCCTTGAGTCCTGTTTCGTCAGTCATAAATTCAGTGGCGGCATTAAATTAGGAAGCAGTAAATTTCCCTGATTTCACCGCTCGGGCGCCCAAAATAGCATGGTGATGGAGCTCGGCTGACATTGGAAATGTCACGGAGTTTAACAGGAGCCACTACCAACCTGGAGCTTTCTATACAGTCCCTTCTCCTATCGCTTCACCACTCCTCTCCTGTCACCCCTTATCTACCTACAACCTCCTCTTCCCTTTATCTCACCCCATTTCACACACACACACACACACACGCGCGCGCGCGCACATACATTAACACACACATACATTAACACACACAAACATTAACACATACACACAACACTGACTTGCTTAGTTAAATAAAGGTTCAATATTATTATTATTTTTTTTTTTAAATACGCTAACACACACACACACCATCACCCGCATCAATACCACCATTAAAACAAGACCGTCTGATATTCACTGCACAATTCCTAATGCATTACAGCCAGACGGTTGATGGTAAGAGTGACTGATGACTCTGGACACTCTGCCCAGTAGACTCCACCCCCGCTCCCCTATACACCTCCACCCCCCCCCCCCCCCCCCCCCCCCCCTCCCTCCCACCCCCCCATCCCTCTCCCTCTCCCTCCCCCTCTTCTTGTGACCTCCCTGTATCAGCCAGAAATTGCAGAGCAGTCAACCACTCCATTTGGTTTAATGGGGCTGTAATGAACGAGGTGGTGGCCCATAAATACGGCCTGTTTTACGGGCCTCAATCTCACTCCTCCCTCCCTTTCACCATCCATCCATCCATCCTCCTCCCTCTAAGGGATCTGTACTGCCGTAACTCTGCCACCTAGACGATGTGAGGGGACAGGAGGGAATGGGAGACAGGTGGAGGAGAGAGGAGGAGACAATAGGGAGGAAGATGGAAGGAAGGATAGGTGGAGGTGTCTGCTCTCTGGCTCGATGCCTTGCCTTGACACTCCAGAGCTGGTTCTTCATCAAATCTAATTGTATTGGTCACATACACATACTTAGCAGATGTTATTGCGGGTGTAGTGAAATGCTTGTGTTCCTACTGTAGCTCCAACAGTGCAGTAATATCTAACAATTCACAACAATACACACAAATCTAAAAGTAAAAGAATGGAATTAAGAAATATATAAATATTAAGACCAGCAATGTCGGAGAGGCATTGACTAAAATACAGTATATACATATGAGATGAGTAAAGCAGGATGTAAACATTATTAAAGTGACTAGTGTTACTGGCCAGTGATTCCATGTCTATGTATGTAGGGCAGCAGCCTCTAAGGTGGAGGGTTGAGTAGCCGGGTGGTAGCCGGCTAGTGATGGCTATTTAACAGTCTGAGATAGAAGTTGTTTTTCAGTCTCTCGGTCCCAGCTTTGATGCACCTGTACTGACCTCGCCTTCTGGATGATAGCGGGGTGAACAGGCCTTGGCTCGGGTGGTTGTTGTCCTTGATGATCTGTTTGGACTTCCTGTGACATCGGGTGCTGTCGGTGTCCTGGAGGGCAGGCAGTGTGCCCCCAGTGATGAGTTGGGCAGACCACACCACCCTCAATGAGAGCCCTGCGGTTGCGGGAGGTGCAGTTGCCGTACCAGGCGGTGATACAGCCCAACAGGATGCTCTCAAATGTGCATCTGTAAAAGTTTCTGAGGGTCTTAGGGGCCAAGCCAAATTTGTTCAGCCTCCTGAGGTTGAAGAGGTGCTGTTGCGCCTTTTTCAGCACACTGTCTGTGTGGGTGGACCATTTCAGATCATCAGTGATGTGTACGCCGAGGAACTTGAAGCTTTCTACCTTCTCTACTGCGGTCCCGTCTGTAGATAGGGCTGTGCTCCCTCTGCTGTTTTGTTGACGTTTTGTTGACGTTGAGAGGTTCTTTTCCTGGGCCCGCTCCGCCAGGGTCTTCACCTCCTCCCTGTAGACTGTCTCGTCATTGTTGGTAATCCGGCCTACTACTGTTTTGTCGTCTGCAAACTTAATGATTGAGTTGGAGGTCGTGCATGGCCACGCAGTCATGGGTGAACAGGGAGTACAGGAATGGGCTGAGCACGCACCCTTGTGGGGCCCCAGTGTTGAGGATCAATGAAGTGGAGGTGTTGTTTCCTACATGCTTCTCCATCTGTCTGTGTGTGTGATCTCAGGGTTCTAGGATTTCTATCTGACATTTAGCCTTAACAGAGCCAGAGGTCACAGAACGGACACACGCACGCAGGAATAGATTTTCAACGTTCCCCTCTTTGACCGAAGCCATGTTGATTCTTAGTGCGTGTTTTCAGTGTGTGTGCGTGCGTGTGTGCATGCGTGCGTGACCTGTGGACAATTTCTTCCTCGAGTCCCAGATGTTCCTTCTCAGAATGTTTACTCAATGACCTTTGTGGGTAGCCGTGGCAACTGAAAGGTCAGGTGTGTGTTCTGTACAGCAGCCGTCTCAAGGTGTAAAGGGATTTAATACCCACTACAGGACTCCTAGAACGGGGCTTCCTAAACTTTGGTGCGGGCTAAAAAACTTTGACATGGGCTAGTTGATCTGGACACTGCTGACAAGTTATAAATATCTATCTAAGGTCTGCAATGACTGACATGACAAGAGGAACTGATGATGCACTGCCCAAAATGTAAATGACACCTTGTGCATTCTACTATTACAACTTTCAAGAGTAAGTTGGAAGCCGGACTGAGTTTCTTTAAAACATTTATTGAATAATGGATTTATTTTTGTCGCCTGGATGTCACATGCATCACACTTATATCAGTACAGCCGTAACAACCTAAGAGTTCTGAAACTTCAAAACTTCTGTTACATCAAATAAGCCTAGTATCAAAATAGCTATTCATTTTTTATCTTGAACAGGTTCCACAGTCTCTCGTTCCCCCCATACAAAGACTCCTCACTTAATAATGCTTAACGTGAACAGATTTCCTCTTTCCTCTTCCTGTCCAGGTGACAAATAAGGTGGAGCTGGAGCCCAGGCAGTTTGTTGATTGGATGAGGCTGGAGCCCCAGTCTATGGTGTGGCTTCCTGTCCTACACAGAGTGGCGGCTGCTGAGACCGCCAAGCACCAGGCCAAGTGTAACATCTGTAAAGAGTGCCCCATTGTAGGGTTCAGGTAAACACACACACACACACTTAGACCCACATACGCACGAATGTGCACACACACACTCACACACAGCAACTTTGCGTTCAACGTTAGCTCCTTAACACACATTTTCATACAGAGCAAGAGCTGTACGTTGAACACACCCACCCAATGCACACACACACACAGGGGAATGATGGTGTGCTGGTCTCCCTGCTCTGAGTGGAGCAGAAAGGGCAGGCCTGCTCCAGAGGGTAGGCCTTTATCTAAATGTCAGCAGCTAAGAGAGAGAGATGAGAGATGTAAGGCTAGCTAGAGAACTGTTAGTATCGAGACAAGTCTATGATACGTCATGATATCATTGAGTGAGAGAAAAAGTTTTAGATATGTGCTGTAAGATCGATCGAAGCTGGATTTAGCTGTCTAATTCATGGTATTATGACATCCCTGAGGAGGGAGGTGCAGATGGCGGAGGGAAGATGGAGAGTTAGTGTACGATACGGGACGGCAGAGGGGAGGACGGGAGGGCGATGCTCTCAGAGGACATGAGGTGTCGGCCCGAGGGCTGTCTGTGTACTGAGACGGACCTCTGCGAGAGAAGATTCCATAGGCTTATAGGAAGCACCAGAAGATACGATGAGGTAGGAATAGCAGGAGAGAGCGGAAGGAGACGACCAGGGAAGAAGAGAGGACAGAGAGAACGGGAGACGGGGGGAAGGGAGCAGACGAGAGAAGCAGAGAAGAAGGGGAGCGGAGAGAAGAGAACGAACGAAGAGAGACGGGGGAAGGAGAGAGGAGCAAGAGATGACGAGAGAGGATGGGGGAAGGAGGAGAGAGACAAGAGAGAAGGAGGAGAGATGGGGGAAGGAGAGAGAGAGCGGGGGAAGGAGAGGCGAGCGGAAGAGAGACAGAGAGAGACGGGGGGAAGGGGAGGGAGAGAGAGAGAGAGAGAAGAGAGAGGAGAGAGACGGGGAAGGAGAGGAGAGAGAAGAGAGAGAGAGAGAGAGAGAGAGAAGAGGAAGAGAGGAGGAGCAAGAGAGAGAGAGAGAGAAGTTAGACGAGAAGGAGAGAGAAGGACGACGAAGAGAGAGAGGAAGAGAGACGGAGAGAGGAGAAGCACAGGAGGAAGGGGGAAGGAGAGAGAGAGAGAGAGATGGGAGGAGAGGAGAGAATGGGAGGGAAGAGAGAGAGAGGAACAAGAAGAACGGGGAAGGAAAGAGAAAGAAGAGAGACAAGAGGTAGGGGAAGAGAACAGGAAGGAAGAGGAGGAGAGAGAGACAAGAGAGATTGGGGAAGGAGAAGAAGAGGAGAAGAGAAGAGAGACAGAGCGGAAGACGGAGGGAAGGAGAGAGAGAGAGAAGAATGAAGAGGGAAAGGAGAAGGGAAGGAGGTTAGAGAAGACAAGAGAGAAGGGAAGGAGAGAGAGAGATCGACAAGAGAGAGGGGGAAGGAAGAGAGGAGAGAGAGAAGAGAGC
>NC_036854.1:8312322-8323804 GCF_002910315.2 Salvelinus sp. IW2-2015 | reverse complement strand
GAGAGACGGGGGAAGGAGAGAGAGAGAGAGAAGAGAGACAGGGGAAGGAGAGAGAGAGAGAAAGTTGAATACATTTGGATTGAATAGTGTTGCACAGGTTAGACTTGAGGCTCCCAATGGCCAACACCCTATTATAAAGCAGAGCTGGTTGTCCAGACAACGGGATATTACGAAGTAGAATATACACTGTGTGTACAAAACATTAGGAACACCTGCTGTTTCCATGACATAGACTGATCAGGTGAATCCAGGTGAAAGCTATGATCCCTTATTGACGTCACTTGTTAAATCCACTTCAATCAGTGTAGATGAAGGTGAGGAGACGGGTTAAAGAAGGATTTTTTAGCCTTGAGACAATTATGTGTGCCATTCAGAGGGTGAATGGGCAAGACAACATATTTAAGTGCCTTTGAACGGTGTATGGTAGTTGGTGCGCTCAACTGTATCCCTTGTGTATCAAGAATGGTCCATCACCCAATGGACATCCAGCCAACTAGACACAAATGTGGGAAGTATTGGAGTCAACATGGGCCAGCATCCCTGTGGAATGCTTTAGACACCTTGTAGAGTCCATGCCCCGACGAATCAAGGCTGTTCTGAGGGCAGAAGGGGGGGTGCAAATTGATATTAGGAAGGTGTTCTTAATGTTTTGTACACTCAGTGTAGATCCCATAGTCATTCATTAGTGGTTGTCTGTGTCAGCGCTAATGAAAGATGTCTGTGTAGTAATACGCTGCATGTTGCTGTGTAATGGGGCGTGGGACGTGGGTTGTACTGTGCCCCTACTGTCTGATGTATCGCTGTGGGCTCTGTCATCAATCAGATTACCTTAGAGGGAGAGAGAGGCCGCACTCAACGAGCTATATGAGGCCATAGCTAACAAGAAAATGCTCATCCATAAGCAGTGCTCCTAGTGGCCGGGGACATTAATGCAGGCAAACTTAAATCCGTTTTACCTAATTTCTACCGGCAAGCACAGACTGGAATATTTTCCGGGATTCATCTAAGGGCATTGAGGAGTATACCACCTCATTCACCGGCTTCATCAATAAGTGCATCGACGACATCGTCCCCACATTGACTGTACGTACATATCCCAACCAGAAGCCATGGATCACAGGCAACATCCGCACCAAGCTAAAGGCTAGAGCTGCCGCTTTCAAGGAACGGGACACTAATCCAGACGCTTATAAGAAATCCCGCTATGCCCTGTTGTATTCGGCGCATGACAAATAAAATGTTATTTGATTACATTGCCTGAATTGTGCCCATCTCAATTTACGTACATCTTTTATATTCTGTTTTGAGCACGGTGATGAGGTGCATTGGGATAGAGCTGCAGGTGGAATTCTGAATTTTAGACTGTGGTTTGCGTGTGTATGTGTCATCCATTTTGAAATTCACGGAGGAATTGGTGAGAGAAAGTGGTGACAGAACATCGGTAGCTCCGTGTGAGGCCCTGGAATAGCCCAGACCAGAGCATAGCAGTACACACATGAGACGCATGCAAGAGAACGAGAAATGGAGAAATCTGCACGATGCGCTCAACACTCTCTTGTCTCCACTCTGTCTCTATCTCGATCGAAACAAAGTGGCGATTTTCACGTCTGAGGAATTTAGCGAAAAGTGTCAGCTATTTCAAACACACCTCCTTGTTATTGCGTTTCCATTTTCGTTTTTTGGATTGCATTCAGTAGCGTCTATGAATCACATGATTATGAAGGCATATGTATGAAAGCATGTATTCATATTTTAAATTTAGCTCTGTCCTTGTGATGTTCTTGTCTGTTAATGTTCTGTATTATGTCATGTGTCTTGTTTTGTGTGGACCTCAGGAAGAGTAGCTGCTGCTTTAGCAGTAAGTAATGGGGATCCTAATAAAATACTAATACTATCCATCTCCCCCTCCCCTCATCCCTAGGTATCGCAGTCTGAAGCACTTTAACTACGACGTGTGTCAGAGCTGCTTCTTCTCTGGACGAACCGCCAAGGGCCACAAGCTCAACTACCCCATGGTGGAGTACTGCACGCCGTAAGGAACACACAAACACACACATACTCTCACACACACACAACACACACACACAACACACACACACACACACACAACACACCCACACACACACACACACACACACACACACACAACACACACCACACAACCTCTGTACCACCTTATTCTCCAAATAACTTATTCAGGAATCCGGAGCGCAAATTGGATTCAACCGAGCGAACAGTAAAAGACTTCTGTTCTTTGAGCTGTTTATAATTTCTGAAAGGCATTTTTCCAACACCGTTTCAGGTGAGAGAGGGAGGGAGGGGATTTGCAGAAATGTAACAGTCTTCTCTTTTTAGATTAGTAGAGCTCACGCACAGCGTCGGAATATTGCTGAATGTCACACTTCAACTGGTCGGGGAATATGTTTATTTTCTTTGGGTGATTTAATTTAGTTTTTCAATCTGCAAATTTGATAGCCTGGATATTGATACAGACCGCCAGCCATGAGGAACAGCAATCACTCCTGTCCTGGCTGTGTAATGCTAACTGCCTTCAGTGACTGTGGGATGAAAACATTATACAAGTCATGTTTAAGCATGGGCAAATAATATTATAGCTTTCAGTTATGAAGCAGAAAGTCAAACTGCAATGTCAGACTCCCGTACTCAATCTGGCCTTTCTGTTTGTGATTTAGACCCATTTCAGACAGATGATGTGGTATATCACCTGTAGAAAATATTAGGCAATGTTAATAGGACCCCTTTCAAACAACTCCTTATTTACCACTGAATTGCAGGTATACCCATTTTAAACATATCAGTGGGTAACTGGCAAATTGGGAGGTGTGGGGTCAGGGGGGTGTTGTTAAACAATGGGGGCTGTTTGCATTTCAAATTAGGGAGGTGTTAAACAATTGAAGTGTTTATTAATTTACCTGCAAAAAAATAGAGAACCATTCACACAGACTGTATTTTGGTTAGAGGGTCTGTGAAAATACAGGAATCATGACTCTTTAGGTGGGTTTTATTTGTTCTTTTTTGTACCACCTACCCCTTTCAGATATACAAAAACACAGGCAAGAAAGAAGCAGGTAAATGAGTGAGACTTCAGTCTGTGTATGAAAGGGATATTAGTGTAAGCAATGTAAATGGGTCAGTATGAAATAGCGGATTCTTGGCCGTCTGAACCATTTTACTGGAGAAGACCTAACAAAACAGCGAGGTTACGTCGCGGATTCTCTCACTGTTACTTCAGAACCACAGTCCACCTTGAGGAATAAATCCTTTATTACACACCATGTGTTGAATAGAGATGCTCTTTTATTGAATGAAATAAAAGGTATTTCCTCCGAGAAATAAGCCCCTCTCTAAAGCAACAATAACACATTTACAGTACCCTCTCTTCCACACAGAAACAAAACACATTTTGATGTTACATGAATGTCTCCAAAAAGGATAAAGTACATATTAATACTGAGGCCTCGGACCATAACCTGATTTAGGAGGTACAGATCAATATGATGCGGTGTAAAATGTCAGCCGCTGGTCCCATTGCGGTCATTGTAGAAACATTCTCATTTTCTCATTTCAGTCCCACTGTTTATTTGATGTGCACAATATTGCTTTTTCATTTGATTGTAGTATTACTTTTTCATTTGATTGTTCCCACATTGCTAGTATTAATTATTGAGCAAAAACATGGTAGAATAAATTGTGTGCTGTGGTCTATTCGTTCCTCCGAAGTAGTTGTTTGGGCACAAGTTTGACAAGTCTCTCTATTGTGATTTTACAGACTCTTCTCTAGCACAGTAGCCGACCTGCCACAACACACTATTCAAGCGCCACACACAACCCCTGCTCAAGTACTGGGATCTCTCTCTCTCTCTCTCTCTCTCTCTCTCTCTCTCTCTCTCTCTCCCTCTCCCTCTCCCTCTCCCTCTCCCTCTCCCTCTCCCTCTCTCTCTCTCTCTCTCTCTCTCTCTCTCTCTCTTCTCTCTCTCTCTCTCTCTCTCTTTCAATTCAATTTCAATTCAATTTCAATTCAAGGGCTTTATTGGCATGGGAAACATATGTTAACATTGCCAAAGCAAGTAAAGTAGATAATAAACAAAAGTGAAAATAAACAATACAAATTAACAGTAAACATTACATTCCACAGAAGTTCCAAAAGAATAAAGACATTTCAAATGTCATATTATGTCTATATACAGTGTTGTAACAATGTGCAAATAGTTAAAGTACAAAAGGGAAAATAAATAAACATAAATATGGGTTTTATTTACAATGGTGTTTGTTCTTCACTGGTTGCTCTTTTCTTGTGGCAACAGGTCACAAATTTTGCTGCTGTGATGGCACACTGTGGTATTTCACCCAGTAGATATGGGAGTTTATCAAATTGGGTTTGTTTTCAAATTATTTGTGCATCTGTGTAATCTGAGGGAAATATGTGTCTCTATATGGTCATACATTTAGCAGGAGGTTAGGAAGTGCAGCTCAGTTTCCACAAATTTTGTGGGTAGTGTGCACATAGCCTGTCTTTCTTTAAGAGCCAGGTCTGCCTACGGCGGCCTCTAGCAGCTATGCTCACTGAGTCTGGACATAGTCAAAGCTTTCCTTAAGTTTGGGTCAGTCACAGTGGTCAGGTATTCTGCCAAATAGCATTCTAGTTTGCTCTTTTGTTTTGTGAATTCTTTCAATGTGTCAAGTAATGATCTTTTTGTTTTCTCATGATTTGGTTGGGTCTAATTGTGATGCTGTCCTGGGGCTCTGTGGGGTGTGTTTGGTGTTTGTGAACAAAGCCCCAGGACCAGCTTGCTTAGGGACTTTTCTCCAGGTTCATCTCTCTGTAGGTGATGGCTTTGTTATGGAAGGTTTGGGCATCGCTTCCTTTTAGGTGGTTGTAGAATTTAACGGCTATTTTCTGGATTTTGATAATTAGAGGGTATCAGCCTAATTCTGCTCTGCATTATTTCTCTCTCTCTCTCTCTCTCTCTCTCTCTCTCTTCTCTCTCTCTCTCTCTCTTCTCTCTCTCTCTCTCTCTCTCTCTCTCTCTCTCTCTCTCTCTCTCTCTCTCTCTCTCTCTCCTCTCTCTTCTCTCTCTCGGGATGTGTTGTGGTTCTACATATTAGCTAAAAGCCATATGAACTCAATAGACTGTGTGTTCCTTTGCGTCACATTGTGTTTATGTGTGTTCCCCTGCTTTGGTGTGTGTTTGTAGAAGTTGAATCTCCCTAGCTGTTCCTGAATCCTAGGAAGAATAGGCCCTCTTTAGGTCAGGGCCCGTGTAATAGGATTTTCACTGGCAAAGCAGAATCCGCCACTTTCTTAGAAGATGTGTTTCTAATGAACTCTTTAAAAAAAATCTCATCCCTTTCTCACTCTTCAGACTACTTCGGGTGAGGACATGCGTGATTTCACCAAGGTGCTGAAAAACAAGTTCGCTCCAAGAAGTACTTTGCCAAGCACCCCAGGCTGGGCTACTTACCGGTCCAGACTTTTCTAGAAGGAGACAATATGGAAGACGTAAGTACTGGGAGGAAGGGGTCGTTGTGTTGCCTGGGTGACGCCTCTGTCAACACTCATTCCTCCCCTGTCTGTAGACTGTTATACCCCCTGGAAGACTCAGGCCAAATATCGGCCATATATCTCCTGTGTTGCACAGAGCTGCTGCTCTGCTCTCTGGAGTGAGTCCGTCTCGAATTTTCACCGGTCACCAGACACATAAATCCTCAGTAATGTGTTTAACTAGCGTTACAGATTATGCAGATGCTAGTGGCGGGTGGTGAGTGCCCCCTCTTGAGGTGTGAGTTATGTCCCCTTCTATGATCTGAACCTTCTTGTCTCTATATACTAACAGCTCCCTAGAACGATGTCTCCCTCTCTCTCCACATTCTATATCTCACCCTCTGTTTTTTGCTATATCTTCTGTCTCAAGTATCTTGCCATGTTTGTGCATCCCTCCTTCTCTCTCTCTCTCTCTCTCTCTCTCGCTCTCGCTCTCGCTCTCGCCTCGCTCTCTCTCTCTCTCTCTCTCTTCTCTCTCTCTTCTCTCAGCAACAATTGTGCAAGTTCTCCCACTTAAAAAGATGAGAGAGGCCTGTAATTTCATCATAGGTACACTTGCAACTATGAAGACAAAATGAGGGGAAAAATCCAAAAAATCACGATGTAGGATTTTTATGAATTTATTTGCAAATGATGGTGGAAAATAAGTATTTGGTCACCTACAAACAAGAAGATTTCTGGCTCTCACAGACCTGTAACTTCTTCTTTAAGAGGCTCCTCTGTCCTCCACTCGTTACCTGTATTAATGGCACCTGTTTGAACTTGTTATCAGTATAAAAGACACCTGTCCACAACCTCAAACAGTCACACTCCAAACTCCACTATGGCCAAGACCAAAGAGCTGTCAAAGGACAACCAGAAACAACATTGTAGACCTGCACCAGGCTGGGAAGACTGAATCTGCAATAGGTAAGCAGCTTGGTTTGAAGAAATCAACTGTGGGAGCAATTATTAGGAATGGAAGACATAACAAGACCACTGATAATCTCCTCGATCTGGGGCTCCACGCAAGATCTCACCCGTGGGGTCAAAATTATCCAAGACCGGTGAGCAAAATCCCAGAACCAACGGGGGGACCTAGTGAATGACCTGCAGAGAGCTGGGACCAAAGTAACAAAGCCTACCATCAAGTAACACCTCAAATCCTGCAGTGCAGACGTGTCCCCTGCTTAAGCCAGTAACATGTCCAGGCCCGTCTGAGTTTGCTAGAGAGCATTTGGATGATCCAAAAGAAGATTGGAGAATGTCATTGGTCAGATGAAACCAAAATAATAATTTTTGGTAAAAACTCAACTCGTCGTGTTTGGAGGACAGAATGCTGAGTTGCATCCAAAGAACACCATACCTACTGTGAAGCATGGGGGTGAAACATCATGCTTTGGGGCTGTTTTTCTGCAAAGGGACCAGGACGACTGATCCGTGTAAAGGAAAGAATGAATGGGGCCATGTATCGTGAGATTTTGAGTGAAAACCTCTTCCATCAGCAAGGGCATTGAAGATGAAACGTGGCTGGGTCTTTCAGCATGACAATGATCCAAACACACCGCCCGGGCAACGAAGGAGTGGCTTCGTAAGAAGCATTTCAAGGTCCTGGAGTGGCCTAGCCAGTCTCCAGATCTCAACCCAAATAGAAATCTTTGGAGGGAGTTGAAAGTCCGTGTTGCCCAGCAACAGCCCAAAACATCATTGCTCTAGAGGAGATCTGCATGGAGGAATGGGCCAAAATACCAGCAACAGTGTGTGAAAACCTTGTGAAGACTTACAGAAAACCTTTGACCTCTGTCATTGCCAACAAAGGGTATATAACAAAGTATTGAGATAAACTTTTGTTATTGACCAAATACTTATTTTCCACCATAATTTGCAAATAAATTAATAAAAAATCCTACAATGTGATTTTCTGGATTTTTCTTTCTCATTTTGTCTGCCATAGTTGAAGTGTACCTATGATGAAAATTACAGGCCTCTCTCATCTTTTTAAGTGGGAGAACTTGCACAATTGGTGGCTGACTAAATACTTTTTTGCCCCACTGTACTTCTACTTGAGCTGCACAAGTGAATATTAAAAATTGTGATTTCCAACCTGACCCCAAAGGAGTTACACACACACACACACACACACAGTGCAGATGTCCACAGCCACTCAGATAGACTGGGCCAGCCTCTCCATTCCTCTCCTCTCTCCACTCTGTCTCTCCTTTCCCCTTTCCTGCAGCGGTGTCTCCCTGACAGATCCCTTTTAAAAGGTGGGAAATGGTGGAGAGGTTCCTTAAAAAGCTGCTAATGAAATGGAGACTTGGAGAAATATGACTATTCCATGACATTCATTTTCCACTTTTCTTCTCCCGCCTGACTTCTCTACCATCCACAAACTGCTGGAAGTCTGGTACAATACAGGCAGTTTTATAGCAGAGACTTATTGCACTGAGTCTGCAATTCTTACTTTTTAAGCCCACACAATCACACACACATGCACACACACATACACACACACACAGAAACACATACACACACACACATACACACACACAGAAACACATACACACACACACAGTGTGTGGAGATAGGGAATCAGGCCATCTCTGAGAGAGGAAGGGAGGGAGAGCACCCATCTCTCTAACTCTATTGAACCAGCTCTTGTAAGTAAGCAGTTTGTCTGTCTGTCTGTCTGTCTGTCTCTCTGTCTGTCTGTCTGTCTGTCTCTCTGTCTCTCTGTCTCTCTGTCTCCCTCTCTCCCTCGCTTTCTCTCTCTCTCTCTTTCTCTGTCTCTGTCTCTCTCTGTCTCTGTCTCCCTCTCTCTCTGTCTCCCTCTCTCTCTGTCTCCCTCTCTCTCTGTCTCTCTTGGTCTTTCTTCTGTCTTCTCTGTTCTCTTCTGTCTGTCTCTTGTCCTGTCTTCTGTTCTGTCTGTCTGGTCTGTCTGTCTGTCTGTTGTCTGTCTGTCTGTCTGTTGTCTGTTCTGTCTGTCTGTCTTTTGTCCCCTCTTCTCCCTGTTTTTTCTTCTTTTCTCTCCTCTTCTTTCTCTGTCTCTGTCTCTCTCTGTCTCTGTCTTCTCTCGTGTCTCTTCTCCGTCTTTCTGTCCTCTCTCTCCTTCTTCTTTCGTGGTCTCCTCTGCTCTTCATTCTGTCTCTCTTGTCTTGTTCTGTCTTGTCTGTTTCTGTCTGTTCTGTCTTGTCCTGTCTGTCTGTTGTCTTGTCTTGTCTTGTCTGTTCTGTCTGTCCTGTCCTGTTTCTGTCTTCTCTGTCTCTCTCTCTTCTCCCTCTCTCTCTCTCTATTCTCTTTCTCTTCTCTTCTCTCTCTTTTCTCTCTCTCTCTCTCTTCTCTCTCTTCTCTCTCTCTCCTCGTCTCTCTCTCTCTCTCCTCTCTTCTTCCTTCTCTCTCTCTCTCTCTTCTCTCTCTCTCTCTCTTTCTCTCTCTTTCTCTCTCTCTCTCTCTTCCTCTCTTCTTTTCTCTTCTCTCTCTCTCTGTGTGTCTCTCTCTCTCTCTTCTCTCTCTCTCTCTTCTCTCTCTGTTGTGTCTCTCTCATTCTTCTTCTCTCTCTCTCTCTCTCTTCTCTCTCTCTCTCTCTCTCTCTGTCTCTCTCTCTGTCTCTCCTCTGTTGTTCCTCTCTCTTGTCTCTCTCCTCTGTCTCTCTCTCTGCTCTCTCTGTTCTCTCTGTCTCTCTCTCTCTCTCTCTCTCTGGTCACGGGTTATTCTGTTCCTCATAACGTTTTTTCCACCCTATAGAACACAGAACCACCCATGTTTACTCCCTCCCAACTCTTATTTCCTTCATTACACACCAAATAGGATTCTTGATTGACACAGAGACACGTGTTTCATGTGAAAGACGTGTCTGAGCTCCTAAGCTTGGTGTGTTATGTGCTGTCACCACGTATTGGAAGAGTTCAGGAGTAAAACTGTACGCTGGTTTTAACTCTTAGCAGGGAAGACCTGATGAGTTTAGGATAGAGAGTGTTCCTCTCTATCTCTTTATCTTTATCTCATTGATTTGATGTTGGGTGGAGTTCATAACACAGCACAGATATGACACAACTTCTGTCAAACTGAGCAGAAAGCCTAGCGGAGATATGGTTAGCGAGCGAGGGCTAATGATACTTCCCGCTCGAGCATATGGGGGATGTTTCCTGTTCCCAGGCACAACCTCTGTTCTGTCTTTCTGTCTGTCTCTCTGTGAAAGGATGGCATGAAAAGGTTGTAGAAGTGTCGGTGTTCTTAAGCCCGCTGAATAGAGGAGGGGAGGAAAGGAGTGTAGGTGTTCTTTAACCCCTGATAGAGGGAGGGGTGGGGAAGGAAAGAGTGGTCAGGTGTTTTAAGCTGATAAAGGAGAGGAAGGGGAGGAAAAGAGTGTCCAGGTGTTCTTAAGCCCTGAATAGAGGAGGGGAGGAAAAGAGTTGTTCAGGTGTTCTTAAAGCCCGGGCCCGGCGCGTGCCGGGGCTGCATAGAGAGAGGGAGGGGAGGAAAGAGTGTCAGGTGGTTCCTTCAGCCCCTGATAGAGGAGAGGAAGGAAAGAGTTGGGTCAGGTGTTATTAAGCCCTGATAGAGGAGGGGAGGAGGAAAGAGTTGTCAGGTGTTCTAGCCCTGATAGGAGGACAAGGAGGGGAGGAAAGAGGTGTCAGGTGTTCTTAAGCCCCTGATAGAGGAGGGGAGGAAAGAGTGTCCAGTGGTTTTAAGCCTGATAGAGGAGGGTTAGGAAAGAGTGTCAGGTGGTTCTTAAGCCCCTGAAAGAGGAGGGGAGGAAAGAGTGTCAAGGTGTTCTTAAGCCCCTGGAATAGAGGAGAGGAGGAAGAGTGTCAGGTTGTTCTTAAGCCCCTGACTAGAGGAAGGGGAGGGGGAGGAAAGAAGTGTCATGATTGGTTCGTTAAGCCCCGCTGAAATAGAGGAGGGGAGGGGAGGAAAAGATGTCAGGTGTTCTTAAGCCCCTGATAGAGGAGAGGAGGAAAGAGTGTTCAGGTGTTCTTAAGCCCTGATAGAGGAGGGGAGGAAAGAGTGTCAGGTGTCTTAAGCCCCTGATAAAGAGGAGGGGAAGGAAGAAGTGTCAAGATGTTCTTAAGCCCCCTGATAGAGGAGGGGACGGGAAAAGAGGTGGTCAGGTGTTTCTTAAGCCCCTTGATAGAGGAGGGGAGGGGAGGAGAGTGTCCAGGTGTTCTTAAGCCCCTGAATAGAGAGAGGAGGAAGAGTGGTCAGGGTGGTTTCTTAGCCCTATAGAGGAGGGGAGGGAAAGAGCTGTCCAGGTGTTCTTAAGCCACTGATGAGGAGGGGAGGAAAGAGTGTCAGATGTTCTTAAGCCCCTGGATAGAGGAGGGGGAGGAAAGAGTGTCAGGTTGTTCTAAGCCCTGATAGAGGGAGGGGAGGAAAGAGTGTCCAGGTGTTCTAGCCCCCTGATAGCGGAGAGCGGGAAAGAGTGTCAGGTGTTCTAAGCCCCTGATAGAAGGGAGGGGAGGAAAAGAGTGTCCAGGTGTTCTTAAGCCCTGGATAGAGGAGGGAGGAAGAGTGGTAGGTTTGTTCTTAAGCCCCTGATAGAGGAGAGGAGGGGAGGAAGTGTCAGGTGTTCCTTAAGCCCCTGATGAGAAGGAGGGGAGGAAAGAGTGTCAGATGTTCCTTAAGCCCTGATAGAGGCGAAGGAGGAAAGAGTGTCAGGTGTTCCTTGAAAGCCCCTGGATAGAGAGAGGAGGGGAGGAAAGAGTGTCAGGTGTTCTTAAGCCCCTGGATAGAGGAGAGGAGGAAAGAGTGTCAGGTGGTTCTTAAGCCCTGATAGAGGAGGGAGGGGAAGGAACGAGTTGTCAGGTGTTCTCTATAAGCCCCTGATAAGAGGAGGGGAGGGGAGGAAAGAGTGTCGGTTGTTCTTTAAAGCCTGATGAAGGAGAGGAGGGGAGGGAAAGAGTGGTCAGGTTTCTTAAGCCCTTCCTGATAGAGGAGAGG